>NW_008825615.1:11258098-11259568 GCF_000699105.1 Pygoscelis adeliae
AGAAACATTTTCTGGACAAGATATAACTTAACTGAAAGACATCCAATGCTAGCCAGGCACTCCAACTCAGTATAATGGGAAAAGAAAGGGGGATTTGGCCAGAAAAGCAGGAAATCAATACCTCTGGGTTCTAGATAACATGGAAAAAAAGGTACAGCATCTCTCAAGCTCCTTTGAGCTTCTTTGTATGTTAAGCAAGCCTTGGATAGGATTTTTAGTTGCCATGCTGCTTGGACTAACTGAGCCATTTTCCTTTCTGTACATGGACTTAAAGAACTTTTCTTTGGCAGACAATCTCTTCAGCATCTGCACACAGCTGCCTTGCTCCTTATCTCAGTGTTACTTTGTCAAGTAAATTCTTGAGCACATCCTCAGGTTTTGGCTTTGATTTTGCAGCAGTTTGCCAATTAAACTCTCCAAGGCAGCCATGCAGGAGGTGATGGTAGACAGTTGCTTTGTTGTCATTCTTCTACTATAGGTATTTTCTTTCATGGCTGAGCCACAACTTCAGAGAAGACGTCCTAGGAGAAACAGGGGCATAGGCCTCTACAGGATGTGAGGTGGCGGAGGCTTCTCTGTGAAAAGCCGCATTTTGTTTTACAGGAATGATGCTGATATGCATTTGAAGTATGACATTTCTGCTATAAAAGGAAAAGACTTTGTAGTGCTGCCCATCTATTAGTTGTTTGATAACACAGGGTTTTTTCCGTACTCTTTAATTTGATTATTAATATCTTAAATAATTGGTGACAAAACAATTCCTGAAATTGCTGAGAATGCATTCCTGTTTCAAATTTGCACCGTCATTGATGAAATCAAGATTATATTTTTTACTTTTCATACACTTTTAATTAGTGTGGGTTTTTTTTTTTTTTCTCCTTGCAAGCCTCATTCTTCTTTGCATGTTAAACAGAAAGTATTTTAAAATATTCAGACTATGTGGATCTTAGATTATGATAACACCATCTGCATCAGAACCAGATACTAACTCTTATTTCCCAAGCTTAATATAGCTTGCTGAAGTTAAAACTTGTAACTGTATGGATCAAACGCAACAAATTATATACATACTTTGTAACGGACTTACTCCAGTGAAGATTTCTATGTATTTTGGTTTTTGGGTTTGGGCGGGGCAGGTGGTATGCAGGAAAGCTGCAGAACAATTTGCCTTACAGTTGTCAGATCTTGCACTCCTATTTTCAACATTAGACTTTCATCAGCAGTGTAGTTATAGAGGTCAAGAAGCTTGTGACTTAAGAATAATAAAAAGTTTGTTGAAGAGCCTCTTTATTCAGTTTAACTCCATAAATGCAGACTACAGATGAACAGAGTTATTTTACATCTGAACTCAGAGCAAGTAAATAAAAGGATCATAGAATCATAGAATCATTAAGGTTGGAAGAGACCTCCAATGTCATCGAGTCCAACCGTCAACCCAGCACCACCATGCCCACTAAACCATGTCCCTAA
>NW_008825615.1:11263063-11293937 GCF_000699105.1 Pygoscelis adeliae
ACCTTCATCTACATCCTCGTTTGCCTGGCCCTCAACTTCCAGGGCCCCATATCTGTTCTGTAATGGCAACCGGGAAGGTGAGGGAGGCCGGGCGGGGGTTCGCCTGGCACCCCGAGCAAGGACCTGTTTCCATTCCCCCCTGTCGCTTAGGTCCCCTCTTTCTACCTGGTGGCAAGAAGGCAGGGGATCCTCTGCTTCTCGTGGAGCCTCCATCTGCTGCCTTTGCCTCAGGGATGGTAGGGCGTGGCTCCACCAATCTGTCTCCCTCTCACACTCCCGGATACTCCTTAGCCTTTCCACTTCCTCCTTCAGCTCTGTCTGAAGGATTTGAGAATGTGTTGAAGTACTCTCAGGTGATTTCAGAACAAAGGTCTTCCCTGTTCATGAAGCATTGTTCTCTTCTAACCAGCATATATACACCTCTCAGCTGCATTATTAAATACCAAAAGTTATTTTAGACAAAAACACTTTCCAAAAGAGTTTTGGAAGTGATGTTGCCAAATAACATGTGAATCATTTGATTTCAGGTTTGGGACACTGCATTCACTTTTGTCAGGTTACTATATTTGTGGCTAACTATCCTTTTATAAGAAATGAAATAATTTTAAACTCTTTTTATGCAAGTGCAATAGCTTTATCCTTTTCAAGTATATCATACAAAATTTGTAGATAAAGGATAATTGAGATGAAAGGCTCTATAACACATATAAAACTGAAATATATGTGGATCAGGGTGCTGGCTCTTACCAAGTGTTTTTAACAATTTTCTCATTCTCTGAAAATCCAAAGAACATCAGGTTCAGTGGATTTTTATTTTTCATCCAGTGTTGTCTACTGTACTTGCGCTACTTCCTGCATGACACAGATGATGCTGTAAGCTGACTAAAATGTTGGGTATTGTATGTTATGGTTTACCTGGGCTGTTACTGTTAACAACGAACTTAGTTGTGCAACTGACATTACATAGATCATGTTTCTAGAGTACATTATTTTTATTTTTTAAAATGAGAATTTGATGCCTAACAGGATTCTGATGAACAGCTATTTTGAATTCCTGTTAAAATTTGTGAAATTTTTGGATGGCCACAAAAGTCTTCACAATGAGTCTGGATTACCTGAGAATTCAGCATTGTTACTGAAATCACAGTACTTTGAAATCCGTGTTCTATTAAGAGAAAAAATTAACTTCCTGCAATGATTGTTTGCTTGGATGGGAAAGGATGAAATATGTATTATTTTTTAGACTAGAAAAACTTAAACCTACACATTGGGTTTTTTTTTTTTTGCTTTTTTAAATATAAGGAATAGATTTTTTTATTTATAATACAGCAACATATAGTAACACTTCAGATAATTAGTTTAATTGACTCTCCTTTTGCTATGTCTTATCACAATTACTTCTGCAAATATGTATCGTTACGTCCCAGCCACTAGGAGATTGTCTCAGGAGAGTTAACATCTTTTTTCAAGTTCATTAACTGTTCTCATGATCATCACCTGAAATGCTTGAATGATCAAATCTCATTTTCCTAAAGCCTATAACTGTAAACTCATCTTTTACAGTGATGTCCTGTAGGTATGAGACATCTTCAAACATTCATGGCAAAGTGACTTCTACCATAAAGATTATGCTTTCTACCACAGGAGAAGTTCACTCAGTTAAAGGCCAGAATAGAGAGTTTTGAAACAGAGCATCAATCTTTCTCTCTCTCTCTCTCTTTCCAGTTATGTGCTCTGGACTTAAGTGATACCAAGATGATTACAGACATGCACTGGTGGTACTAGATTTGTAAGTTATTAACCATAACTTACAAAAAATTATTGGACTTTTTTCTCTAAGAAGTCTACTTATTTATATTTCATTCTAGAGACTGTCAGTTTGCTGCTGTAAGTATTCTATCTGCAGTCAACCTATGACACATAACTTGAGGTGGCTCTGCAGTACATGATCAGGTGGTTTCTCTTGCCTCTCCTTTCCTGTGTTTATCTGCATAATTTCACTATAAATTTGAAAGAATTGAATTTAATGCACTTCTGCAGCTTAAAGGATTATAATAATTTCCTATTTGAAATACAAGTATGATCATGGAAAAAGGAACCAGTTAAGAGGCTTACTTGTGGGACTGGATTTATACTAAAAGGCCAATGTCAGACCAGAGTTCCGGCTTTAATTCTGACAGAACGTGGTTTCATGGCTTAGAAGTCAAATCTTCAACAATTTTAAATGTATCCTTTTGTAATAATACAATATATCCACAAAAGAAAGTTGAAGGATGCATTCACAAGGCAAGGCCTGGGAACCGACTAATAGAAAATGTACAACTCAAAAAAATCCCACTCTCAGAAAGGCTATTATAGCTATAAATGGGGGAAATGAGTAAGATATAGTAAGGAAAATAAAAGAGACTTTCAACCACTATATGGTAAGAATACGAAAAACTTTTGAGAAGTAAGATGTGCCAAATGGAAAAGTATAAAGGAATAAAATTGAGGGGGGGGAGAAGGGAAGGACTGAGGTTCTGCAGATAAATGCATTTCTAATGACTTTCTAGAAAGTCAGTACCTTTCTGACCCTGATATAAATTTTTCCTCTAACATTTTGTAATTTGCAGACTAAGTCTGTGAAGATACAAGGGAGTAAATCTTTTTATTTTACGTTTGTGCAAGCCAGTGTGCTAAAATCTTGTTATATGATTAGCTATAGGAATAATATTCATCACAATCAATGAGTAATGATTAATAGTGGTAATGACACAGAGAAGATACATACTAAATTAGAATAAAATAAAGGAAAAAATGTAAGAATGAAAAGACAACACTGTATGATAGTTACATCGCAAGTGTTTTGCTGTCCTAAATTAAAATCTTAATTTAGTTATTTTCAAACATTTAGTGAAATCCATAGCATGCTTTCAAAAAGACAGAGCAAAATGAGAAGTCTGCATTTAAATCATATCGAACGATATGGTTGAGTAGTTCTTCAGGTAAGCCACTGTCAGAGTCCAATACTCTCTGACCAGGTTCTTTTAGATAGTCCACACGTGGGAAGTATAATGTTTGATATCAAATTTACTTATTTAAAGATAGTTGATGTTACATGGGATTCTTGATTTAGCAGAGTTATACAAAATATACTGCATAACACAATACAAATGTAAGTTAAACTTAGCAAAATATAACAAAAATTGCAGTATGTCGTTCAATCACAATACCAATATGATCCCCGTTACTGGTCTCTGTAATATGCTCACTGTCACAATGCCGGGTGTCTCCAGTCATCACAAAGGAAAACGTGTTGAAACTGGATCAAGCCCCTTGCTCTCTTCAAAATTCTTTTGCTAGTTACCTGTTTTTTACACTCTAGTTGGTTTAGCCATGTATTCACACCCCCCATGCTGGTCTGGCTAACTCAGGGAGACATTCATACTTCTAATTTACACCACCAGTTGATCCACTCAACTGTTGATAGCTGTTCATCTAAAACAAACACCACCCTCTGGTCCCCTTTGCATTGAGATGAAGTCAGCTTCTTTGCAACAGCTGTGGTCAGTCACACTCTACATTAATCCCTGACCTTCGTGGGCACATTGCCTTTGCCCATCTCCCCTGAGCCTTCTTCCATTATAGAGATTTATGGGTCAGTCACAGCCACCCTCATGTGAAAACATTTCCTATGATTAGTATTGTCTGCTTTTTAGATTTTTTTGGGGGTATTGGATATAAATCCAATAATTATGAAATGTACAGTGTATGAGAAAAAATACTATGAACAAATTACCATACCTTTTTCAGTTTTTTTCCAATTATACATAAACACTAAGAATTTATATAAATATTAGCATACTATTACTCTTTCTTAAGGCTGTTGAGTAGCTCGCTTACATCCATGACTGATAATTATCTATGACCTTTTTTATAGGTGTTCATTTAACATTTGACAACACTCACTGAAACTTGACAATTTCTGTCACTTATTAAGATTTGTATAAGCTATTTATAAACTGGAAAGAGTTGTTTATAACTTCTGGGCAAATTTTTGCAACCCTGCATTCTCTTAGCCTTCTATCTAGACTTCAGAAATCAGATTTGAGGAACTGAACTTTCTGTCTTTATGGCCTAGGCTGGCCAGTCATAAACCACTTCCTACCTGAAAGCTATATAAACAAGTTTGAAAGAGCCACTAGCTTTAGCACGTAAGTGAGTGAAACCATGGCAGCTAAGACAGCTTATGGTTTGTGTCCACTGCTTTTGAATATTTTAAATGTTGTAACCCTAGCTGTAAGGAGTTTCATCTTCAAATCTTAACAAGAATATCATCAGAGCAGCAGCAAGACTAGTTTATGATTTATTAAGTATAGTTGGACAGTCTTTATAATCTGAAATGAACACCAGGGACCAGCAGACTGCTGCTTTAACAGTTAAGCTTTAAATGTGAGCAGTGTCTGTTAACATATCTGTTCACCACTCTACTCTTATTGAAATGAAATGCATCATTGGGGGAAGTTCAGATTGGACATTAGGAAAAGGTTCTTCACTGAGAGAGTGGTTGGCCATTAGATCAGGCTCCCCAGGGAAGTGGTCACAGCACCAAGCCTGTCAGAGTTCAAGGAGCATCTGGATGATGCTCTTCGTCATATGGTTTAGTTTTAGGTAGTCCTGCAAGGAGCAGGGAGTTAGACTTGATGATCCTTATGGGTCCCTTCCAACTCGAGATATTCTATGATTCTAAACCCATGAAGAAAGCGAATTTAAAAAGATCACAGAGATCCAGAGGATCATTATGACAAACCAATCTCCTCTTACCCATTTTTCCAACTGGGATTAAAAATAGATTTTGTCAAGCAATAATTTTTAGTGAAAGTATGGTATGAATTCTGAAATGTTAGCCATACAGCTAACCTCCCCTTTTTTCACTCCCTTCCCAACTCCTTCAAAGAACTTGATGACTGAGGTGGGTTAACTTTGGCTGGATGCCAGGTGCCCACCAAAGCCACTCTATCAATCCTGCTCCTCAGCTGGACAGGGGAGAGAAAATATGATGAAAGGCTCATGGGTTGAGATAAGGACAGGGAGATGACTCACCAGTTACCGTCACAGACAAAACAGACTCGACTTGGGGAAATTAATTTAATTTATTGCCAATCAAAGGTCAGAGTAGGATAATGAAAAATAACAACTAAATCTTAAAACACCTTCCCCCCACCCCTCCCTTCTTCCTGGGCTCAACTTCATTCCCAATTTTCTCTACCTTCTCCCCCCAAGCAACACAGGGGGACGGGGAATGGGTGTTGCGGTCAGTTCATCACACGTTATCTCTGTCACTCCTTCCTCCTCACACTCTTCCCCTGCTCCAGCATGGGGTCCCACTCATGGGAGACAGTCCTCCACAAACTTCTCCAAAGTGGGTCCTTCCCATGGGCTGCAGTTCTTTAAGAACTGTTCTACCAGGGTCCCTTTCACGTGTCCTTTCCATGAGGTGCAGTCCTTCAGGAATAGAATGCTCCAGCGTGGGCTCCTCTCCACAGGGTCACAGGTCCTGCCAGGACCCTGCTCCAGTGAGGGCTCTCCACAGGGTCACAGACTCCTTCGGGCCCATTCACCTCCACCATGGACCTCCATGGGCTGCAGGGGGACAACCTGCTTCACCATGGTCTTCATCATGGGCTGCAGGAAAATCTCTGCTCCTGCGCCTGGAGTACCTCCTCCCCCTCCTTCTTCACTGACCTTGGTGTCTGCAGAGTCGTTTCTCTCACATATTCTCACGCCTCTCTTCCAGCTGTTATTGCACAGCAGTTTTTTCCCCTTCTTAAATATGTTATCACAGAGGTGCTACCACTATCGCTGATTGGCTCAGCTGTGGCCAGCGGCGGGTCCATCTTGGAGCCAACTGGCACTGGCTCTATCGGACATGGTGGAAGTTTCTGGCATCTTCTCACAGAAGTCATACCTGCAGCCCCCCTGCTACCAAAACTTTGCCATGTAAACCCAAAACTAAAAGAAGTCTCAGCTACAGAAAACTCACCCCTGGAATACTGGCTGTTCATTTAAGGCATACCATATTTATAAATTACTTTCCCCAATGTAGGCTCAGATAATATTAACAATGTCAGTGAGGCTTGATTTAATGTGTTTCAGTTTGTGCCTGATTCCTCTTGTCCTGTCAGTAGGGACTACTGAGAAGTGTCCGGCTCCCTCTTCTTCATTCCCTCCCATCAAGTATTTATACACAGAGATAAGATCCTTGCTGAGCCTTCTTGCTTCCAGGTTAAACAGCCCCAGCTCTCTCATCTTATCCTCATATGAAAGATGCTCCAGTCCCCTAATCATCCTAGTGGCCCTTTCCCTGGACTCAGTCCAGTATGTCGATACCCTTCTTGTACTGGGGAGCCCAGAACTGGACACAGAACTCCAGTTGTGATCTCACTAGTCCTGAGTAGAAACTCCGTCTGAACACAAGAAAACACTTTTCCTGTGAGGGTGGTCAAACACTTGAGCAGGTTGCCCAGGGAGGTTGTGAAGTCCCCATCTGTGTATGTTTTCAAAACCTGACTTGACACAGTCCTGGGCAACCTGCTCTAGGTAATCCTGCTTGAGCAGGAGGTTTGGACAAGATGACCTCCAGAGGCTCCTTCCAACTATTCTGTGATCTGTGAAAGCCAAATATAGAACTCTAAATTCAAATGACACTTCTATATGTAGAACTGGGTATTCTATTGCCAACAACCTACAACTGTAGGTTGACATTAGTATGATGTCCTTGACTGTAATATTTCAACTTTGATTCCCTATCTCAAGTATCATTTTTATAGATGGTCTTTTCCACAGGAGCCAAGCCCAGGTGTTACAGATCTTGATTTGAAATGAAATAATTTATCTGTTCTAACATTCCAATCTTCCAGATGACCTAAAAGCCAATAAAAAATCAGCTATCATTCCATGAAAGAAAATTATCTGAATGTTATTAGAAATGATGTCATAATTAGAAATCTAAATTTACTTCAGAATTTTTCTATCTGTATTTCTACATGACTATGCAAAGAATTATTAGTGAAAATAATAGGCAACTTCTAGACTAGGAGTACTGAAATATCACATTTTATAGATTTTAGAAATGTATCTGTTTGCATTATTTTTATAATGCAGAAATACAACTTTATTTTACACAAAATAACTTGCAAAATTGGTGCTTTTTCCAGAGAACAGATTAGAAACATTGTTCAGATGTGCAGATTTTAAGAGCCAGTGATGCTTAATTCTGATAAAGGACCCTAAGAAGTGAAAACAATTTGTGACAATTGAATTTCACAGATGGAAAAGTAGAGTAGTACTATTGCAAAATGCAAGATCATGAATTAAATCATACATCAAATAAAGGTAATTGCAAATGTCTCAAATGGATATTGAAATCTCCAAGTATAGCTCATGTATTGCAATGTGTTATGGAAGTCAACAGATGAAATGTTTTAAACAGATACTGCTTTTTGAATAAGAATGCTTATGCACAAAACAAGCTGACAAAGTGCTAGAAAACTTACAAGACCAAAAAGTAAGAATAAAACATAATTACATTGTAAATCTCAATTATGTGAGGTGAATTCCCTCATAAGTTAGTCAATATATCTGAAACCAATTCCTTTTTCATTTAATATTTGTAGGAAAAAAACCAAAACAACAAAAAAATCCCATGAACAACTAAATAGGATTTTCTAAAATTAAGTGTCTGCATTTTTATCAACATATGTACATTCCTTCAGAAAAGAAATTGCTATGAATTAAAAATATTTTATAGCTTCTAGAATGTTGATACAACTTTCTGAAAAGCTTCAGAAGCCATTTTACCAACAGTAAGTTGAATTAATTTTCAGATATTATTTAAATAATAGTTAATATAACATTGTAAATTCACTATATGTTAAACATTGTCTTCTTAATGTTGAAGAATTTTTTATGTTAAAAATACCACTGTGACTGATGCTATTTGTAACCCAGGCTAAAAAAAATCTAGAATTTAGGTAAAAATTTCCAGAGTCTTCATTTCAAATTTTGCATAACATTTCTAATGCCAAAAAAAAAAAAAGAATAATAAAACTTGGAAACCCAGAAACTCTTTCCTTAGTTATTGAATTATCAAGTTTTTGTGTTTCGGTTCAGATTAAACATTTGCTTTTAATCACTCTTATCAAGAGGTGGACAATATAACCTCTGGTTTGCTTTTAGAACTTCTTATGTAGTTCTCAGCTTGACCAATTAATTTTATATGTTTCTCTCTAAGATACGTCTGTCTCCCTCTACTTGTGATAGATGGTATCAATTTTATTTGTTTGCTTGCATTTTGCTGTGTTTTACATAATATGTTAACATAAGCGTGGTTGGCAGCAGAGAAGAAAGTTGTATATGTTCCTTGTCCTAACTGATGCATATGCATACCTCTGTGGAAAGTGTGAAAGATCATGCTTTGTCTGATTGCAGTTCAATATGAGCTTTTGAAGAAGCTCTTGCAATGCAGGTGGTGAGCAAGAACCTCAGTAAGCAAGGATTGTCAAGCATGAACCAAGCCAGGGAGATCTTGGAAAGAACAGGGAGGAGGCTTCAGAGACTACAGGAAATACAGACAGGATTTTTTACTTTCCTAGAGAGAACAGTGTAGTTTTTTCAATCCAAAAGATCTCTGAAAATTGCTGGACCACAGGGTATACCATTCAATTACACAATGGGTATTAGTAATGCTGTTTAAAAAATCCTTCTCTTCTTGTCTGATCAACTCTAACTTATAAGTATCTTGTTCTAATAATCCTAGAAGTCCAAAACCACCTGGCTCCTGAAAAACATGAAAAAGGGTGTATCTATTTCAAAGCTGTAGGTGACTTGGGGTCATCAGCCATCAATCAGTTTCTAGGTTTAGAAGTTCTGGAGAGATTTCACTATTTTTTTCATCTTTGTCAGATGTTCTAAGGGTTTGGTTTTATTTTGGTCTTTGTTTGGTTTTTGGTTTTTTGTTGTTGTTTGGGTTTTTTTGTTGTGGGTTTTTTGTTTGTTTTTTTTTTTTCAGTGCACTCTGCTGAGTTTTACCAAAGCTTACTGGGAAAAATGAAGTGGTCTCAGAAGGAAGCATTGAACCAGTTTCTGCTTTGCTCTGACAATTACAGTCTGCATGTTTTTCTCAGAGCTGAAAGCTTTTCTGGCACGTGCACCTCCTTCATGAATGATCAGGAGAACAGCAAGGAATCTCTCACAGTTATGTGAGAAATTACTTTTCTGAGATCATGATGAAAGTCTGAGTAAAATATATGCATTTTACCCATCCAAAATCTACCATTGGAGCAATGTTGTTTTAAGAAAAGAAAACCAAAGTTCAGATACCAATGTAAATTAATTTTGATGCATCAGTAACCTTTTTCCTCTGAGCCAGGAAGTGTTGCTGCTTTGACTAGTAACACAAGTTTAGTCGCATAAAATCACCACTTGAATAAAAGCAGCATGAGGTCCAAACCAGATCTTTTCAGGAAATTAAATTCAAGCACAATCTCATCAGAGTTTTATAAAACTTTCTGTCCTATAGTGTGTTTCTACAATTGAAACAGGTGATGAGATACCTGCTTCCTCACAAGTAGAGAGTTTGAATGCTGTTCCAGGAACACCAAGACATTTATGTCAGCAAAAGATGACTCATCGTGATCATTATTTGTGATGAGAATCTGGAGAATATTGTTGATACACTTTTTTTTTTTTTGCTATCCACAGTTTTTTTTTCCCACCATCAGCTGAAATCTGCTTCTGAGGATTATTTGTAGAGTCTTGATTACTCCCTGAGTGTCCATTTCAGCTGAGGTTTTAGGACAACTGCAAGCTCCTTTCTAACATTATACCTGTTAGCTCTTCATATCATTTTGACATCAAGACTGAAATTCTCCTATGCAATCCACATGATACCTTCTTCGAAATTTAGATTAAAATTCTATTCATCTCATCCTGACTAGTGGAAGGGTTGGCTTTGAAAACTATCTTATTTTTCTGTGCCATATGTGAAAAAGATTTTCCCTGTGCACCTGCTGTAGCTTAACTCAGATAAATAGAACTCAGGTTATTGACAGTGACTTGTAAAGGCTTGGCTGATAGTCAGAGTGTTAATAGTGACTTCTAAAGACCTAGGAGAATTTAACCATCTGCCTGTTTACTCAGGTTTTTCAAAATAAATACGGTGAGAATTGTGAGCTTTCTGATTTTTCATTTTTATCCCTAAAATATAGATACCCCATATTCTTTATTTTGTGAATTCATACAAGAATTATGATGGAGGCAACTGAAAACACAGAAAATGGTACATAACTTTCATAGGCAGCATTAATTACTTTTTTTTTATTCTTTCAAGAATACAGCCAACAAGTTGGATAAAAAGCTTAAACTAAATTCCCTATCATTAGAAATAAGCCCTTCAAGTCAGTCTAGATGAGAATGTAGTTGAAGGAGCAGTGGGAAGGTGGTTTAATTCTTGTCCTTGTAAAGTAGTAATTTGCAAAATCCTAACAAAGATAAACCAATTATTCAATTTCTCCTGTTGTCTATATATACCGTTGTACACTTGGTATCAAATATATTACATCTTAATATTTTAAGTGAAATTACTTTCTTAATTCTATCATTAAACAGAAGCTTCTGTCACCTCTATTAAGAATTTTAAAAAAAGACCTATTAGGAATTTACATTATAAACATTGTTACTTATAGTGAGTATGCATTCCCTGTGTGTACGCACTTCCCTCCCAGGGAAATTGTTGAGTCACCATCCCTGGAGGTATTTAAAAGATATGTAGACGTGGTGCTTAGGAACATGGTTTAGTGGTGGACTTGGCAGTGTTAGGTTTACGGTTGGGCTCGATGATCTTAAAGGTCTTTACCAACCTAAAGTATTCTATGATTCTATGATTCTATTTACACATTGTGTAAAGAATGAGATTTCATCACTATGTTAACCTAAATATTTATCTGTGATTATATATTGCATGTGCTGTTAGTGCATGTTTGGCAGCTATAGAATATTTACAAGAAAAATGTAGTTTCTGAATCTGAATTCATGTCTAGGATTAAGTAAAACACAACACTACTGAACTGATAATTATCATTCAGACCCTTTAATATTGTGAGTCATACAATTTAATTTATTGTCATTATTCACAGGTCCAGTTATTTTGCTTTTATATACGATATATTTCAGAATACTATTTAAACAGCAGTTATATATTCTGGACATCTATTCTGGGTCATATATGCTGGGCAATTATTTTTTTCAGTTAGACATAGACATTTTCTTTTGTCTTGTGCTTCCCAAGTCCCTGAAATAGTATAATCATATCCCACATTAAAGGCCTAAAGACATTTTTCTAGTAACTGAATATTTCCAGACCCTGTCATCTAGTCTTGAGGCTTAATGGGATTGTCTGACCTATCCAAACTATCACTTTTTCTTAGCCTCCAGAACATGTGTCTGCACTCTGACTGCCTATTGGGAATGATCCTTGGCCTGACATCTCACAAACTGTGCTTGAGGACTGACTGTTAAAGTACGAGTTGGTAGTGATCACAATTGTTCCAAGAACCAACCTACCAGCTTAACAGTATAGAAGATCAATGTCTTTTTCCCACTTCCAGAATTGATAAAATAAACTAATACTTGATTATTACTATAGACATAGCTATTGTATCTTACATTTTTTACTTCCTACCATATTACTGTATTTTAATCCTTATCCAGTTCCTAAATAATACTGTTTGGTTCTTAGGTGTTGCTAATAACTCCAGTCTTTTTTTTTTTTTTTTTTTTTAACCATTTAGTAGAATAAGGGTCTATTTTATCATGAAAAAAATGCATACTATCATTAAAAAAAAAAAAAGAAAAAATTACAAACAAAAGACAAAAGTGAAACCGTAGTCCTATGATTCTTTCTGAATACTTTGATACAAATTTAAAAGAGAACTGAGCCTTCCTTTAACATCTGGCTTGCTCCTATGCTGATTCATTTTTCAGTTAAGTAGGATATCTAGGAGCCTCCAATAATCTTGTTCTTTCTTTCTGTCCTCAACTACAGTTACAATAGACTGCAATAGTCAAGCAACCCTTGACTAATATGGTTCCTTAAGAATGAACAAATCAGGATAATATTTTCTCTAACACAGTGTGGAGGCCAATTCACTGGACCTAAATTAGCTGGAGTTGGCAAAAATGAATTTTCTTTTTAAGATTTATGCTAGTTTTCAGGCAGATTGGACTTAATTCCTTTGCTCTAATTAGGGAACAATTCTGTTGAATACAACAGAGTTTAACACCTTGAATAGTTTAGGAAATTAGTTCTATTTTAGTTCATATTTAGTTCACTGTTTTCAAGCAGTGTGGAGCAATAAGAGAGGATTTTTAAAGTGAAGCAGTGAAGCTACCTGATACTGCTACCTGATATCCATTCTATTCTTCTTTCAAGTGTTTTACTGCAAACGAGCCCTACACACATATATCAACCATCCATTAGTCGCTGGAGTGCACTAGGTACATTTTTGAAGTGTTTATTTCAGGTTTGTTTCATCTGAAGGTTTACTTGTTCTGAGATTGTTACATTATGTGAACTAAAGTATGCTAAGGGGGGGATGGTTTGGAATTGGCTTCAAAAGTATATTTCTAATCTTAATGAAAAGTTTACTGTAAATGCACCTATAAAACCTGCTATAGGAACTCAAAAAAAAAACCTCAAAGAAATGGAAACAAGGTGATAATCGATTTAAAATTGATTTGTGGATCTGGGTGTCTAGCGCAGTAAAGATCAGTTTGCTCTGCACCAGAGACTTATGTCCTTAATATGGTTCCAGATTTTGAATACTGAAGGTGTAAAAGATATAGAAGAATGAGATTCTTAAGAATATACCTACATGACAGTTAATATACAGTTGATCTTAATTTAGTATAAGTTGTCTTAGTGACTACTTTCTAAATTTAGAAATATGTCACTTCTAGTAGAAAAGAAAAAAATTATTGAAAAATCCTAGAAACAAGATCAAAAGACAAAATTGTTTGTGAAATCTCTGTAATAATTTTTTATTTGTAAGAAACTGTATGCTATCTGAAATGGATCTTTTCTAAGTTTAGCAATTTGAATAACTGCTAATCTGTGTTGGGAACATCTTCATGAAAGTTTTAGGCTTTTAAAGACAAATTACAATCAACTATCCAACCGCATGTAGATTTTTCAGTCAGATTTTAACTACAGTTGAAGAATGAAAAACATATTGAAAATGTTTATTGATAATAGTACATTTGTTTAACTTTGAAAATGAGTTCATTGCAATATATAAAACAAAAAGCTAAAAATACACTGAAAGTCAGATTTAGTATAAAATCAGTCATTACTAGACACATATAAATAGTTTTACATGTAGAATTTTTCATGGGATAGTAATCTTCTATTCAACTGAGAAATGCTAACATTCAAGGTCTAACTGTATTCATGGTACAGTGCTCATTACTGCACGATCTGTTAACTGTTTTGTTTTGGGGTTTTTTTTATGGTTTTATCATTCACAGAGGTCTCAATTCAAATTCAAAGAAACCATTGTAAATATTCCAATCAGGTGAGTGTTAGGTACTTCACATGTTCTGTGATTTGTTATATTATAAAATGGGCTGATATCACCATAGGTAATTTAATTATATTAGCAGTACTTTTATCTCAAACTGTTTCATTGTTCAGCCTTTTACAGAAAAAGTGTACTGTTTCCCTAAGAAAATCCAAGTAACTTTTCTAAAAAGTAAAATTAGCATATAATATTCAATTATTTTGGATAAGCAAATTCTTCAAATGAGGGAAAAAGAATGAGGAACTATTGACTGAAATTTTCACCTCTTTGATGAGGATTTGTAGATGAAATTCTAATAAATATTTGTATTTTTTGATATGTAGAAACAGTAATGAAGAAAAAAAAACCTCTCTAAAGTCTGTGTCTGAGATTTCAAAGCAGTAACACCTCATTCATGAATCACAATGTATTAACAATAAGTACAGCAAACAGTGTTTTAAAACAGTTGAGTATTCAACATGAAAGAAGTAAAAAGGAACACAGAAGGCAAATCTGGTGTGCCTTCCTAAGTATTGTTTAATAAAACATACTGTTTCTGCATTGAACAATAAAATCAGCAATATGAGTGATGCTATCTGGACAGCAGTGGAAATATATTATCACAGGAACTGCAGAGAAGCAAAAACCTCAAGTCAAATCCAGCAGTAAAGATGGTGGTCAGTGGCAGAACACAAATATTGGTGGCTTTGGTTCCCAATCTACATATTAATTCTGTATACAATAAATAAATAAAGCTAAGCTTTTCTTTTGCATTTAGAATCCTCTTACAGTTTTATGTTGTTCATCATACCTTTCATGCATTCCACTTGAAAATCCTGTTTCCATTTTTAAAAAGTTTGCATGTGTTTTACAGACATGACTAAATATTTTCAGTTTAAACACCAAAACCAAAGGTAGCATGATGATGGACAAGAGAAATGCGCATTCTGTTCTAACTCAATCTGTTTTCATTTCATTCTTCATACACTAATCGGGGAAGCTGTTTGAAGGAATGTAACTGAAGTAAACACTCCATACATGTTTCAATTAATGTCAATGCTTTTTATCATCATCACTGATGGTCACTTTCAGGACCTTGTTATGTGATTGTGCTATGACTATTAAAGGGCTTGAAGCTTCTTGTCCATTGTTGTGGACCTTGTGTTGTCAAGTAAGGCAGTGTTAAAGGGCAAAATACATTTAAAAGCACTTCCGCCTTCTCTCTTTTAATACAGTTGTAATGCCATTAACTAAATATGACTTATGTAAATCAGTGTGTAGATTAAGGAATATTAGAAAGGAATTTTATCATAAGAACACAGTGTGTTCCTCAGTAATTTCCATTGTTAATATTTCTAGCAATGTTTTTTCCCCCAGGCACCATAAGCATCATCAGTGACTACAGCAAACCTGTGAAATTCAGCAGCGTGAAGTCAGTGGGACTAGAGGGAATGCCATTGTCAGTAGCTTGTGAAATTGTCTTCAGGTTTGGCTGAGATATAAACTTCTGAATATCTCCTTTCTTCTCTAGTTTGTGTTGTGACCAGAGTTTTCACCAAATGTGGATATGATCCACTGTGCCACTGCATCAGTAGCACAACAGTGTGTAGATCCTGGGACAATGCAAGTTCTGGAGAGAATGTAGGAAAAGGTGCTGTATCAAGCATGTTGACAGAGACAAGGATATTGACATATCCTTCATCAACTGGAGAAGCAGATTTACTTTCTACAGGCATGCTCTGCACAGATGATCTATTCAAGCAAGTTCCCCCAAAGGTTTTAAGCTAAGAAATAAAACCATGTTTTATTCAAACAGCATGTTCGACTATAAGCTTTTTAACAGAGAGAATCAAAGAAGACAGAACATACACAAAAGGGTTTATTAACAGCTCTTACCTATTGCACTGAGCAAATCACTGATTCCAATCATCTCAATGACTTTCTGGCTTGCCTCAAACTCTGTGTACTTCAGTCCTTAGAAAGTATTGTCATCACTTTGGAGGCCTGACACTACTCATTAAGAGTTGCAAGCACCCGGCTCCCTACTGTGCCTGCCTCACCAGTCTTGAACTTTCTCCCCCAAACATGAAACTTTCCTTTATCCTTCTATCATATCCTTCTATCAACAATGAGAAGATAAACTAGATTCACAGGAATACACTTTTCAACTCTCCTCCAAAAGAAGTGATAATACTGAACAGAAAATAACTCAAGTTTCACTGGTCATTAAGAAAGAGGGTAGTAGGGCACTCAACTGGGAGGAAGGACTAATGTGTTTTGATTCTTCTATAGACGGTTCTTGCATTTAAATTATATAAAATACATTACTTTCTTCTTGTCCTGCAGCAAGTATACTTTAACAGTCAAAGACACAATCCCAAATTTTTTAGAGTGATTTTGTAATATTCTGTTTATGAAGAATCCTCAGAGAACTCTGGTAAGTCTCTTGAGGCCTGACTCAGGAGTCATATTGACTCTTCCCCAATGTTTCATACCAAGGTAGTTTTAAGTAAGAGGTTATACACAAAAATAAGTTTATCTATTTAATACTTGAGCTCCCTTAAAACTGGGTATTTCATGGAGTCTGGTTCACTGTTGCAGTTGACTCTGTTTATTTTGTTTTAAACATCTTCTATCAACACTTCAAACCCTAACAAATCCTTTGTATCAGCCTCATCAAAACTCTTTCATAGTGAATACAAAGACATATAATTTAGTTTTTCTAAATATCTCTCTGAATGTTCCTTTTGTACCCAGAATATCTGTTGGTCATGGAGGCTTTCCATTAGGCTTTCTATTACTGCTGTCTTTCTAGAGATTTGTTGTTGGTTTTGATATTGTTACTTGCTCTTCAAATTCTTTTCTTCTCTCTAGTGTTTTTATAGGAATCTGTGTTTTCACATTCAACCTACCAGAGTCTGTGAAGCTTTTATTTCATTTATTTATTGGGAATTGCAGATTCTAAGGTCTGCTTCTCGCTTTCCTTCCCACACCCTCCAGTTTAGCCTCACCAGCTCCCTTTTATCTATTTTCAAACCCTGATTAATGGTACACGTTTTTTCTCTGTCTCCAATACAGTATATTTAGATAGCCTCTGCTTTTTCTATAAGCATTTCACACCATTGCCCTCTTTTAAGCTTCCTTTTAACAAATTAACTGCATTAATATTTTCTCTTTTAGAAACTGAGGACAACTGTGGACTTTTTTTACTTTTGTTCCTTCTGCAAACATTTTGAATCTAAGTACATGATGGCACTGTTAGAGAGACACTATTCAATTCTGAATGAGGACATATAAAATAACTAGAATCGTGGCAAAGGTTGCTTTGCCTTTTGTGTTTTCTAACCTACTGTTCCATGAAACACTGTTCTTATGTAAAAAATTAATCTTTAATCTTTAATTATGCTGTGTTGACCTATTTGCTCAATGATGTACATGGTAGCTGTAATGTCCCATTACTGTCTAGTTTCCCATACTCACAACCTCTCTGGCCTCAGCAGGTCACAGCTGTGGTCACAGTCATGGTCACAGTCATGGTCAGGGGCTTCACCATGATCTTGGAAAGAGAACTACAATAAAGACGACAGGTGAAAATAATGTCTTTTTTTTATTTAGGTGAAATTATGGCGCTTGAAATAAGACTTTTTTTTTTTTTTGGTATCTGTTTTACCTCTGTGACTCCTTGGACTGCCTTTTTGGCAGGTTTCTAGTCCTTACATTGGTATGTGTGCATGTTGAGCACACAAAACTGCAAGTGAAGTAAATGAGAGCTGTGTAGGGTGTAACAGCCACATAGGACTAGGTTTGAGTGCAGGATTGTAGTGGGATCAGGCCATGAACCACCTTCTGCTCCTCATGGACGGTTCCTGAGGGGTCTGGGACTGACATAAAGAGTGGTGGGGAAATCCACCTGTGTCAAACCATCATCAAGCCAGAGATGCTCATGGCCCTGCTCTGGCATATGTACAAGAGGCACTGGTAGCTGCTAGGGGCTGGAGACATGTTGGGGGAGGCACGACATGCCACAGGGGTATTCACATCCTCAGAGACTGTGGCCATGGGCAACCCATACCAGGGCTGGGGCATTAAGGAACTGAGCATCAGGAATCCATTAAGCACAGGGCAGCAGAAAAAATTGTGTTACATACAACACCCCAACCTCCTACAACCACCCTGGAGGAATTAGGACAGACTCCAAACACATTTGGGTGTGGAGGTAATAGGTGTTTATGTACGTGTTTGTTTAATCATTTGTGTGATTCTTTTTCTCAAGATCAGAATAACTGAACAGAATTTTATGTTGGCTGGTGTGCTGGGTTTGGCTGGGATAGAGTTAATTTTCTTCATAGTAGCTGGTATGGGGCCATGTTTTGGATTTATGCTGAGAACAGTGCTGATAACACAGGGATGTTTTAGTTACTGATGAGCAGTGCTTACATGGAGTCAAGGCCGCCTCTGCTTCTCACACCACCCCACCAGCGAGTAGGCTGAGGGTGCACAAGAAGTTGGGAGGGGACACAGCTGAAACAGCTGACCCCAGCTGACCAAAAGGATCTCCTATACCATATGATGTCATGCTCAGCAATAAAAAGCTGGGGGAAGAAGAAGAAAGGGGAGACATTCAGAGTTATAGTGTTTGCCTTCCCAAGTAACCATTACACCTGATGAAGCCCTGCTTTCCTGGAGATGGCTGAACACCTGCCTGTCAATGGGCAGTCATTAATGAATTCCTTATTTTGCTTTGCTTGCGTGCATGGCTTTTGCTTTCCCTATTAAATTGTCTTTATCTCAACCCATGAGTTTTCTCTTTCACCATTCTGATTCTCTCTCCCATCCCACCAGGGAGGAGTGAGCAAGCAGCTGTGTGGGGCTTAGTTGTCAGTCGGGGTTAAACCATGACAACTAGCAATAAATTGGAGTCAAATAAAATTCCCTGACTCCATACTGTTTTGCCTACAATGATATTGTATGGATAAGTGAGTAAAAGACTAGCTATCAGAAAGCCCTGACACCTTCAGCGCTGGCTGTATCAACACTCAGTATAACTATAAGGTAGAAATAAGGATTCTGTATTTTGAGATGCAGGTAAATTCACTGTCTAGCATGTTCAATATTCTAGAAAATCATATTACCAAATTAATAATTCAGCAAACACTGTATGTTTTGAATGATGTATAGAAAATATAAGGAAAGGATCATTTGCAAAGAATGAAGATTGGCATAAATAATGCATCATTTCCTAAGTATTATTATTTTTGTGATGAAAAATGTAAGGGTACAAAGGACAACTTGGTAAGTCATCGAGACAATTAGTGCATATTGTAAAACACACAGAGGGTGGAAGTCAAATTGTGCAGGTACTATAATTTGTGGCATTTCTTGTATTATGTGTACATATTAAGTAATATTTAAATTTGATGTTTTTAAATATGCATCACAAATAAAGCAAGCATGATATCACAGTCCCAGGGAGCAGCAAGCATGGGCTGTCCGGCAAGGGAGTGGTGTTGGGAGGGGGGAATGACAGTGACCTCAGTGACAAGGGGCACCATCCCACAGCACCCATGTGAGAAGCACAGAGTGGGTCTGGGGATGACACTCAGAGCCAGCCAACAGTGCAGTGGTTCCCAGGCAGGTCCACAGTGAGGAGACAGGTCCTGAGATCAAGCCAGTAAGTCAAATGTTTGGGTCAGAGTTGAGGCCCAGGTAAGCAAGGTATAAGGTCACTTACTAGCCCACTTGCAGCATAGCCCAGGTGGGGACCAAGGGTGAGAGCCTGATCTTAAATGCACCTCCTGAGCAAGGTGGGGGACCCCCATCAAGCCCCCCCACAGCTCTTTTCACAGTAGATTGAACCAAGGTCACAGCCCCATCCTACTAGAGCTGACCTCAAGCACAGGCAGGCAGTCCACAAAGTGTGCGTGTGACGTGTGGGGAAGTGGCAAGAGGATGTTCATTCCTGGCCCCAACATGGTGACACAATGTTCCTAAACATTTTCTGGTTTATTCTCTTCTTTGATAGATTCTTTTTTTCTGAGTGGTTGTTACAGTCAGATATCTTCTGTGGGTATTTCTCCAGTCTCGCTTAAAATGTACTTTATTTTTGTCATTAGTATTTAATAACTCATTAATAGAAAGAAAATATAATCTTTAAGATACTGGACTGGAATGCAAATAACTTGGGATTCATTTTTGCTTTTAAATTACTTCCCTGGGGTTCTGCATAAACCTTTCTGCTTTAGTTCTCCTTTAGTACAAAATAGAGCATTGTGCTTCTTTTCACCCAGCTTTAGGTAATTTTAAGACTTAGATTTTCTTGAAGTATCTTACTGTTCATCCATACAAGTCCCAGTCTCGGACTTTTCTTAGTCTTTATCAATTACATGAAAGCATCTGGTGTTATAGATAGGAAGATTATCTCCTTGCCTAAAGCAGACCTAAAATATAACAGTTATCATAATCACTTTCAAATTTCATCTCACAACATCATTTTTTCTCATGACATGGCATCAGCATTTTGCAGATATTTAATTTCCTGGCTGATTTTCTAAGTCATGTGTGTTAATGTTGTAACTCTATTTCATGCATAGCTCTTTACTTTTCATACTCTTCACTATATAAATTTTTTCCCTCTTGATTATATTGCTAAAAACCCAATCTTTTTTCTATCTTGATATTTCTATCTAGTTTTTTCCACTGCTTTTACAGGATGTATTTGTTTACTTAGCATTATTAATTCTAGTGCTCCCATAATAATCTTTCAGTTGGATGAAGACTAATAATTATTTTTGTGAAGACAGAGTATCAACTCTTAAACTAGTGATTATTTATTTTAAAATAGTTCAGAAGTTTTAACCCATAAAAATATTGTATGGGATACACATACAGTATTCTTAACCAGTAAAAATGAAACCTGTATATGATACCAGAACTATGCATGATTACATGAATGAAGGGCAAAATATATTATAAGTGGGCAAGAATAATTCTGCATTAGTCAAGCAATAGCTTTCTTTTTGAAGTGTCTAAAAAGAAAAAATAACCTTTTATTAACACCTCTTTTAGTAACCCCTGAGAAAATCTCATTATGAAAAAGGTATGTAAAGATGGGTTGCTGAATGTAGGATTTCTAAATATACAGTAATATAGAGCATAGACTTTTACACCTGATAATAGTGACAGATGTAATAGCAGCTATAATGGATATAATAGTTCAACACTGCTACCTTAAAAGAAAAAATGCTAAATGATCCAAAGTACACATTTGATAGCACATTTTCTAATGGTATCGTTGAACATCATGAGATTCTGAAGATAACGGAATGGTCTCAAGATAGAAAGATATGAGTATTCTGTAACAAGGCTAGTAGTTTTCTTGCAGATCTATGTCCTTTCTTTTTTTCTTTTTTTTTTCTATGGGGAATTAGCTCCCAGGGGTGGAAATACAGAGACAGAGAGAGGAATTAGAAAATAGCATACTTGCTTGGCTGTGGAGCTAGGTGGTTAGAGTACTTCAAATCTTTGAAGGCAGAATTGCGATGCAGAAATTAAATTAAAACAAAAACTAGGAGGAGGATCAAAATCTAATTTCTACCCCTTCTGAGTTTCATATTCTAAGCCTCAAGTCTGCTATTATTACTACTAGTTAGTCATAGTCCACACCTTTCTGGTATCTTCAAAGGCTTAAAGAGTGCTGGTCACTCTGCTGCACAGAGGTCATTGGGACAGGTTCACATGCACAGCAAATTACTAATAGGACTTAGCTAAACTTTAGACATTTTCATCCCAATTTAGGTGATAATAGGAGAGAATGAATACTACCTTTTGATATTATCCTAAAATTTTCAACAGCTCATTGAGTCCTTTAAGATTTTCCAGCTCAAGGTTTCCACAAACAGTATCTTTCCTGTCCTACTTCGATCTTTCAGCCTAGTCCAAAGTATGCTCCAAAATATTTTTGAACTACATGGGGGGAGAATAGGACATTTAATGAAATGATGTCATTAAAATGGTATCATAATCCATGTGCACTTTAGAGATAGACCAGGTATATGTAGGTGTAGAAATATACACATCCACGTCATTCCTCATGCTGTGTAAAAATGAAAATTATATGAACAAATTTCAAAATGTAAATGCTATTTTTTATTTTTATTAAATGGCTTCCCTTGTAAGATATAGTTTATTCTTTACAATAATTTTCTCATTTGTAAATGTCATTTTAGAGGCCACTATCTTAAAGTGTAAGATAAATATACTGAGGAAAAAAAAAGGCATTGTAGAACTAAAAGGGAGAAAAAACATTATATTTAAGGCAAATTACATTGTTACTAACTCAAAGCTATTGACAATTTCTAAAGTATTAAACATCATATTCCGTTTTCATCATTTTCAGTATGACTCCAAGAATAAGCTTCAGAATCTTATTTTGGTTTTCTTTCTGTTCTGTAATCACTCATCTCCATGCAATAAAAATTACCAGATATATTGAAGGGCCAAAACAGGCTTTTCTATAAATTAAATAGTCCTGGAGGACTCTCTAGTCTGCTGGTTTTGATGATAATATATCAAAAACATCAAGCATATGATTAAGGACCTTTGCTTTTCAGATATATACTTTAACAACTAAGGATTTAATTAAGTGTTTTGCTGAGTGTTTGTGAACATAAAAGAACTGAGGATGTGCTTGTATGTTTTCTTCATTGAAGCCATAATTCATACACCTACATCTTCAGAATATATACTTTTATGACAAATTAATGATAAATCGTTATCAGGAAAACATTTATGGTTAAAGCTCATGACTACAACTTTAATGTTCTGGTTTACTTCTTAGTTTTGCCACAGATGTCCTATCTTAACTTGGTTATCATTAGTTTTTGTCAACAGAGGGAGGGAATATGGAAAGTATGCTTTTAAGCTGTTTCGTTTCCATACGCAAGTACAATGAAATGTACTAAATGAAAATCAAATCTTTAGCAGGAATAGAAATAGGAAAAATCTGACTTTAGTTACAGTGGTGGATCAGTTAATTGGACTTATTCCAGTTTCACATCAGTGTAATTAGATGTAGACCTTGCTTTATTGTATATTTTCTGTTTTTGTAATGAGGCTTTGATATTCAACTCTATTTGGTGTTAAAACAGAAATATTTTTCTCTGTTTGAATTCCTAGGCTGCCATGGAAAATACAGATGAACCTTAAGGAATAAGAATACTGAAGCTATCCTCAGTAATGAAGCGGGTGTGAAAAACAACTCCCATTTGCCAGGTGAAACAATGACTACAAAATCAGCAGTCTGTGTGTTAGCATGCTTTCTTCAACTATGCATAGTAAATGGGCAGGTAATATGTGAGAGGCAAATGACTGCTGAATGGCGAATGGAACCAAAACGTACTGTAATAAAATGGAGACCAAGGGAAAACGTCTGCTCAGACTTTTACACCGAATGCTGGAATATGAATAAAAGTATTGCTGGGGAAATCTCAGAAGAACAAAATCTCAGTATCCCTCAGATATGCCCTTTACAGCTTCAATTAGGTGATAGTCTCTTCATCTCCTCTGAGCCATCCTTTCAGTCCTACGGAATGAATTTGGTAAATGTCTCCAAGGAACAATTTATTAACTGCCCTAAAGCTGGTTTTCTTCAAAAGCAATTGATTTTTGTTTGCCAGATAAGAGGACTGCACCAAGTTGACCCTAACTGGCTTGGTGTTGGAACTCATTACTTTGCAGAGCTTCATAAGAGAGGCCCGCCATTGTGCAACATGGGCCTTCGTCTGAACGTAACCGTGAAGCAGCAGTTTTGCCAACAGTTTCCAAATGCACCATTATGCTCTGGGCATGGAAAATGTCTAAGCCATGTTTGGGAAAAAGCATATAATTGCCATTGCTTCTCACAGTATTCTGGAAGATTCTGCCAGAAGTTTGATATGTGCTCCACTAAACCTTGCCACAACAATGCCTCCTGCACTGAGAAAGCAGGACTTCCTGGAGATTCTTATGAATGCACATGTCCTCCAAAATTTTCAGGTATTTCTTTTCCCCTTTAGGAATAAATGTTACATAGATAATACATTTTCCTTAATGAATAACAAAACAGTGAGAACACCATTAGCAATGTTTTTGTATAATTTGTTTGTCCATTGCCACTACCACACCTGCACTGAGTCTCTTTTACATGTAGTAACTTATAGGAGACTGTGTAGTTATTTTAAAACAGTTTGTACTTACTTACATTCATGTGTGCATTGTGGGAAAAAACAGAATAAGTTCTTGTCATGCTTCTTTCCCACTTAAGCACAAGACATATGTAAGTACTTGTGAACTTACAGAAGTAACTGATTTTTTTGTTTGTTTGTTCAGCAGTTCAAGTTCTTACATCAAATAACATAAATAATTTGGAGTAAGCTCCCCCAAAAATAGTTAATCAGACTTCTGAACAACAGCAAATGGTTTTGTTGAAATGAACATTCAGCCTGCCACAAAACCTCTCTTTTCAGCTTAAAGACCTTTTAAATTACATTAGAAAAATTTTTAAAATTAAAACTTGTTTTTAATTGAAAAGTCAAACATTTAATTAGAAGAGCAAGCAAAACAAAATACTCACTCTTTTCTTCCAGATTATTTTGCACTGTAAAGTTCCTTTCAAAAGGCCTTTGTTAAACATACTGTTATTACCAAATTAAATACTTCACAAATGAAAAAAAAAATCACCTAATTGTACCTAGGAAATATTGCAGTACTTACCCAAAACCCATTGGAGAAACTGAATCTGGGTTTGTGATTGGACTGCCAGAGAGTACAGCATGATTAGATACATTCTTACCTAACCATTATCTCCATTTCATGGAGAAAAAAAAGGGATGAAGGAAATTTTGGGTATATTGTTCCTGCATTCAGACCAATGGCGTTCAGGAATCGTTTAGAAAGTACCAGAAATATTCATTTACATCACAAAAAGGATTGTTGTAGCCCTTTCTGTACTTGTGGAGCAGAATTCTAGCAATGTTCCTTTGACGGACTGCACTTCTGTGCTCTCTCAATAGTGATGCTATGCTATGAAACACAGCTGATGAGTCAGGAACGAGTGAGGTTCATAGAACACAGAAATGAAGGTTATGTTGCATAAAGTTTGCTGTAATTTATTTTTAATTGCTTTTCAGACTGCATAATAATCTGGTTACTAATGCATTTGCAAATAGAAGATTATGCAGGTCTGAATAAGCCAATATTATGAGAAAAATATTTTTATAATTATTCAAAGTTGAGTAAAATAGTAGAAAACTGAAGGTATGCAGTATGTTTTCTATTTCTTTGATGATTTGGGGGGGCTGCATAAAATGCTTTGAAAATAATAATAATATCAAAAAGCATGTGGTACTACTTTAATTCAAATTAATGGAGAGATTCACAAGCAATTCTGTTAAAAATAATCATAATGCTTAATGTTATCAAGAAGCAATACTTAAAAGATTCTGTTGCCTATATGGGACAGTGTTGGCTAATGCCATAATTTTGTACTGGCAATACTGGTCCAGTAAATAAGCTGTATGTAAACAAGAGGAACTAGGAGATTAAACCATCATATATCATGGACGTGGCTACACAAGAGTAACGGAGGAAAAAAGTGCCTCCCATAATATAAAGTCTGTTAGAAATTTGAAAAGTTGTTGAAGTGTGAATAATGTCACAGCAACAATTCAAGTAGCAAGCATAATTATACAGTATTTAGACCCATATGCTGTAATAGCATAAACAACTTATGATTGGAATTGCAATTTCCGGAAAGCTGCATATTTAGAAAAATTCAGTCAAATTGGCCTCCACATGAGAACATCTTTTGTTCGCAATGCTGGAAGAAATTATAAGCTAGATTCATGTCAAAAAGAAACAAATACTACAGTACTAATAGCATTTCTGCATTTTAAACTATACGTGAATTTTTAACTATATGGCAGATGAGGTTGAGCACAGTAGCTCATATTACAGCAGCTGAATATCTTTCTGCCTTGCTTTAGAACTTCAGTAATTTTGGTGAAAACTAGCGACCATTAGCACAGATACCTATCTATCCATCCACCTATCTATTAAATATAATGTTTTATTTTACATATAAATTTGACATTTCAGGAAAAAGAATAAATATTTACTAAAGTTCAATGTTCCTATTATCCCTTTTAAATAGGTAAAAATTGTACAGAAATAGTTGGGCAGTGCCAGCCACATACGTGTTTCAATGGTAACTGCAGCAATGTTACTCCAAACACTTTTCTTTGTGAATGTGACAACAGCTTTACAGGTAAGAAACACCTTTGTTTCCTATGTTATAATAATGGTTTCCTGTGTTATAATAATGGTGTGAACTTTTGCTTTATTAAAACACTTATTTTAGATGACTGTTGCAATTTCCTCAGATTTTTTTTTAAATGGGTTTTGTAAAATAAAGTAATCAGACTTCCATGTGACTATTTTAAAATACTCCTGTACTGAAGTAAAACTGTATAAATGATAGAGGCTTTTCATAATTGGATCCCATCCATGAGTACCTTTCTTTTATTGGCAGTATGACAAGGGAAGACTCATAATCACTAGCTCACTGGTTCTCAAATACAGAGTTCACAAGAATAGGATCAGAAGTTCTTGCTGGATTATTTAGAATGATCATGACACCTGTATTCATAATTTCAGCATCCTCTTAATACATGTGCTAGAAAAATAAGATGGAAATAATTTAGAGAGTCAATAATCCCATGACTTAATGGTATGTCTTGACTTAAAAAAAAACAACTCTCAGAAGCTAAGCGGTTTATTTGCAATATATTGGACAAATAAGATGTTTTCATGAGAAAAGCTTGAATCAGAAAATGTATCTAAAGCCATCCTATTGTAAACACTTTTTCTTGGGGGTCAGGATAGCAGCCAAACTTAAAACACTATTCATTCTTGTACTTCACAGCAGAGATTTACTGTGTTGGTATAACAGAAGTAGCAATACTCAGAAGAACATTCTTTGAGAATGAGCTAAGTATAAAGCTAGCACTTGAATATCCAAGGACAGCAAAGCTTTTAAAAATGTCTCTTCCTTGGAAGCATCAGTTATCCCTGACAATCACAGAATATAAACAAAACATTACATTGAGATACAGAGTTAAAAGAAAAGCAAACCAGAGAAGAAAAAAAAATGCTTAAGGGAGTTAGAGGGATCCAAGAGCCAATCTTTATTTTCATAGTGAAAGACTGAACATTCGTGTTGAAATTTTAGTTAAGTCTGTGTAAAACTATATTTTTAAAAATGGGATAGACATGCTTAATTCTAAATTCCTAGTAAATCTGTTTTAAATTACTCTTCTTTTCCTCCTTTTTTTTTTTTCAAAGGAAGAAAGGCCATTAGTAAAGTTTTCTAGAACTAGCTTTCCCCCCACGCATGTTCCATAACTTTTTAGAACACTTACTCTTGTCCCTTTTACCCAAATTGTGGGGGCACATTGCTTTTGAAATTTTCCCCACAAAAATCTTTTGTATCCTTGCAATTTTGACCTAATGAGGGAGAGGAGGGGAGGAGACAGGAGGAATACCCTGCCAGATACAGTAAACCCAAACCCATGACAATATGAAGACAGTTCAATACACTCAACTCTAGTGGATAGCAGCGATCATTGCAATCTCCTCTCCAGGTAGCTGGTAAGAATTGTGAAGGAGAGAAGGACACTATGAGTCTGATTTAGCTCCCTTTTTATTATCCGGTTAGCTAAAAGAAAATGGAGAATCCTTTTTTGTTTCTAAACATAATAAGTATCATGGGAGGAGAAGGCAGACTTTCAGGAATTTACCTCTTTTTTCCTGCTCTGATATAAATTGCCTCAGGTCCTGCTGTAACAGGAAAACATGTAGTACATCAGCATACCTTGCAACAGGACTGCTCAACTAATTTACAGTATAATTTTGCAATTATTTTCTGACCAAGTGTGGTTGTTTTAAGTCTACATTTTTTCCTGTGATCCTGTGTAAAAGTGTTTGCTAGCACTAAGGCAACTTCAAAAATAGCTACCTAAAAAAAAAAAAAAAACCAGCCCATGTGAAAACAGACATTTTTCTATGAAAACAGACATTTTTCTATTGTTATTCCATAGTGGCTGTATTGTATTCTCAGACGAGTTGTGTAATTATGAATCTTGTATCTCAAATGCTATTCTAAGTGTGTGAAATTGGCAGCAAATTCAAAACATTCCTCTGTTTTGATATTGAACTTGTGCACAAAAAACACAAACATAATACCAAGATTGTGCAAATGATGTTTAAGATTTGATAAACTTTGACATACCTTTTTCCAAAATGAGGTAAGACACTGGCAGTAACTAGTTCACATGATCTGAATGAAAGTATGAAATATTCTTGTTACTGTAAATTGATGAGATGTAAATAAAAATTTAATAAAATTATTTTATATTTAAAATCACAATTATTATTTACAAGTATTTATGCAAAATAAGAAAAGGTTGCTTTGTCCAAGTTGTGTTCACAATGATAGAATGGATCTACTGGACTAGCAATGTACATGTTCATGTCAGTTATGTTTTTTTTTTTTAATTGTTTAGTTCATTCACTGAGCTCTCAGAACTCTCTTTACTCTTTCCTGAAAGAACATTTTTAACATAACTTAATAACAAACAGCTAACATTAGGCACGCCATCATTCTTATGACTGAATACTCCAATTCATACCAGAATTTGCACCCTCAGACTTATTAAGGAATGTTCAGAGGAAGGGGATCTCAGTGAAACAAGGATGGGGTGGGTATAGAGAGGAAGGAGGTATAAAATAGGCTGGTAGTGTGTGAGCAGTCGCTGGTCAGTACGCTTGTCTGACTGAGCCCTGCACCAAATCACTGTAGTCTATCCATTCTTATTAAATCCTTTCTTAACTCTCTTTCCATGTAATCTCACTCTCTCCCCATCTGTGAGTGCTGTAAGGTCTAGATGTCAGAAACTAGGGAGACAAAAGTGACTGAATTTGGGGTGTTCAATTGGAGTTAGACCACTGGTGATAGTGGTCCTAATGTCTGTGATGCCAGCAGCTGGAGTGAATGAGGGTGTCGGCATCAGACCTTGGGTGATGGTGGCTCCCATGCCTCACGCCAACTGGAGCAGATGAGAGTCCCAGCATCAGCAAGTGGAGAGGGAACCAAGGGCCTGTATGCCTGGGCACGAGCCACTGGGAAGACCAGAATGTTTATATTTTCCCCTAACCTGGTGTGTGTGCATGTGTGCACACGTGTGTGTGTGCGCATGCATGTATGTGCATTTGTAATTCATTAATGGACTTCAAGCTGGACTATCTGGTGGGTAGGAAGCCTGGGATCTGGGCATCAGTATTAGATGAGCTGAGGACCCATGCTACTATTCAAGGGGCCCACAGATGTCTGTCTTTTGAACTAGAGAGTAAGGGGCTGTGTGTTTTCACTAGCAAGCTTCAATCCTGGTCAATCAGAGAGGAGAACTGGGCTTTGGCTGTTTGTACATATGTTTTATGTAAGTTCTGGTAGTGTTATATGTGGATGTTGTTAAAGGCAGTACCCTGCCTGTGGACAGTCTATGTAGCTGGCTGTGTTAGTGTCCTCTGCATGTGTGCATCTCTGGCATACATGTTGATCTTTGCTACTGGTCGAGCCTGCAAACAGGAAAGCAACAGCTGCATCTGTTGGCCTAAGACAGAGGGACCCCCAGGTCTCTGGGTGCACTGGGCTGGGCTCCAGCAGCTGGGAAGGAGGATTCTCAGGCCCCAGAGTCCACCAGAGGAGGTACCTTTTATACATTCCCTAACAAAGAAGATGTCTCAGAAATTCTGATGGATGTTGTGGTCCTGTTCTGAAGATGCACAGAAAACTAACGTGACTCATTCACAACCTACAGGAAATAGCAATATCTTAACTACCTCTGTAATGGTAATGTTGAGTGTGCTTTCCCTAGACAGTGTTTGGTGGATTAAGAGCAGTAGTTTTCCATTTGAATATGTTTTGTTGAATATGGGGGGCTTTTTGCTCCTTAGGTGGGAAGATGGGAGGTAAGAGAAGTGATTAAAAAAACAACCCTCTGCAGAGCACTTGAGATTATTGGTTTTTTTCATATATTCCTGTAAGGGAGACCTACATTTCCTGCCTTTCCCAATGGTTCATTTAGCCTCTTTAAAGGCTATAATGAGTTCTCTCCTCACTTGTGGGACAGGAGATACTATAAGAATGAGGTGGTTTTGCTTGGAGCCACTTTGCTAGAGCTTCCATCATCTAGGTGCTTTAGTTTAAAATGGTCTGTTTGCTTAATCAGTGAATTACAGCTGGAGTACTTTGAGAAAGGTCATAATTGTAAAAGAACTTCACTATATATATATGGAGAGAAGAATTTATTGTTTGTACAATTAGTGTCTTAACAGCCTAATAGTTCAATTTGTCTAATACTAACACACATAACCCAAATTAATACCCAAAGACTTATTAATAATACCCCTAAAAATATTATATAAAAACACCTTCCTACTATCTAGTTTTCACTTTGGTATTATGCTCAGCTTTCCAGTGCTCCTCTTGGTCCCAATACCAATATATAAATCTCCCTCAAGAAGAGGGGGCAAGACTTGCAGTAAGTCATCAGCATTCTGAGGTCTTCGTAGCGAGGAGTGTGACATTCATGCTGGAAGTTTCTCTCCTGTCAGTCATGGGTCCATCTCAGCCTACTTTTACATGTTTTCATTTCATTATCTACTTCCTTCTCCCAGGATGCCAGCTGCAGCCTGGCAGTGGTCCCCTGACAGCCCCCACAAGGAGCTATCATAGAATCATAGAATTTTCCTCACATCCAATCTAAACCTCCCCTGGCGCAACTTGAGGCCATTTCCTCTCGTCCTTTAGCCAGTTACTTGGGAGAAGAGACCAACACCCACCTCGCTACAGCCTCCTTTCAGGTAGTTGTAGAGAGCAATGAGGTCTCCCCTCAGCCTCCTTTTCTCCAGGCTAAACAACCCCAGTTCCCTCAGCCGCTCCTCATAAGGCTTGTTCTCCAGACCCCTCACCAGCCTCGTTGCCCTTCTCTGGACACGCGCCAGCACCTCAATGTCCTTCTTGTAGTGAGGGGCCCAAAACTGAACACAGTATTCGAGGTGCGGCCGCACCAGTGCTGAGTACAGGGGCACTATCACTTCCCTGCTCCTGCTGGCCACACTATTTCTGATACAGGCCAGGATGCCGTTGGCCTTCTTGGCCGCCTGGGCACACTGTCGGCTCATGT
>NW_008825615.1:11297543-11328392 GCF_000699105.1 Pygoscelis adeliae
CGCGCTCCGGGTCGCTCGCGCTCCCTGGGGGCTGCTCTTCTACGTGGGGAGGTTTGGCCGCCGCCCCTCTTGTCCCCGCCCACGCTGAGTCAGAGCTGCCGCTCGTCAGGGGCTCCCTCCTCCGGCTCGGGGTGGGGGGCTGGGGCACCCTCTCACCCCCTGCGCCTTTGCTTTTTGCGGGTTTTGCCGCGGTTTTGCCGCTTCAGGAAGGGTCCCCCGGCGCGATCCTCCGCTTCGGAGCCCTTCGCCTCGGTGGCTTCGCTGAAATGGCCAGCTATGGTTTGTCAGGCAGTGACTGACGTCAGGATGGGGTCACCCCCTCCCCAGAGGGGTCATTCTTAGAGCCGAGGCTGGAGCAGGGGAGGCAGCAGTCACTGGGCACAAGCGCAGGGATTAAAACAAACAAGACAAGTCCTGAGCCCTTGCACTGTCAGGTCAGCACAAAGGTCAGCCTGAAGAGACATTCTTGCTACGGAATTTGTTTTTTAGTGTTTCTGTAGGGGGCAGGGATGATAGCAACAGGGACGTGGGAATGGGGAAGAGGACAACTGAGGTTATGTTTTTCCAGGCTATTTTAATCTTATTTATGATTTGTTTTGTTGGGGGGTTTTTTGTTTGTTTTGTTGTTTGTTTGTTTTTTTGACAGACTGACTATGGTTTAATAAAAGTTTGTCAAGGATGATAGCTTCCTCAGAGACAGCTGTAGATTATGGGGATTATGATTCTTAGTTGTAAAAACATTCTGTGAAATATTCCCTGATCACTGCTCAATGTCTCTAGAATGAAGAAAATATGGTCAAGCTTTTTGGTCGTTTTTATGAATGACACTGAAATGACCATAGTTCTTTTAATGTTAAGGAAGAAAATGCATGTTGTATTTGGGTTTTTAATGAAGTTATGATTTTTTTTTTAATTGTATCACTTCATGTATATTTCATGCTTCTTTCCAAAGTACCGTAAAATCTGTGACAGCATGTCCTGAATAAGAGTTTGCAACTCTCCCATGGTTCAAGTATCACAAAAATATTTTTTTTCTTATAAAATACTTTCTGTAAGAGAATTCCAGCTGATTTTTTTTTCTTTGCCCTTTCTACAGCTTATTTTTAACCTACTTTTAAAACAATTTAAAGTAGAAAATTTAAAGTTAGAGTTTTAGTCTTCCTCAGCATCCCTTGCTACATTTAACCTCTGTCATAAACTACTATTTGGTAGACACTTTGTTCCACTATACTTTCACCAGGGTCTACAGGCAGTACTTGTCCTCACTTTCTGTGTATCCAAGTGAAGCAACTTAATGACAGGTAAAACTGATCTGATGATTAAGAGACTCAGCTCTTCTCCAGACTACATACCTATTCTATGCCAGAGACCATAATATCTGTCAGTCACATAGGACCCAGAGGTGAAAATAAAAATGTGAAGCCCATCTCCCTGTTCTCTGATCCAGCTACTGTACATGCTTCTTTAGTAATTGTTTTAAATTCAGAGTCAGCGAGTTCACAACATTTTATTCACATCATGTTTGATTAATGTACCTTAATTAAGCCCATGTTTTCTAGGGGCTTGTGTTTCCAGAGAGTGATTCAGGGAACCAAGGCCCCAAAGAGACTACTTCAGCAATGATGGAATATTCTAGTTTGAGAGTTAAGGTACATGCCCTTAAGTTAGGGGATGAGAATATGTGATAGGACTTTTCATACGTCTTTTGAGGCTAAAACAGTTTAGGCAATTGTCACTTGACTGCTAGATAACCCTAGTACAAATAGCTATAATTTACTCTTACAAACACGATACAGATCAATCTATCTTAGCTAGTAATAAAGATATATACACAACAAAGACTTGTCAGAACTACACCAAATGACATGAATTAGTTTGTCTGACCTAGTAGATTTAAGTTTTCTTAAATGTATTCTCCTGGCATGATTTCATTACACATTTCAGTAGTCTAGTTTTCAAAACTTCCTATGAGTTTTGATAATCTTCCTGCATCAAACATTTTTTTTCCTTTTTTAATAGAAAAACATTATTGATTTATAAAAAATTTTCTTATTCATTGAGTATATCAACTCAATGTTAAGTATACTCAATCAATATAATGATTGAATATATCTCTGATAGCACTTTACAATAAAGTATAATTACTCTGACAACATTAGACATATATGCTTCTTGTAGTTTACTGTTAATTACTAAATAGAGTAGTTTCAAATGCTGAGCAGCTCAGTGATCCTTTTAAAAGAGTTAGCTAACTTGCATTCAAATTTCCCTATTATTAAAGTTATGTCAAGGCAAATTCCAGTGACCTTTCCCAAGGTTAAATGTAAATCAAAACCTTGGAGAGTAAATTGTACATTTCACTGACTCTCTAATCCAATATGCCAACTAGTAAGTCTTTAACAAAATGAATTGTAACAAATTATTAAAAAAAATGGGGAAGATTATTGACCATGAGATGAGTAACAATACTTAGTTCTACAGTAAAAAGTGGAAATTGCCCTATTATAAGAGATGTAAGAATGTCAGCTCTAAAATATCTTAGAAATACACGACAATGTGCAAACATTCGTGGGCGCTGTACAGATTTTAAATATATTCCTTATAAGATGCTTTGGGGATGTATGCTTGAGCTGCGATGAAGTGAACAGTTTGGCTAATGAAATGCAGGGCAGAATACTAAAAGATGAGACAATTTAGGAAATTTTTTTGTCCTTGTTTTTTCAGTTTTGCAAAAGCACATTGTCAATATTGGCAGCAGTGTCATCTTAAAAATTTGGATGAAAAAAGTTTATTTATCACTTTCAGTTCATATTTAATTTTCTGGGCTTGTAAAAGATTTTTACCCTGACATCATGATTTGAAAGTTTATTTTCTAGATTTTCAAAAATAAAATGCTCCCTACAAAATAAAAACCAGAAGAACTTATTTAATAGCTGCTTTATTTTAAGGCAAAACAATGGTAAACTTATTTTTTATTACTGTCTCAAAATTCATTAAAAGCAGAGGTTCAACCATACTTAGGCTATATATTAGTGTCCACAGAACATATCAGCCCGTAGAAGATACTTTTTATGAAGGCAGATTTACGACCACCCATAATATTTATAATAATTGATGTGACAGTTTGGTTCAGGATAAAGTAAATTCCTGGTATATTTTCTTTTCTCACAAATGAATAATTTCCCAACATATTCTTCTTCAGGGAAGGGCTTTTTTCCATACAAGATTATTAATATCATACTCCACAATGAGTTTCTAACTAATAACTTTTTTTGATTACTTCTATTAAATTAAATCTATCTATTTTTAAAGAAGCGATTGTGGTTCTTTTAGTAGTTAGAGAAGCAATGTAATTCTCACTAAATCTTAACTACATTAAATCACTAAACCAATCGCACTATACACTTTAAAAGAATGAGTTTATTGTGAGGTTACAGAACTTCCACTATATTAAGAAATACAATTCTTTATTCTAACCCATGAGCTCCCTTTGTTTCCTTACTACATTACCATCCTGTGCAGAAATGAGATGATAGACTATAACAAGGTATTATCAGGCTGCAAATCAGACTAAATCTTTCCCATCTCCTTACAGACAGAAAGTCTCTTCACTCTTTGGATACTTGTCCTTCACTAGAGATGTTCACTAGTAATTCTTAAATTTCTTTCTATTACTGTAATTTCTATTTTTTTTTTTACAGTTCTTCAAGGAGAACAAAATAATGCCTGTACATGGTCTTGCAAAATGTAGTGAGAAAAAATGTTTTATACTTACAGATTATATCAGCTAAGAAATACTGATAGCACTAAACATGGAATTAGAAATAATCCGTAAAAGATATTAAAGAGTAAAGTGACTGAAACTCTAGTGTATGATGTCTATGGCAGCTAAAATTCTTAACTTTAAGTGTTTACATGTAGGTATAAGAGCTAAGTGTCCAAGTTCCTATTGTATTCAATGAATATCTAGTCAACACAAAATGGAGCTAAGAGATTTAATCAACCAAGTGCCCAATGTTTAGAGGTAGCTGAATCACTCTCCAAGCTCCACTGACTGGTATGACCTACTTCACAACTGAAAATAGTGGGAACATAAAGACCACATGCATGCATAGATCTACTTAACCATGTAACCACACAATTACGTAAATTTAGGTGTCTTAACCTGAGAGATGAATTTACCCATGGCATTCCTCTACAGGCTAAAAATCTTATTTCCTCAGAGAAATGTCCTCAGACCAATTGGTCTTAACCTAGATCTTACCCCTAATTATAAGAAGTTTCTAGATATTTAGCTCACATATATTTTCTTGTGTCATAGATATCTAAACTTAGGTAATACTCCTAAGTGTATTAATGAAAACAAGAACATTGTTGTCATGCTTGCTTTCTTCTTAAATTATGTATTTAAAATACCTATAATTTTAAAAGGAAATAAGCTTTCATTTCCACTTTTTCCACATTGTAATGTGGTCATGATTAACATACTTTATTAAAAAACCCTCTCCATACATTGCATTTTCATGTTTTTTGTTCAAGTGTCTGTGTACAAGCATTGCAATATTCTGACATTACTGCAACTGTGGCTGAAATAGTTCGTAGTTGAATTTATAATTTTATAGAAGTATGAATATTTAATAGTTCACTTTTTAAAGATTAAAATCTTGGAAAAACAAATATAATCTTCAAAAATATTTTCTTTCTAAGAATCTATTACAATGATGAATTAACTGTTTCACTTCATAAGAATGTGTACACTCTGTGCAGAGTCATATAGAATTCTCCATACTAGCCTAAAATATATTTTTAGCTAAAAGCATTTTTAGGATTATAGGTTTAAATTTTCATTTTGAGTTTCCCAGTTGTAAATCACATTATACAGAAAAATCTCCCAAAACCTTTATATACAGAATTACAAAATTACAAAATACTCTTTACTGAATTTCTGTAATCCCCTCTGCCTCAAGGGAGATAAATTTAAAATGGCAATAATGACAGATGAGATATAATTTCCCTCAAATACAAGGGGTTTTTTATATTAGCCTATCCTCATTAGAGACATTAGAACCATGGACACATCAGTTCCAGAGTACAGGTTTGGAGCAGAAGGGTCGGGTTTATCTGTGGATCCAGCAACATCCTCCCTCTCTGCCAGGCCTAAAATGACTGGTGATCATGAATAGCTTACAGCTAGTACTGTTGGCAGCAGGAGTCACTGGGAAATGGATCATTACAGGCCTGAAAAACTAGGGGAAGAGCAGATTTGTGTCATGCCACATGTCTAAAAGTAAGTTTCCAGTAAGTGAAGACTAGGAAATTAAGTATGAAGTAACAGATTAGGAAGGAGATGAAAATCCATGTGTGTTGCTGACTTACAAGATATAGAGGATAACATGGAAGACTGGCAAGAGATATATGTACTGATATGGAAGGGGTCAGTAATATAGATTAAAAAGAAAGCACAGAAGAGTTTGAGTTGTTACAGAGTAGTGAAGGAAAGTAGAGCTGGGGGAAAAAAAAAAGAAAAATTAAGAAACTTTGGCTTGTTATGGGGAGTAATTAGTTTAGGGTTGGCCATAGGGTAAAGGTTTGGAAATAATTCAGACAAACTAGTTTAATATCAGAGACTTAAAGTGTTGGTGTAGTATCAAAAATATGTTTCAATAGTTCTGTGAAAAAAAATAGACCACTGAGCACACAACAAGCATGGATGTTATTACAGTCATCATGGCTTCTCTAACAGGAAATGTTGCCTCACTTTGCTGAAATTCTGTGAGCCCATCATTAAACATATGGAAAAAGGAAATCCAGTGGATGTAATGCATCTGAATTAAAAAAAAAAAAAAAAAAAAGAAGCCTTTAGAGGTATTCCACTCAAACATTTAAAATAAAAAAAAACAAAACAAAACAAAACCCCAAACAACATCAACAACAAAGTTATGTGGAACTGGAAGAAAGGATTAAAAATCAGTTAAATAACAAGAAGCAAAGGGTAGGAGTTAATGTTCATTATTTCAGGATAGAGAGAAGCCAGTCATGCATTACCCAAAGACTAACACCATGTCTGATTTTATTCTGCATCTTCAACAATGATGTGGAGAAGAGAATGAACAGTGATATCTCTAAGTCTGCAGATAAAATCATGCTTTTTCAGGTAACCATCTGGTATGCCAAAAATGAACAACCCCAGGAGGACTGCACAAAACTGAGCAGAAAAAATTACTGGTGAGCTTCAGTGTAGATAAGTAAAGGATAATAATTCTAGGCCAGAATGATTTAAAACAGCTCCAAATGAAGCTGATTTTTCAGATACAACTCAGGAAAGAAGTCGAAGAATCACAGAAATGTTGAGGTTGGAACAGACCTCTTGAGATCATCTAGCTCAACCCCCCTGCTCAAGCAGGGTCAGCTATAGAAGGTTGCCCAGGATCATGCCCAGTCAGGTTTTGAATATGTCCACAGATGGGGACTTCACAACATCTCTGGGCAACCTGCCCCAGTGTTTGACCACCCTCACAGTAAAAAAGTGTTTTCTTGTATTCAAATGGAATATCATGTGTCTCAATCTCTTGTTCTGTCAGTGGGGATTACTGATAAGAGTCTGGCTCCCTCTTCTTCATTCTCTCCCATCAGGTATTTATACACACTGATAAGATCCCTCCTGAGCCTTCTCTTTTTCAGGCTGAACAGTCCCAGCTCTCTCATTCTTCTGTCATATGAAAGATGCTTCAGTCCCTTAATCAACTTAGTCACCCTTGAGTTATTGTTGAAAATTTTCTGGAATCATTGTCTCAGTGTCCTGTGGCAGCCAGGAAAGTCAACAAATTATTTGGCTTCATCAAGAATGGCATTGAGAATAGGACGGAGGGCACATTCTTTCACAAGTAAAGCCTTGATGCAGTCATATCTCGATTATTGCTTTTTGTTTTTTCATATCTCAAGAAGAATACAGAGAAGTTTGATGAAAATTCTTGCCACTTAAGTTAATAGAAGGAGTCATGGGGTCAAAAAAGGTTTAGTCAAATTTATGAACGTTGAAAGTATCCTGTAGCATCTTTAATAAGACAGTCGAGGTGCTGAGGGAGGAGATTGGACCACAAGCAGTGGCCATGTTCACATTTCTCCATGAATTCCAATTGCTGTGGTCTTTATTGATTTTTCTTTAGGGTTGGGCTGGCACCCAACCCTAACAAATACTCAAAACCTTAGCCTTCTGTAGAAAGGGAATGTTAAAGTAATAGAACATTGGGATAAATTAATCATTACTGAGAACAACAAATGCAATAAAGGGAGGAAGTGCGAGGATCAAAGGCAAAAATGGAAAAACAGGGAAGGGTAGGCAAAGAGCAGAGCACTCCAGCAGCACCCATTGTTCCATGGAGGTGTCCAAGGAGACAGTAGACTCTGCTTAATTGTACTCTGCTCTACAGCTGGGTCTGCAATATACTCTTGCCACTCTGCCCCAGAGAGGAGGCTTCAGCCCTCCTCGTGGATGTCCGCAGAGGACTGACCAACAGGGATCAGCACGGGAGGAAGCACAGTCAGCTTATGAATTCTTATCACATGAAGTCTCCCCATCTTCCTCATCCTCCAAGAACCCTGTCTGCTACCAATAATTAATCTCTCATCCTCCCCTCCCCATCCTCCAGGATCTCTGCCTGGCACCCTTGGCAGCTTTGACAGACTGCCTACTGAGTTGCAAGTGTTTCTGTCACCAAGCAGACCCATCCAGCAGTGCCATAGAAGGATGTGGGTGCTATGGATCACAGAGAATCGTGTGGCTGGGACTTTCTTTTGATATTTGAGGGGCCAGTGTCCTTCCTTCTTTGGGTGAAGCATAGTCTTCTGACTATGCCCTGAAGAGAAAGTACAACAAATTCCTAGGAGAGTATTGCACCTTGTAGAGGGTTCTCTGATATGATAACAAAAGACCTCTCCATCCTCTCCCTCGATATGTGTGCGACTATCAGTATTTAGATGAATACTTGAATGTGGAGGTTGAGAACATGGTAGGGGGCTTGGTCACTGCAGCTAGTGGGAGAGGGCTAACAGGGGAGGCCAAACTCCCAGGGACAGACAAGAGAGCGAGCCATGCAGAACTGGGGAAGGGTCACATGGAAATGAGGATAATGCATATGATGAAGTCTTCTTCAGATCTAGGGGAGATGAAGACCTCCTCCACTTAGATGCCCTTCCCCACCTCCTGGGCTATATATTCTGACGTTAGGAGGAAAACCATCTCTGATTATCTCAGAGGCCACCAGCACAGACACAGACAGACACACCCCACCAAGCCATGTCATGATTCACCATGAGTCTCTGCCTGGGGTCAGGGGGTAACTGGAAGGCAACAAATGCTGCAGTTAAAGAAAGGAGCTCTAAAAACTGCTGATGTTAGGCAAAGAGAGAGGAGTTTATGCTTCTATTGTTTGAGTCATGCCCACAGAACAGTTACATGGACAATCAAATGAACCTGTGTTCTTGAAGGTGGTTGGGCCAGAGGTATGACTGCTGCGCGAGTTTCAGTTTTTGAGCAGGCATCTCACCTTTTTTACTCCCCAGTGATTATGAAATTAAGTCTGCAAATAATCATCAGAATTCATAACTCTAATGTTATCTGTTTATCTCCTAGAAAGAAAGTAAATCCAAGTACTATCTATCTCTAGTTGACATAACAATTGAGGAGAAAAGCTGAAATCTGACTTATCAATTTAATAAATTTGCCTTTCATATGATCTATGTAAGTGGAAATACTTCAAAATATACACAGATTTTTATTTACCCCAGAAAAACTTCACTAGAATTTAGGAAATATTTTTGTAAAATAAAGTTCTTCAGTAAATCTGTAGATTTCTTACTGAATTAAAAAAATCTAATTTCATGTGTACATCAGAGTAGTAATCTTTAATTTCCCTTTGGAGAATCTTTTCTCTAGTTTTTTTCTTGAAAAACAAATGCCTGATTCCAGACAAGTGATTCTTTATATTTCTTTCAACATTTATATCTGTATCATCTCAGATTTTAATATAATTTGAGATAGTGAAAGGTAAAAAGAAAAGTCCATTAACAACTGGGTTGTCATCCAAAATGAAGGTCTGGAGAAGCAAGTAAAGACATGCAATGAAGAAGTAATTATCTCCTTTTTTTTTTATCTGAAGTCTCCCTCAACTATACATAGTTTTCTGCAACTATTTTATCCAGAGAAGGAAGAGGTCTTTGCTGTAAATTTATGTCATCCTAGTCTTTAGCTGGCGTGTCCCTGCTTGATTACCTTCTACCTTTTTTAAATAGACTTCAAAGAGGATTATTTACCCTTACCATGATGAATACATATCAAGGATGATTGTATTCCCACTCTTCCTCTTATAAATGAAAAGATACAGAAAGCAAGAGAAAAGACAATTTACACATCTGTCCTTTGAACAATGACGACAAAAACCCAAGTCATTTTGCTCTAGGGTATCTTTACTGCTTGAATGAGAAAGCAAGCCACAGGTTTTTGTTTTTTTTTTTCCAGGCTTGATCTAGAAGGACGAAAGAAAAAGAAAAGATCCTGGAAAAATCTTGGATCTCTCTGAAATCAAACAAAATTCCAATTTATTTCGGTCAGGATGTTCTTGGCTCCCCTTGGCTGTGTTTTTTGCTGGCTTTCTGTTTTTTCCCTTTCTAATTATTATTATTCAAGGATTAGGAATAAATAGAATCAACAATTAAAACACAATCTGTGATAATTTTTAAAATGTTTAATTTTTCAGAGTTTTAAATAGAGGTATTGTTCCACTTCTTCTCCATGGCCAAAAACTGAGCCCTATCTTTCTTTAGTTAATTAGTACAGATGCAGACTGTGACTCTCAGTAACTATGTGTTATTTGTGTTATTGACTGAAGCTCACATACACTTCAAGAAAAGAGCTTCATACAAGTGCAATAAGTGCATATGGACATGCAAGTGTATGACTAGACTCAATTGCATGCTTTCCTAAATGTTTTGCTAGATCAGGGCCATAGGCTATTTCTTTCACATTGCCTTTAAATCCCAGTCTTAAAATTTTGTGTTTGATGTTACAGTTGGGAGAGTCAGAATTCTATTAAAAAAAAAGATAGAGCAATAATAACTTTGGGATATAAAAAGAAAAATAACTACGTGCATTACTGTGTGGCCTACAGTGATTTTTGCCATGAGTTTCAGTCAATAGTTTGTATTACCGACTTGTTCTAAAATGATACATTGCAACTGGATTTGAATGAAGCTTAAAATTGAGATTTCTTGTTAAATCAGCCTTACCAAAAAACAAGACGGCATAGGAATGATCCAAATGCTGCATTTTATAAATATGTTAAATATTACTATAGTTATTATCTTTTTTATACATATATACACAATACTGATATTTTAACAAGGCCTTGGAAGTTTTAAGCACATCTTAATGTTCATAAGATACAAAAAAGAAAAATAAATGTTATCTCTAGGTGCAGGTAGCTTTTCTAGTTCCCTGCATACAAAAAAATAACAATTCTAGAAAAAGTTAAATATTACATTTTTATGTATAGATAATAAAAGAAAAGGAACTATTAATTTTTTTTTTTTTGAGATTCAGTTAAAATATATTTTACAGCAAGCTTAATTTTACTAGGAATATAATTTAGGTTGATTTATGTCAAGCTGATGTTCCTTTTCCTCTAGATATTTTTGTATAAAGATAATTGTTCTCTTTCATAACCAGTCTTTACTTGCTTTCCATGTCCTATAAATTAATACAAGGTAAAGTCTGTGGCTTCACAGCTGTAGTCCTGCATTCTAAATGCATTAATCTCCCCTCAACAAACAAGCAAAAAAACCCCAAACATCATGACTGAATGAGTATAGGACATCAATTATCACAGAATCTATTTTTGATTAGCCTTTTATTTGGTAGGGTCAGATCTTAAGTCTTGTGAAAATTTTTATAAGACAGAAATTCCAGTTTATCTCATCTTAACCTTATTCATTTAACCAAATATTTAGTGTGTTCAAACACCCTGTAGAAAGATCTGTCTTACTGTTGCCTCTGGATGAAGTAATGACAACTTCAGTAGCAAAAGTGAAAATTCTGGAGAAAAATAAACACTTCCACAGGGGTTTGAGTTTTAAACCACATACAGTATATTGTTAAATTTTGTTCCACAGTAATTTAGAGATTTTTGTAGCCTTAGGGTTCCCAGATTTCTGTACTAATATTCAAAGGCAGTATGCATACAAAGGCATAGTAATTTTTTTTTCCTTTCACTTTCTCAGTCTCATTGTTTTCTTCAGATACCTAACATAGGTGTTCATAACAATTTTCTCTTTACAAATCTTTCTGCTCTTTTTAATCTGAATGCCATTGTAGTTCACTTTCTGTTTAAAACAATTATGGTAGGAAACAATTGTTAAGGAGACATGTTAAGAATAGAAATTTCTATTCAAAGAAGCTTGGAGATCAGCACAGAGGTGGGTTGTGTAGGATGGAAGTAGAATTTCTGCCTGCATTTTCCTCAAGTGCTTCATGTAATTGCTCTGAATAAAGAGAAAAATGAACCCAATATTGTAGAGTCCAGGGTCTACAGTAGTTTTTATTTAAGCAATACAAACATAATATTGTGACAATGGGTATAATAATAGAAGCTCTAAGGTACAGTCAGAGTGTGCCTACAGTCTACAAAATCCACTAGAGAACACAGATGCAAGTCATGTCCAAGAACCATGACACTTCAGTCTTACACAGCCAGGAAAATTTACATTGGAGGATGAACCAAGTGGGATATAACATATGAGAAATGTAGGCAGGCATCAGGACTAAAAAGCATGACACCCTGACTCTTGTCTGTATTTGATGGAATAACAGGTTGAAAATGCTTATGACTTAGGAAATAGCATAAGACAGTACTGATACCAAAACATTTGACAAGGTTTTTATCTTTTCCCGAGTATTAATTTATAATTGATACAGATTAAAACAAGTCCAAAAGAATAGATGGGCCCATTAAGGACATATTCACTGTCCTACAGATCCTAGCACTTAAATGGCACTGGTGCATATATCTTGATGAAATGATTCAGGTTGCAACCCTTGTAGTACAAAAACCATCACAGCTCAACAGCCTTTTGATATTTCAGGAAGGCATAATCATGACTAGACAAGCCAAGTCCACCTGTTATCAGCAGGAGATATTATGAGGGCACACTACCTTATCGTCAATAAGAACAGCAGCAGCCTAAGCTCTAAATAGTTCCCAGGTAGACAAATAGTGACCATAGTTTTAAAGCAGTCAAAGCATATGCTTTGAGAATGGACATGGTTTAATACAGTCACAGGATGAGTGACCTACTATGAATGCCACGTGATGCAGATGTTATAAAACATGCACATGCCATGTAGGAAACCAATTGTCTTGTTTTATAGACCATATATCTGTGAGGTAAAATCCAGTACGGAAGTCTTGAATGTTATCAGCTGAAGGAAAAATGGGAGAGGAAGGAAAAAAGGGAAGGAGGGAGACAAAGGAGGGGGGAAGGAAGAGGAAGGAAAGAAGGTGAAGAAGGAAGGAAAAGGAAGGAGAGGAGAGAATGAAAAAAAGAGGAGAGGAAGGGAGGGAGAGAGGGAGGGAGGGTGGAAAGAAATTATTAGACAATTTCTCAGAGGCCTCACTATGGCATCAAAGCTGACTGCAAGCTAATGGTATACCCATCTGCTCATCAGAACATTTTGTTGTTCACTTTGTCATGCTGTAACATCTCAAGATTTGTATAATGAGGTAGCTTTTACAATCCTCAATACTCCTGGGAAGAAGCATTTCTAAAAAACCCACAGTCCCAGTCAGATAAGTGGCTGAAGAATCTCAGCACATGTAACAACTGGTGATGATTCCAGCATCTTAGTTAATTAATTATGATTTCATAGCATTATACATCTGATTAGTCAATTTCCCATCTTTATATTTCACTTGTGAAAAAATGTCTTTTTTTACAAAAGGGATAAAATAGATTTAATATACCTAAAAGGTCAGGCACATTTACTGTTTTGCGCTTTAAATCATCTAAAAATTTCATGCCATTTTTCTTGTGACTTCTATTGCATCCTGATTGTGCAGGTATCTTTTTCTTTTTCAACTTAGAAAATAAATCAGCTATACTGAATGAGCTATTTCATTTGACATTGATGATGTGCTTTGGACTAAACTACATCTTTAAATGATATTTTTCAACAACTGACTGTAAATAGTTTTATTCATGTGATTTAAAAGAGATACATGTTGAAAAAGGCTTTACTATATAAAATATTACTGTGAGTTCTCAAAAGCAAAAAGTGGAAGAATATGGTTAATATCTCAATATTCTTGATGACTATACAATTACCACTTATCAAAACGGTCTTCTGGAAGACAGATCTTCTTGAAGAAAACTTACCTTATGTTTATGTATGTCCTGGTTTTGGTTGGGACAGAGTTATTTTCTTCCTAGTAGCTGGTATAGTACTGTGGTTTGAATTTAGGTTAAGAATAATGTTGATAACACACTGATGTTTTAGTTGTTGCTAGGTAGTGTTTACACCAGTCAAAGACTTTTCAGCTTCTCATGCTCTACCCACTGAGAAGGCTGGAGGTGCACAAGAAGCTGGGAGGGGGCACAGCCAGGACAGCTGACCCAAACTGGCCAAAGGACTCTTCCATACCATATGACGTCATGCTCAGTATATAAAAGGGGGGGAGTTTGCCAGGGGGCGGTGACCACTGCTCAGGAACTGGCTGGGCATTGGTTGGCAGGTGGTGAGCAATTGAGTTGTGCATCACTTATTTTGTATATTCTTTTATCATCATCATCATTATTATTATTATTATTATTATTATTATTTTCCCTTCCTTTTCTGTCCTATTAAACTGTCTTTATCTCAACTCACAATGTTTACTTTTTTTTTCCAATTCTCTCCCCCATCCCACTGAGCAGGGGGAGTGAGCGAATGGCTGTGTGGTGTTTAGCTGCCTGCCGGGTTAAACCACAGCAATGTACTAAATTTAGACTTTGGAAAATAACAGCATCTGTAAAGTGCTAAAATATATCGCAGTATGTAAAAGGTACAAACCAAACTGATTGACATTTCAGATGTAGGCGTAAATCATTAACTTCTGTTATTATTGTTCCTAACCTGATCAGTATGTTTCCGTGTATGACAGAAAACATGAAATCAACATTTGTAAAGCTTTTAAAACTAGAAGAGTGCTACTAATGGTGCTGCAGGTGATGCAACTACAGCTTTTAATATAGAAAAATGCAATGTCATATAACTAAGAGAAAAGAAAACATAATCTTTAGAAAGAGCTTTCCACTTGCAAAAGAAGGGGTTGTTACTTGATACCATCATCATTTAAAAAGAAATAAAATTATCATAGAAAAACAGAAGAGGGCGAGACACCAAAAAGTAATCTAGAACCCATCCCCTTCCTTCAGGGAGATTAGCTATATTTATCATCATAGGGGATTACTGTTGTAAGCTGTTGGTAGCAGAGGGCTGCAGGGCTGCCTCTGTGAGGAGAGGCCGGGGATGCCCCATGCCGGACACAGACGGTTCCAGCTGGCTCTAACCAACCCACCACAGGGCACGGCTGAGCCCAGCAGCCAGAGTGGTGGCGCCTTGGGGAAAACATATTCAAGAAAGGGCAAAATGCGGCACAGGCATAGAGGAGTGAAGGAAAAAAAAGTGTGAGAAACAGCCCCATGAAGACACCAAGGTGAGAGAAGAAAGCAGCCCATGGAGATACCACAGTGGAGCAGGTATTTCCCTGCAGGGTGTATAGGAGTCTGGAGTGGAGTGAAGTTGGGCCTGGGAAAGAGGGCAGGAAAGGTGTAGTTTTAATTTTTGTCTTTGTTTCTTACCACATACATCTTTTTTAATTACCAATAAATTAAATTCATTTTCCCCAAGTTGAGTCTGGTTTGCCCACAGCAGTAGTTGATAAGCAACCTGCTTGTCCTTATCTCAACCCACAAGCTTTCTCATTGCTGTTGTTCTTCCTATTTTCTGGCCCTGTCTTGTTGAGGAGGGGCAGTGAGCAAGCAACGGGGTGGGCATTTGTCCTTAGCCAAGGTTAAACCACCACAATCATTCATACCAATATTTTCCTCACATGTTCTTAAAGATCTCCAAAGATAGAGAATTCATAATCTCCCAAACCATTCTGTTCTATCCACATCATTAAAAGTTTTCTTAACAACAGATTTAAATGTTTTTTTTCAGTTATATTTAGTGCTATGACTTGAGCATAGCAAACAGAACCGTTTTCCCTATTCGCAACAGTTTTTGATGTACTTGAAAATGATTATAGCTGTATTCAGTCTTATCTTCCTTAGTCTAGACTACCCCAAATATATTAATCTCTTTGCTATTTTCTAGGTGCTTTGTTCCAGACTTTTTCTGCAGCCTGATAGTAAACTGACTTATCTATAATTCTTTGTTTTCTCATTTGTTTTCTTTCATTTCTGAAGTTAGGCATTACACTTAAATCTATTATTTCAGTGAAATGAGCTCATACGCTAGGCAGGGACCTGAAGATAGTTACATGTTTTTTTCAAAAGTGTGCATTTGCCACAGTGTAATAGAACCTACTTACTTAAACATTATTTCAAATTAAAAACCAAAACAAATCAAACAAAAAACACCCTATATGTTTCCTTGTTGTGTCAGGAATGAAGACATAAAATATATAAAATATATAAAATATAAACAGAAAGGATACCTCTGAATATAATATAGTTTCCTTCTAATAACCCAAGGAGCTGTAAAGTCTCTATCTGTTGCACTGTGAAGACAGCAATACTCAGAAGGGCAGCAAGTATAGGTGCCTTAATATTTTTGGTATACTGAGAAAAGGCAATGACCGATTAAAAAATCCCCAGATGCTTGTACTTCTTTTGAAGAAGGTAGAATTAGCTGCATAATTTTGGGTCTACTTAACTCAAATGTTATATCTAGTTTAAATAGACAGTCATTAAGTATGGGTAACCAGACCAATCAAACACAGCCAGAAAAGCTTCAGACCAAATACTAAATAAAATTTCCTTTAATGACAATAAAACAATACTTAGATATGTAGCAACACGTTATTGGATACTAGGGTGATCCGCTCTGCATACCCAATTCTGAAGCATGGCATCTGCAGAATCAGTTCTTTTTCATGTAGTCTTGTGTACACTATAAAGGCACTTCCAGCCATGCTATGAGTTATGGGCAGATTCATTAGCTTGTTACACAATTTTATATCAGTAATTGGCCATTTGTGTGCATTGCACTGCAATGTTTGATATGTTTCTGTACTTTCAAAGCCTCTGCTTTGAACTCTCAGGGACCCCTGCTAGTCTTGCGATCATTCACTTTTACATACCTGTCTAGTCTGTGATACCTCACAGTGCACAACACTAGTGTTTAAAAGCATATCACTCTCTATATCTATCACTTTCTCAACTAATTATTATTAATATCTAACTACTGCATGTTCTTTTCAGATTGTAGCACAATCATAATATGCAGTCAGTGGAGACATAGATTTTGATCTTACTTGGTCTGCCTTAGAATTGTCTGTCTCTCCACTGACAACAAAGATATCTACAGAAAGCAAGATACTAACTTGCATGTCTCAGTTAAATGCATAAAATCTTGTCCTGGTTTCAGCAGAGATAGAGTTAATTTCCTTCCTAGTAGCTGGTACAGTGCTGTGTTTTGGATTTAGCATGAGAATAATGTTGATAACACACTGATGTTTTAGTTGTTGCTAGGTAGTGCTTACACTAGTCAAGGACTTTTCAGCTCTTTCCCATGCTCTACGGACTGAGGAGGCTGGAGGTGCCCAAGAAGCTGGAGGTGGCACAGCCAGGACAGCTGACCCAAACTGGCCAAAGGGATATTCCATACCATGTGACGTCATGCTCAGTACATAAACTGGGGAAAGCTGGCCGGGGGGGCCACTGCTTGGGGACTGGCTGGGCATCGGTCGGCAGGTGGTGAGCAATTGCATTGTACATCACTTGCTTTGTATATTATTATTGTTATTATTATTATTATTACATTATTATTGTTATTAGTATTTTATTTCAATTATTAAACTGTTTTTATCTCAACCTACGAGTTTTTCTCATTTCTACTCTTCCAATTCTCTCCCCCATCCCACCGGGTCAGGGGGTGGGGAGTGAGTGAGCGGCTGTGTAGTGCTCAGTTTCCGACTGAGGTTAAACCACAACAAATCTGATGGAGAAATTCTGTGGGTTTTATTTCATTAGCAAAGAAAAAGGAGATGAGTCAAACCTTATAAACAAATGGGGAAATAGGGAATGAGAAGATATTTGGACATTAATTTTAGTTAATTGCTAATTTTAGTTCATTGTTTAAACATCTGCTAGATGCATCATGAAAGGGAATATCATCAATAGTACTCATTTATGAAGTAGCCAGTTCTTTAAAATATTTTTTTAAGGGAAAGGTACGTGCTGCTTCTCTTACAGCTGCAAAGCACACCTCTGTAATAACCTTTATCTAATAAAATGTATATGAAGTATGACAAGCACTAGAAAGCAGCAAGAGCATTTCCACTTCCTTCCATAGGACCAGAAGAGAGCATGTGTTTTCTTTTCTTAATAGCTCTGTACAGCTATGTTATCCAGAACAATGCTCAGTTTCATATTATAAGTATAATCAGTGAAGAACTAGAAGGATTTAGAGCTAAGACTTAATAATAACTTTTTGTATAACTTGAGAAGAGAGGGTGACACCACAAAAGAGAATGTAGTGGAGGAATGGCAGAAAAAGAAAAAACAGGGAAAGGAGATTTGTTTCTATAAAGCTAAGTTGAATGATTGTGAGACATCATGGAAGATAGGCTCTGAAGGTGGTATCAGCTAAGAGACTGAATAGAAATGAGGAATCAGAGAAAGACATCTTAAATTTAGTAATCAGTATTTAAAGAAAAAAATAACTGAAAACAAAAGAAGAGATAAAATAATGAAAAATAAGAGGAATGGAAGTGATTGAAATAAAAACAGAGCCACACTTTGCAAAAACCAAAAGTGAGTGTGAGGAATACCAGTTATGCATGAGAGTCTAGGGTAGCCAAAGAGGCTGATGAATGAGAGGTAGCTCAAATGTGACATTCTTTGTTAACCATAAACCACAGCAAATATCAAGAACAAAAGAGCTCTACCCCAGCACAATGTTGGGCCTGAAATGGGAGACATGCCAAAACCTCCATTAAGTCCACAAAATATATCACTATTCATTTTTATGGAAGTGATTGGATACTGGGGTGATGGATGAATAGACAGATAGGTAGATAATACAACAAACAGAGATTGCTCTTGGTTTGACTGTCATTATTCATATTTAGCAATCACAGTTGGATTGGTGAAGACAAAACATACATTGCAATATATTGGGTTAATATTGATGAAAACATAGAGATGTAATATTTCTTTTTAGTTCTGCCTCTGCTGCCATTTCACTTACAGAGTTATAAATTACAGTTACTGAGAGAAAAAAACACAAGGTGATATGAAAACAAGTATAGACAGCATACTGAGGTGTCACAGAATCTGACAAAGCAAATATTAAAAATAATAGTAATTCTAGAAAGAGGACAAATACTGTAGGAAATAATAAAAGTGACACAGTCAATAAAGGTACTGCCACTCCGAACAGCAGACTGTTTAAAATTCTCAACATTAAGCAAGTAACAAATTTTTAAAAGAAAAATAATTTGAAATCAAGTCCATGGTTTATGAGCAAAAATAAAAGGCAGATGTTACTATTTCACATGGTGTGATAATAATGGCTTATGAAATCCGTATAGAGGAGGAAAAAAGAAAGAGAATAAGACAGAATGCCATGAAATTGAAAAAATAGATGATATTGTTTCTTTTTTTCCTTTTTTTTTTTCAGTTCAGTACCTTACATTAATTCTAGTTGTAATTCTAGTCGTTATTGTATTAACGATTGTGCAAGCAAAAATATCTGTTCTCCAAAGACTTTATGACTGAAATAACGTGTCAGCTGAATTCTAGGAAACTGCGGCTGAAGCTCTAAAGTCACTCATCAGGACACTATAGGAGACGAGTACAGCTCAGGTGCCATACATAAATCCCTGCTTATTTACTGATAAGTGTAACCACAGTGGAATTCTGTATGCGTAAATGACTTGCATAGTATGTATCATATTGATGTATCCTAGTATAATGTGCAGGACATATCAACAGAAAGTGACTGATTAATCAAAATCAGATTTCATTAAAAGGGAAGTTTTTTGATAGCACCTACAATAGCAAAAAAATTATGCACAACAATAGAAATCATAGTACCTGACTGCTTACCTGTTCATAAAAATGAGTGTTACTGTGATGAACTGGTTTATATCCACAGTGATTTTACTGCATTTTCTCATGGGAAAATGTATAATTTCCACCTTGCTTAATATTACAAACATCTGGTGAAAAAGCAATACCAATCAAATAACATATTCACCTATAAACGTTCAAAACCACTGTGGTTTGCAAATCTGTATCAGACAACCACGTAGAAAGGTGACTGCATTTGGAAATGTAAACCTACAAAGACTGGTTCTTAAGGAAGTAAGGTGTGCAAATATGCATGAGAAATGATCAGCAGTGACTTGACAACCCATTAATGTCTTGAGTACAGAAAGTAAAGCTGTGGTAATTAAATTTGCTAAATATACCGGTTAGGATGCTCTGTCAATAAAAAGGAGAATTAGAAAAGTTTTACAGAAGGATTTGGGTGGCCTGGAAGACTGGAGTAATAAAAGCATTAAATGTTATACTTGTAAAGAGTTTTAAATAAAAATCTGTTAAAACCATAAGCTCACCAATAGATGGAGAGGAAAACCTATATATTTGGATACATATTGGGATCTCAAAGAATCCCACACAAAGCTACCAGTACAGTACCATCATGAAAAAGGCTATTGCGATCTTGTGGCATTTTACTCAAGGTATTTTCAACTGGAATATGGAGGTGTTCACACTTCTACAAAGTACAGTAATGAAGGAAGAAACTCTGTTGACATATATTCTGTAAATTTCTGCTTATCCTCATGCAAGAAAAATGAAGTTGGGCAAGTAAAGCACAAAGGAGTGAAGACAAGACTATTTTTTTTTTTTTGGTAGTTTAGCAAAATACAGTATGAGAAGAAATACGATATTTTGTTTTCTAAGTGGAGTTTGAAAGATTTCTGTAATTCTGTTACTGTGAATGTCCTGTAGAACCAAAAACCTAGCTTGTGAAACAACCAACCAGACTAATTGTAAAATGAATCACGAAACATTTTAGGTTGAAAGTGACCTCTGGAGGTCATCAGGTCTAAACCCCCTGCTCAAGCAGGGTCACCTAGACCCAGTTTCTCAGAATCATGTCCAGATGGCTTTTGAATATCTCCAGTGATGGAGACTCTACAACTCCTCTGGGCAACTTTTGCCAGTGCTGTTACCCTCACAGTGAAAAAGTTTTTCCTGATGTTCAGATGGAACCTCCTGTGTTTCAGTTTGTGCCCATTGCCTCTGGTCCTGTCACTGGGCACCGCTGAAAAGAGCCTGACTCTGACTTCTTTACACCCTCCCTTCAGGTATTTATATACATTGATGAGATCCCTTCCTGAGCCTTCTCTTCTCTAGGCTGAACAGTCTCAGCTCTCTCAGCCTTTCCTCATAGGAGAGATGCTTCAGTCTGTTAATCATTTTAGTGGCCCTTTGCTGGACTCTCTCCAGTATGTCCATGTCTCTCTTATACTGGGGAGCCCAGAACTGGACACAGTACTCCAGGTGTGGCCTCAGTACCAGTGCTGAGTTGAGGGGAAGGATCACTTCCCTCAACCTGCTGGCAACACTCCTCTGAACGTAGCCCAGGATAACATTAACCTTTGTGGCAAAAGGAGCATTGCTGGTGCATGTTCAACTTGGTGTCCACCAGAACCCCCAGGTTCTTCTCTGAAAAGCTGCTTTCCAGTTGGTCAGCCTCCAACTTGTACTGGTACTTGGGGTTATTCTTCCCGAGGTGCAGGATTTGGCACTTCTCCTTGTTGACATGACATGTTGTTCATGCTGACGTGAACTTCATGAGGTTCATGTCAGCCCATTTCTCCAGCCTGTTGAGGTCCCTCTGGGTGGCAGTACAATCCCCTGATGTTTCAGCCACTCCTCCCATTTTTGTGTCTTCTGCAAGCTTGCTGAGGGTACACTCTGCCCCATCAGTCAGATCATTAATGAAAATGTTAGACAGAACTGGGTCATTATTGATCCCTGGGGTACACTGTTGGCTACTGGCTTCCAAGTAGACTTCATGCCATGGATCGTCTCCCTCTGGGCCTGGCCATTCATCCAGTTTTCAGTTCACCTCACTGTCTGCTCATCTAGCCCATACTTCATCAGCTTTTTCATTATGATCTTGTGGAAGATCGTGCCAAAAGCCTTGCTAACGTCAAAGTAGACAATATACACTGCTCTCCCCTCATCTACCAAGCCAGTCATGTCATTGTAGAAGCTTATCAAGTTAGTCAAGCATGAATTCCCCTTTGTGAATCCATGCTGACTACTCCTGACCACCTTCATGTCCTTCATGTGCCTGGAAATGGTTTCCAGGATTAGCTGCTCCATCACCTTCATAGGGATCAAGGTGAGGCTGACCAGCCTGTAGTTCCCCAGGTCTTCCTTCTTACCCTTCTTGAAGATAGGAGTGACATTTTCTGTCCTCCAGTCTTCAGGCACCTCTCACAATTGCCATGATGCTTCAAAGATTATTGAGAGTGGCCTCGAAATTACATCAGCCAGCTCCCAACACTTATGGGCGCATCTAATCAGGACCCATGGGCTTTTGTTTGTTCAGTTTGCTTAAGTATTCCCTGATTTGATACTCTTCCGCCTTGCTCCTTATTTTTGCCCTGGCCTCTGGATCCTGGGATTCCTGAACGATGTTCTTGCCAGTAAACACTGAGGCAAAAAGAACATTCAGGACCTCAAACTTTTCCATGTCCAGTGTCACCACGTCCCCTGCCCCATTCAGCAGTGGGCCCACATTTTCCCTACTCATCTTTTTGTCACCTATGTACTTATAGAAGCCCTTCTTGTTGTCTTTGACATCCCTGCCAGATTCAATTATATTTGGGCTTTGGTTTTCCTAGCTGTGTCTCTGTGTGCTCAGACAGTCTCTGTATTCCTCCCAGGTTACCTGTCCCTGCTTCCACCCTCTGTATCCTTCCTTTTTATGTTTGAGTTTTGCCAGGAGCTCTTTGTTCATCCATGCAGGCCTCCTGGCATTTTTGCCTGCTTCCTGCTCTTTAGGATGAACCACTTTTGAATGTGGAAGAGGTGTTGCTTGAATATTAACCAGCTTTCCTGGGCCTCTCTTCCCTCCAGGGCTTTATCCCATGGGTCTCTTCCAAGCAGATCCTTGAAGATGCCAGAGCCTGCTCTCCTCAAGCCCAGTGTTTTGATCGTGCTTTTTTTCCCTCCTCTCTCCTCTCAGGATCCTGAACTACATCATTTCATGATCACTGCAGCCAAGCCTGCCTTCAACCTTCAAATCCCCAATGAGCCTATCCTTGTTTCTGACTATGAGGTCCACCAGAGAACTTCTCCTCATTAAACCCTCTATGACTTGGGTCAGAAAGTTGTCATTAATGCTCCCCAAGAATCTCTTGGATTGCTTATGCCCTGCTATGTTGTTCCTCCAGCAGATATCAGGCTGGTTGAAGTTGCCCATGAGGACAAGGTCCTGTGAATGTGAGACTGCTTCTAGCTGTCTGGAGAAGGCACCATCCACTTGTTCTTCCTGGTCAGGCAGCCTATGGCAGACACACACTATAGTCACTCATACCACTCTGCTCTTTCATCCTCACGCATAAGCTCTCACTCAGCTCATCATCCACACCCAGGTGGAGCTCCATCCATTCCAGCTGTTTTCTCACATAGAGAGCAACTTCTCATCCTTGTCTGCCCTGTCCTTCATGAAGAGCCTGTATTCTTCCATTGAAGCACTCATTCTACGAGCCATCCCACCAAGTCTCTGTGATGCCAACAAGATCATAGCCCTACAACAGCACACGGATCTCCAATTCCTCATGTTATTCCCCATTCTGTGTGCATTTGTGCACAGGTATTTCAGAGAAACACCTCAGTGTGCTGATTTCCCAAAAAGGGTCTGTTGTTTTTCCATAGTAGTGCTTTGTAGGCACGTCCTTGCTTTCATGCAAATGCTGGAGGTGATCCCACCTACACCACGTTTTGCTGGTTTTATGTTCCCTTTCATTCACATCACTTCAGGCACTTGTCAACCCTGTCCGTCACTCCCTCACAGGGCTGCTGGTAACTCTCTCCCTCCCCTGTTTGTTTCTAGTTTAAAGCCCTCCTTACCAAGTCAGCCATCCTACTGGCAATAATACCTTTGCCCTGCCTATTCAAATGGACCCCATCTCTCCCAAAATGTAGGTTGTTCATTATTATAAAAGTGAATATGCAACATAGTGCTTTGAAGAGGGCATGGGACTCCGCAGTCCAAGAAATCCTTTTAGTTCATGTATTCCCATGAAGCAACTCTAACCTGTATTTATCAACAGAAAGTTGTTAGTTGTCTGCATTTGTGGCAACTAAACAACTGGAAAAGGACTATTCATTCTGGCTTGATTATTTATTTAGTTTAGGACCTCCAGTACAAATTTGTGCTGCCAAGTAGCATTACGTTTTCAGTATAGTGTGCTCCTGTTAATACCATGTAATATTATCAATTCAGCTCACTCAATATCATTCTCATTTGAGTCCTCAATGAACACTAATTGCAAAAAAGGAAGTCGGAAAGGGCAGTTAAAATTGTTGGAGAGAAAGAAATACTGAAAAAGAAGACTAATTTATACAACTAAAGAAAACTGTAATAGACTCTGCTGTAGAAGAAACCAAGGATTATCTAAGAACTTGTTGACATTGTAGAATAAACTAAGGATTATTTAAGAGTTTATTAATCTTTATTAAAGAAGCACAAAATAAATGAAGATCCTTAGTTAAAATATAAAAGAAAGAAATTAATAATAACAGAAGGTTAACTTGATAATCTATTTGCTATGGTAACCATAAGAAGTAAAAGGCAATAGTCAAGTCACTGTTGACTTGTATACAGTAGTAAAATAAATAAATTAGTATTTCCTGGCAGGAGAGACTCTGTATCATATCCATAAGTTGTAATGAGGTTAGTTATCTCTAAAAGCCTTCACACCAAACTACCTACTGTCTACTCCACACCAAAGAAAATAACATACCAGTACCAGCAGCACAGATGATAACGAGATAACTATTTTCTTAATGTGAACATGTGTTATTTCATTTGGCTTCATCCTCACAAATTAATCTTGTGCTGGCTTTCTTCACATAGTAGGTCAGACATACAAAACCAACTTTAAATCACATCATCAACATCCAGACAGAAATGGTAGTAGTTATATTTGCTTGGCTAATTTGATTGCAACATATGTTACTAAGCTTTTCCAGAAGAATTAAAAAAAATGTATCTTTAAAATAAAAATGGGACCAGCCCACAAACACTTTTTTCCACAAAAAATTAGATAGTTTGGTCTACATTTCTCTGCCACATCTGCTGTAAATTTTACTCATTCTGAAAAAAATAAGATTTTTTCTCTCCCCCCCAAGCTCTGCAGTACCAGACTTCCATCAGAATTTCCTAAATCTCAAACTCTTTCCTGTGTTTCTTTAGACAGATGGGCTTTCCAGGAATGTTTTTACAGAGCCAGTACTAATTCAATATGGGAAGATTCAGTTTTGCAGCTTCTTCATCAGAAATTAATCTCATTTTTGTAGACATTGTAATTTGTAGCCATAGTAATTTATGGTACTGTTTTGTAGCCAATTAGTACGATAAACGCCATAAGAATGTTTTGTACTCTTCACTGCAGTCAGTTTGAATGGTGTCTTTTGTCCATGTGGTTTGAATTAGTTTTTGCTTGAAGGCCTTGGCAATGTCAGTACAGGTTCTCTGACTCAGCAAATTACCCTTAGTCTTTAGCTTTCTGTATTCTGGTGGTACTGCTGCCACTCTACTAAAGATTTATCTTGAGCATGTCCATGTAATGTTTCATCAGCCTTCTTTTCAGCAATTTATGTATATATTATCTGGCCAGTGAAAATAGGTTTGAACAATCTATTATCTGACATACAGATCCCTGGACCAGCCTATTTGTGCTTAAAGAAGCATACAGCTGTGCTGCTGATCTCAATATTCAAAACTATATTCTGTCACTTTATATCAGCAAAATCATTCATACAGACTTATGTGGAAAACATTGAGATGTTTATTCTGATGAACGCAAGTTTCTTAACTTCTGCACATTACATAAAACTGGTTTTGAAAAATGAATAGAACACACTTTCATTCAAAATAGTTTTTTCTCTTTAATACAGAGATGAGTTTTTAATGTCCCAAAACAGAACTTTAATTCATCTGTATTGTCATCCATGTATATTTTATCAGTTATATTGCCAACCCAGCTAAATTCTCCCACAGATTTTTCAGTTATTCACTGGCAACGCACAGATCTAACTGACTTTTCAGCGTCATCTAGCTTTTCAGTATTGTAAAGCTGGATGAGGACCTTAATTTCCTTTATGTTGATGTGCAGGCTTAATCGCTTGTTCTTGTGATCAAAAGAGTTGATGATATATGGCATACATCCTAATATGTGCATAATCATTGACAAAGAGCAGCCTACAGTACAGCAATTCTATAAATTTTGATTTAGCAAAAATCTCTCTCATGTGCATGCTGACAAATACAGATTCTTTCATGTCAACTAAGTACAACCTACAGGTTGTAGTATAGAACAAGCTATTGTGTTGTAACTTTTGTGTCACTGAAAGACCTAAGCAGTCCGCTTTAAACAAGAAAGAAATATATTTTAAAATTTGTCTGAATAATGAAATTTTTCCTGAAGCCTTCAGAGAACCTGATAGCTGATAGTACTGAAGGTTTTGTATTGACTACATAATATTTTTATTAAATTTCCCTTGTACAAATCATATCAGCTTGATCAGTGTCATGGTTTAACCGCAATAGGCAGCGAAGCACCACACAGTTGCTCGCTCACCCTCCCCCCCGGTGCAATGGAGGAGAGAATTGGAAGGGTAAAAGTGAGAAAACTCATGGATTGAGATAAAGAAAGTTTAATAAGTAAAGCAAAACCACACATGCAAGCAAAACAAAACAAGGAATTCATTTACTACTTCCCATCAGCAGGCAGGTGTTCAGCAATCTCCAGGAAAGCAGGGCTCCATCACACGTAACAGTTACTTGGGAAGAGAAACGCCATAACTCTGAATGTCCCCCCTTCCTCCTTCTTCCCCTAGCTTTTTGTTGCTGAGCATGACATCATATGGTATGGAACATGCCTTTGGTCAGTTGGGGTCAGCTGTCCCAGCTGTGTCCCCTCCCAACTTCTTGTGCACCCCCAGCCTACTCGCTGGCAGGGCATTGTGAGAAGCAGAAAAGGCCTTGACTCTGTGTAAGGCCTGCTCAGCAGTAACTAAAACATCTCTGTATTATCAACACTGTTTCCAGCACAAATCGAAAACACAGGACCATACCAACTACAATGAAGAAAATTAACTATCCCAGCCAAAACCAGTACAATCAGAAGCTGAACATATTTGCTAGAAGTTTATTAGCATCAGCACTGTCAACCATAATTCTCCTTATAATTTTTTTTATCACTGAGAGAATCAATATGGTCATTATCATGCCTGAGAGGTCATGTTTCTCTTTGTGAGATGAACATTACTTTTTCATGTGAAAAAATTTTCTGTATATAAAGTTTGTCAAAAACACAGTCTTTCTGACTCACTAGTGTCTCCTATATTTCTGTATTTTGGTGGGAATACCACACGTTTCTCTTGAATGGCTCTATTGCAGCTGTTCAGTAGTTTTAAGCATATCAAAAAGGTGATACTATACTCTCTGCTTCTTGATGGGTAGCTTAAGTTTTGTTTAGCATTTTGTCAGAAATGATAGAGGAATGATTTAATGGTGTTGAATTGTTCACTGCACCAGTGATTCAGGATTTCTTTTCCATCAGTTGACAGAATTTGATCATCTCCGTTGAAATGTTGTGCAATAGCACCATCATAGGGGCATATATAATTTAAAGCCACTGTAGAGGTGTTTGATATCATACCATTTTGCATTTTGTTGACATTTATACTTTTCTTCATTACCATTTTAAAACTTTCATTTATGGTAAACAGCTTTCTTGTTTGCCAGTTTTTACATTTTACTCAAGCTTTGTGCCATATTTAGACTTTAACAGTGTTCTGATTTAATTATTAAAAAAAAAAAATAGAACACATCTCACATTCACCTTTGACAAAGCAAAGAATCTCCTCTGAGGTACTGTATGCTGCCTGACTTGCATCCTGACTCACAAAAATCAAAGAAATATAACATTAAACTCATCCCAGTATCATCTACTCCATCCCTCTTCTCCAGTGCAGGATCAGCTATACCTGTAACATTCCTTATAAGAAAAAATATTTTCTTTTGTTAGACTACCACAAGGTAACTACCATATAATTCCTTGTCACTGTCCCTCTTGTCTTTTTTTTAGCACTTCCTATCACAAAGCTATTTTTTACCAGGAGGTGCTGGTCTGTTATGACCCCAGTAAGAAAGGCACTCATGCTAAATGATACTTTAAAATTATATCTATCAGGGCTAACAAAATAAAGAAAGAGAAAATGTTATAGATAATCTTATACCCCTATAGATTCTGGTAACCCTGAATTGTGCAGCATTGAACAGTCCTCCCAGCAGTGTGCAGCACTCCATGCTGACCCTGTCCATTGAAAGGGTTACACCATTTTGGTCATTAGAGCTATTATAGCATTTTCTTAGAAGGAAAATCTTGAAATCTTTCTTGTACTTGAAAATTGCTATCACATCACCCCGAGTCTTTTTTCTTTCTTAAGTTGAACTCAAGTTCATTCAAATTGTCTTTGTAAATCATGTTCATTAAAATTTTGATATTTCTTGTTCTTTAAGCAGGACTTTCTGTAATGATTCACTTTCTTTTTTCCACTGTTTTTTAAACTGAGACAATAATCTAACTGAGATAGAACCAGATCATGTTTTCTTCAACTATTTATGGAAAGCAATGTCAAATGTACTATTAAATTTAACATAAATGGCATTATAAGACTTGTTGTCCTTCATAAACCTAGACTGGTTTGACAAGATTTGTAGCTTCCAACTCCATGTTGTCTTTTATGTTTGTTATTATATGCTATTTTTATTGTCTTCCAGGTGCTTGCAAACAGCTTGATTATTTGACATTTTCCATTTGATCTTTTAAAAAGCTAAACAGCATTAAGAATGACTTCCATTAATTTCTTCCTCTCTGCTCTTCTGAGTAATTGAATCTGAACCCTTTAATGTGTTACAGTTGGTATTTAAATTGCAATTGTCAGGCATTTTGTGACATATAGCACCCTATAGGTTGACCATCTGGCAAGCAAACTGCGTCATTCGTAGGTAATTCTGACATCTGCAAATTCTAAATTACCTCACAGTGATATAACTGGCAAATTGCTATGCCTAGACTATGTATGAATCTAGAATTTTTGCTTCTCAGCTTGTTGAAGCACTGTATTAATGATGACCACCTGAAACTTAGTAGGACATAATTTTTATTTTCTTCCCTAAAACTATGCTTATCTAGATCCTTTCTTTATATAGGAAGTCAAGGGTTTGTCATTCCATGCCATCAACTTCATGACATTGTAAAGATATAGTTTTCTGACCTCCTATGTTCCTTCATCATAGTGAGTGTATTATTGCCTCAATAGTAACAAAATAACCAGCTGGCTCTTTGTAACACCAACAGCTGGCCTACCAGTTCCTTAGGTAGAGAACTCATTTGTCAGTAATCATGTACTGTTCTTTTTCTTCCTCCAGTTTGCGCATCGAGGCAGGTTCAGAGTCTTCCAGTTGAGATTTACTGGCCAAGCATTTCTAAATTCCAACTATGACATCTGCCTATCACTTTTTCTATTTTTCTGCACTGTGGGAGTTAATATAGTCAAGAATAAGAGGAATAGTGCAGTACTGCTTTAGAAAATATATTCAAATTGTGAAGAAGAAATTGTGGAAAAAATTGAAGAAGAAATTGAAGAAGAAATTGAAAAACTGTGAAGCAAGAAAAAAATACATAATCCCATTCCATTTTTCCTATCTGTGGTTGTTAATTATCTATTGATATAGCTAATTGAAAAAAGTGGGTAGTAAAGTGCAAATTGTTTGTCTGAATATTGTCAATTGGACGGGGCTCTGAGCAACCTGATCTAGTTGAAGACATCCCTGCCCATGGCAGGCGTGTTGGACTTAGATGACCTTTAGAGGTCCCTTCCAACCCAAACTATTCTATGATTTTATGACCCCAAATTAGAAACTATGCCTAAAGAAAAAAAGTAGAGGAGAAAACATTTCACAGGTTACAGAAAATACTATTTTATTTATACAGAAAATATTTCCATTTATACAAGTAATTTTTGCAACAAGAAGAAATTACTGATTCACATTTTGATCATGGTGCTCTAAAAGTATGAAACTCTTTTCTAGATACTGTTATTTAACCAGTTATTGCATAGATGAGTATTCTTATGTAATTGTAAACTCTACATGTTTCACTGGATTGCACCCTACTTTTCTGAAGTATTTTGAAATCCATATTCCATAGCAAAAAGCTGTCCCCAACACATTTTAATAATTTGTGTTCCTAGATTCTCGTTTGTATCAAACTAATTTTTCAGTGTGACCAACATGATTTTATGGATTTATTTCGGTATTCATGTACAAAAAATTGAAAACCACAAGTCAAACAGCATTCTGTAAATGAATACACATTTAGAACTGCAAGAAATATGTTCTGAATGGACTGAATTGTAGCTTCAAGATAGCCATGGCTTTATTGGGTAAGAGGAACAAATGGCTTAAGCTTATATTTAGTTTTATGCAAAAAAAGTAGCCAAACAGCATCTATTTCTGTACTTCAGTTTTAAATGCATTTTTGTACTTTGTGACTGCATTTACAACAAATGAACCTTTACTTAATTATATCCACTTAATAATCATTAAGTCTTTTTAAAACAATGAAGTTCCTCAGTACAGTGATCTTTATGTCCACCGATAGTATTAGATCACTGTAATTGTATTTCTATATAAAGATACCAGTTTTATTAAAATTAACAGGGATTGCCATAACTGTTGCTTCTGATGGTGTGGAGTGAATTCTTTCTGACTGATATGCAGTCACCTTGCCTGGTGTCCTGGTTTCAGCTGGGATAGATTCACTGAACATGGGTATAGTAGCATTAGAGTGTCAAAACATAGATAAGCTAATGTCCTTGGTGTGTGTTACTTCAATTAGAAGTGAATAATTGTCATTTAACTCTGTTATCTCAGTTACACCACTGAAGACAGGCAGCGAGCACATCAAACTGGGGTAGCTCGAGCCTAAACATGGTATCTTGTTGTGGTTTAATCTCAGTCGACAACTGAGTACCACACAGCCGCTTGCTCACTCCTTCCCCCCACCCCCTGGTGGGATGGGGGAGAGAATTGGAAGAGTAGAAGTGAGAAAAACTGGTGCGTTGAGATAATAATTGAAATAAAATAATAATAACAACAATAATAATGTAATAATAATAATAATAATAATGCACAAAGCAAGTAATGCAGAGTGCAATTGCTCACCACCTGCCAACCGATGCCCAGCCAGTCCCCGAGCAGTGGCCCCC
>NW_008825615.1:11330562-11367749 GCF_000699105.1 Pygoscelis adeliae
AAGAAGTACCAATAGAAGTATCTTAACCACCCAAGGCTTTCAAAATACTGAAAAGTTACTGTAATGAAGGAGGAAACATCATAGAAAGTAGTGACACTGCTATTCTGTATTTCCTCTGTAAAAAAACTCTCAGAGGAAGAACTGTAATTGTTAGTTGTCTCCACGAAGTGGTATCCATAGTACAGTAATGCCTTCAGTACAAAACTCACATACCAAATTAAGACCAAGGTCAATGTTTTAAAAATAAACCTCCCAAGCGGAACATCACCAATCACTGCAGACCACAGCAAACTGCAAAAACCAACACCAATCTCTAACATGTACAGCAAAAAACCGAGCATGATGCAAATTAGACAAATCAATATTGAGAACAGAGGAACCAACATTGTGACCCACAACTGTTAACAGATATAAATTCCTTAATACTCTCCGGTTAATCTGGTATTATCTCAAACCCTTTGAGCCCCACGTTGGGCGCCAAAAAGGACTGTCGTGGTTTAACCTCAGTCGGCAACTGAGCACTACACAGCCGCTTGCTCACTCCCCCCAGCCCCCGGTGGGATGAGGAAGAGAATTGGAAGAGTAAAAGTGAGAAAACTTGTGGTTTTAGATAAAAACAGTTTAATAATTGAAATAAAATGATAATAATAGTAATATGATGATAATAATAATAATAATAATACACAAAGCAAGTGATGCACAGTACAATTGCTCACCACCCGCCAACTGATGCCCAGCCAGTCCCCGAGCAGCGGCCCCCCCCCGGCCAGCTTCCCTCAGTTTATGTACTGAGCATGACGTCACATGGTATGGAATGTTCCTTTGGCCAGTTTGGCTGTGCCCCTTCCCAGCTTCTTGTGCACCTGCAGCCTTCTCAGTCAGTAGACCATGGAAAGCTGAAGAGTCCTTGACTAGTGTGAGCATTACCTAGCAACAACTAAAACATCGGTGTGTTATCAACATTGTTCTGGTCCTAAATCCAAAACACAACACTGTACCAGCTACTAGGAAGGAAATTAACTCTATCTCTGCCAAAACCAGGACATATCTGCATGTTAGACAAATATAGAATACCTAAATCATGATGCCTATAGGGTGTGTGTGCTTTCATGATTAGGTAGTAGCTGTTCAGAGGGTATTTTATCACAATTTTGGATAGAAAGTGAACTTAGTTGCCAAAGTCCTGCCACCAACGTTGAAGCTTTCGTGAGCTCTAGGCTGCAGTCTCTGCTTCCTCTCCATATCCACAGAGTCTTCCATGCTTAGACTTGTCACTCCTTTGAGTTGCCCATGAAAAATCCAATCATTGTACCTTGGGGTGTTCTGTTACTGTATGTTGATATAGAATGTAGGCGTACACTCATCATTTGATTTGTCCAAAAGAAATCTATTTCACTGCAGGAATAAAGAGCTTAATAAGTGTTCAGTACAAAAAACTACAGTTTCACAGTTTCTTACTGTTATTATCGGCCTTTAAGACCAGCAGGTACTCTCTACTCAATTAATTTTGTAGAAGATCACTTAGCAGGCACCATTTTATCACCACTTGACAACTAAAGAATGTTTTGCTTATATCAGTACGGTATTTTGTTGCTATTGCTTTATAAAAAGAAAACATAATCAGAACTGTTCCTGAAACCAGTTTTATTCAAAATACAGAAAGCCTTAATATACTGTGTTAAACTGTTGTACAATACAGAAGCTTGTGTGGCTGCTTATTAACACAAGAAATCATACACAAAGTTCATCCCTGTAGAGAAATGTTGTGCTATGTGAGGAATAAAGTTTTTTTAAATAATGGAAATCATTGTAAACAGAGAGAAGTTAGAAATGTAAAGCAAATTGTATATGTTTGCTGTTGAGATTGATTCATTCTAAATATTTTCCTTTTGTTCAATGGATATCCTTGTAGAAGGTAAACGTGGAAGTTTTATTCTGACAGTACGTTGAGTGGATTGAACACTCTAGAGTCTGAAAAACAAAAGAAATTCTGTACATATTTTATTGATTTAAAATATATTGTACACATGCAATTCTGTTCAATACAGTTCAATTCGTTTTGTAAACTATGTTAATGGGGAAAAAATGACTGCCATTTGTTTTCTTATATTTGAAATTTTCTTGGTTTTATGAACTCAGTCTAGAGAATAATTTCTTTATTTTGCTGCTGACATTTGTTATTTTTCTCTTACTTAAGCCCTTAGTGCTTGCTGGTCAACTTGTGGAGTTTGTTCGAATGTAAAGCCAGAGTGTACACAAGCAGTAATTTGAAATTCCTTTTGACACTAAGCATGGCTACAGGAGCGTATCAATCTATAGTCAAGAGAACTGCATTGCTTCTTCGTCTCCTTTTGTTACTATGACTTATTTCTTCCCTCTGGCTTTTCAGCTTTCTCCCAAGTTAATGGGTTCTCAACTCTGAGATACCTGATATCTTGTCTTGTCATTAATCACTCTGAAGTTAACAGATAGTACACCTTTGAGCACTATCTTGACTTTAACTTTGTCCACATAGTAATGAATCAAGGTCATGAAAATTTAGGATAGTACCATTTGAAAGTAAAGCCTCTTTTCTTTTTATATCAGGCAGTCTTTCATTTTAAGAAAATCTTTTTACATTGTATCAAAAGAACAGCAGCCTGATTGAAGTTTATGTGTTAAAAAAGCTAATTGCACATACAATTGGTGAGACCAGCATTTCCTGTAAGTAAATTTGAATGAAAGCAATTCAATTTATTATTTCTAGAAATGTAAGGTGTTAAAGCAGCATTGTATAATTAAAGAATATAATACATTCAGGTCTTTTACCGTGCCATTTCAATGTAGAATTTTCATGTTTCATGTTTACATTACTATGTAGACAAATTATTGGTCTGTACATTCATGGTTATACATTTCATTTATGTACAGTAGTTCAGGTCAGGAGCTCCAAATAAAGAAGTTTAAATTGTTTGCAAATTACTTTTAACCCATGGTTCATTTGGGATCAATCCTGGACATTGGTGGTCTTGCCTGAAAAATAGGCAGAAAGTTCAATGCAGGGCAGAGAATGATTGTTGATCGATTATTAAGTTTACTTTCCAGAATAATGCTTCTAATTCTGAACAAGTTATTAACACAAAAGATCTTTTATCACTCTTCAGGGAGAGGGAGTTGGACCCTGGGAGTTTTGACATAGTTCAGAGTTCAGTTCTTGTTTTAATTTTGACTCACAATGATTTATAAATATAATAGGCCAGTGTTCTGAGAATGCAAATCCCTTGAAAACCTTCCAGCACACTGACCGTAATCACACAAAAGCAACTATAGCTTATGTGCATTGAACCTAGAGCCCAATAACCAAAACATATAAAGTGTATTCACATTAGAAGAAATGTTTCAAAATTTTACCTACCTAGTCAAAAACAGTCAAAAAATCACAATATATTAAATATTTACAAGTATAAGCCTCCAATCACAATTATATGCCTCCAAATGCATAAATAGATCGTAATATTCTATATACTTCATTGTTGGACTGCATCAATAACTATAGCCCTTTTACAGCTTTGCTTTATGGAATCTCTTAAAAGAAGCCTCTGTACACAAATGCACACACACATCTCTTACAGGTATAAGAGATTTAGAGAGATTAAGAGAATACCCTTTTAAAAACATCTTCCATATGCAAATTAATAGTAAGAATAGTAACAGTAAACATATATCATGACTCAAGATCAGCAGTACCTTCATAATTTTTGTAGGAATATTCAAAGTATTTATTGATACTATGCCATAAGACAGTAAATTAAGAAGAATATAAGGCTGTACAGTCACAGGCCAGGTAGAAGAGAGAGGACTATAAATGAGTCAGAGTTACTGACACCAGTAGCATCATTTTAAAATAACAAAAATGAGCGGTATGGAGTAATGCCACCCATCCTTCAGAGCACTTAAAAAATATAGGTAATGAAAAGAATCCCTGTTGTTTGTCAGTCTCAGTTGATATGTCCTGTCTTGTTTCAAAAAAAGAAAAGACAAAAGAAGATTGCTTCTTTCCTAGTGAACAACTGAGCAGACTTAGGGGAGAAGCCTCCACACGGCAGTGTAGCAAACAGGAGAAAAAGGCAGTGAGAAAAGAGACTGCAGCTTATGCAGAAGACTACTGGAGAGGAGTAAGGATCAGACAGCCAGGAGTCAGCGGTGTTGAAAAGAGCTTCCCAGGGACTTGGGAGACTGTGCAGTTAGCCAAGAAACCAAGCCCAGAAACAAGAACTAATCGGCAGAGAAACCATGTAGGAGGAAAAAGCTATGTATGAATTCCTTTTATTCTTACTGGCTGGGTCACTTTGAGTTCTTTTTGTTTAAAAAACTAATTGTTCTAGCTCAATCTCTAGTAAAATCTGGCCCTTTTTTTTAATTTTAAAACCTTTCAGATGTTAATTAGGAACTCACTGTAAAGAAGATGTCCACCTCAAAGGGGTGACTGACTTGCTTACCTGTTCCAGTATATTTATATACTACTGAAAAAAATAGAATATAAATACATGTGTGTGTACTTTGCATAAATTTTTTTCCCTTGCTAAATCAATTCCAAAGACAATTCTAAAAAATCCCAACTCATTAATATCTCCTTCAGCTTATCTCATAACTTAATCCATCCAGATGGCTTTCCATTTCTTTGAGGAAATCTGAAGGAAATCAAGATTTAAACCAAGCCAAAACCAGCTACACCAAAATCAGAACAAATTTGGTAGGAAAAAAACAAACCAAACCAAATCAAACCAAACAAAACTAAACCAAAACTGTCAATTATAGTATTTTAAGACCTCAATTTACTTCAAGAGGCAATGATGTGATTTGTTCCTGAGGTCAAATTACCCAAAAAAGGTGCTGGCACATTCTAATATTACTTCAAAACAAAGAAATTTGCAGATACGTAGTGTGACTCAACTTGGGGAAACTTGAACAATACAACAACTTCTACTGGAAAAAATACTTAGTGGAAAGATAAAAAAGGAATATGGGAAGTAAGCTTTCAGTCACATTACAGCACCATTCTACGTAGTTCTCCAAATGGTTGTTGTGGGTTAACCCCGGTGGGCAGTTAAGCCCCACACAGCCGCTCACTCACTCCCCGCCAGTGGGATGGGGGAATGAGTACCTTAATAAGTAAACCAAAAGCCACGCATACAAACAAAGCAAAACAAGGAATTCATTCACTACTTCCCATCAGCAGGTAGGTGTTCAGCTGGTTCCAGAAAAGTAGGGCTCCATCATGTATCGCAGTTACTTTGGAAGACAAACTACGTAACTCCAAATGTCCCCCCACTTCCTCCTTCTTCTCTGCAGGTCTTCTTGCTGAGTACAATGTCATGTGGTATGGGATATCACTTTGGTCAGCTGGGGTCAGCTGTCCCAGCTGTGTCCCCTCCCAGCTTCTCATGCATCCCCAGCCTACTCACTGGTGGGGCATTGTGAGAAGTAGAAAAGGCCTTGACTCTGTGCAAGCACTCCTCAGCAATAACTAAAACACAGATATGTTATCAACATTGTTTTCAGCACAAATCCAAAACACCACCTCACACAAGCTCCTATGAAGAAAATCAACTCTATCCCAGCCAAAACCAGTACAAAAAATAAGTATAGTATATTTATAAGTGAGTAAAAATCAAGGATATGAAGAGAGAACAGAAGACAGAATTTGAAAATATGGCAGAATGAAGGGAAAGGATTAAAAAACCCAACTTTTTTGCCTTATTGGATCAGGCGGGCTTTGAGGATGGATGAAACTTTACGACGTTCTTTACACTTTATCCTGTAAATCCGTGTTATGAATAAAATGACAGCAGAATATTTTTCCATAGCAGAATGAGTAAAATCAACAAGATATAAATTTGGATACCAAGGCAATATGTTGATGCATAATCTGAAGTGCTTTCTAAAGTGGGTATCATAAGTCCTTCAGCATATATACACCAGATTGCATTTTCTTTGCCAGTTAGAGGGTAAAAATGCTACTGATTAGCCTGGCTGGCAGTATCTTGCACCTGTGAGAGGGCGTAATACTTGTGTAGTGCATTGAATATGTGATTTTTACTATTAACAGTAGAAGCCCTCAGGCTGTGCACTGATCTGGCAGTGCAGGGGCTCAGCCTCACCTTGGCCTGAGCTGGGTTTCACGAGTTTAGCAGCTGCTTGGGGACACAGTGGTTGCTGCCTCCCCTGTTTCAGCTTCAGCTCTGGGGATGGCCCCTCTGAAAAGTGGGGGACACCACCCATCCCACCCCCCTGCAGTCAGTGCCAGACAAAAAATAGTCCTTTGGGGGGAAAAAAAAAACCCATGAGAAAGAAGTGGTCTGTGATTAGAAAATATATTAGAAAAAACTCAAAAAACCACACACACACAAAAACCCTAGATTTGAGACAGAGGAGGAAGAAAACCCTTCCATGAACATCATAATTTTCATCAAGAAGGCATCAAGATGCCCATAAGTCTCATAGCTAAGGCTTGAACATTTACCCCCTTCTTATTGAAAAGAAAGAAACTGTCAACCTTGTGCTCCAGAGAGACACTGGAAGGGTGAACATAACACCAGAGAAAGGGAATATTAGTAAATTTTATTCTATAGATATTTTAGGGCTTTTAGGTGTTTCTATATTAAGTAGAGAGTATGGACTATTACAGTTAAAACATTAATTGAACTAACAGTAAATTATTGGATCATATGGTGTGTTTCCTTTTGCCCGTAATATTTTGTGCATAATATGTAGCTCTCAGTTTCTACCAAATTCATAACACAGGCAAGCAGAATTGATTTTTCTCCAGTCAAAATCTGCACTGTATTGACCTGTGTCCTCTATGCCATTTTGACACTTGCTCTAGTTCTTGATCTAGTTAAATCCATCCTACCTTTCCCATTTGATATCATCCCAGTTCAGCCTCAGCCTAAACACCAGTAGAAGGGTAACACTGTTAAACAATAAGTGAGACAAGAAGGTATAGCTAGAAGCTTTCTTGCTTTTTGGTTTCATCTTCAAGAGCAGTACCTTTGGAAATGTAGGTCTAGTCATCCAGTATCAGAAACAGTGGCATTAGTGTGTAGCACTTAAATAACTCAATAAGTCATTTAGCTAATGTATACAGTTCAGATTTAGTTCCTAAGAATTCATGCATTAAAAAATAACACAGCAGATTGAATGGAGCTGTCCTGACTGATAACACTGTATATTGAATAGGGCTGAAGAGCTCTCACTCTCAAATTAATTAATTAAGATTGCATTTGTTTTTGTTCACTCTGAAACTCAAGTAGTTTTAAAATCAGATAGGCAGCTATAAGCAAAGTATTTGTGAACACATGTCCATTTCCTAGTGCTATGAGCATTTTGTTTTTTCTATATTCTCAAATACTTAATTTTGCTTTGTTTAAAGGTTATTCTGACCCTTCAAGTAAAGAATAGGGTAATTAGTACATTTTGTTAGTAGACCACCCAAAAACCTTTTGCTCTAGCTAACTTGTGCTGAATGAACGTGTATTTTAATAATACTCTATAATACTATAGTATACTACCATTTTCTGCTATGGAGTGGGAAAAATAAAGATAGTAACTGTGACTCAAATCTGACTCAGCCAGAGCTTTGAATTGGACCTGGCTGCACTTTCTCTTTAATACAGAAGGGCTTTGAATTGCTAAAGCTATGTTTTATAAAATCATAATGAGAACAATAAACTTTTAAAGAGAGACATTATGACAAAGACAAATCAAAATAAAAAGTTCTTTGTTTTGTCTTTTCCTCCAATTTTGCTATCAGTTCCCCAGTTCTTTTGTCAATCCAGTTCTCTGGTTGAAACAATTTCTACACTTTACTCCCGGGACCACAGGAAAAATGTCTCTCTGCCCTTCACCATAGTGCTTTAGCTCCCTACATGTTTTCTTTGCTTCTCACAAATCCTTCGCTTTGTGCTTACGTTGCTCACCCTGTTGCTCGCAGCTCTGCCTGGATTCCTGCAGCTTCAGTTGTACTCAGGAGTGATTTCACACAGTAGCTTTCTTCTAATCCATAGTGCAGTAGACAGGAAAAGTTAAAACAGACAGCGTTCTTTTACGCTGCTCACTCACATGCTTTTAAAAAGAATTTAACATATACTAATTTATACTGTCATTTTATATGTAGTAAAAAAAATGACCTAACAAGTACCTAAATTTTTCATTCGGAACTCTCTCCAACAGAAATACACACTTCCTTTAAGAATTAAAGTGAAGTTTCTTGCATAATGACATGCCACCAGAAGTTTGTGCTCTGGGAAATATTTCCAGACAAAGTCACAGGATTGATAACACCACTATTCAGTATACTAATCTTTCTCCCCGGGCTAGTAATTAATTACCACTGATGGAGAAAGGATGCTAGAATTCATTGCACAGTTTTCTTTATTCTTCAGAATAAGTATAGGAAGACTGACATGTTTAAAATCTCAGAATATTTGTTTTAGTACAAGATATTAACTGAAGTATTATAAAATAAGGTTGATTTTCCTAGAAACAACAAATTAATTTATTATTCACTGTTATGGCTTTTGATACAATTTACCATTACCATTTACAAATGGCACCTTTAAGATCCTCAGGATTTCTTGCAGTTTTATGTCTGAAATTTAACACCTTAGGGTCCTGGCTCAAGATCTGATCCTAGGCAGGACCTAAGAGCATCCATCCATACCTACAAGGTAGGTTATTGAGAAGATGGAGTCAGGCTTGCCACAGTAGTTCATGGTGGGAGAATAAGAGACAGCAGGCATAAGTTGAAACAAGAGAGGGTCAAACAATATTAGGAAAATGTTTTTCACTGTGTGGGCAGTCAAGGACTGGAACAGGTTACCCAGAGACATTATACAGTCTCTATCTTTGGTGGTTTAGGAGACTAAACTAGATAAATCCCTGACTACCTTGGTCTGACCTTAAAGTTTATCTTGCTTTGAGCAGGACATTGGACTACAGATATCCTAATGTCCCTGCCCTTACACCCTATGATAACAGTGGTGAAATTATCTTAAACTAAGTATGAATAACAATATTTAGAACCACTTTTAGTTTCAAATTAGAAATAACTCCAGAAGTAAAACACATGCCAAGTCTATGTCATTACAAGCAACCTATAGTTTATATACAGTTATAACGGTTGGACTCGATGATCTTAGAGGTCTTTTCCAACCTTAATGATTCTATGATTCTATAAAGTGAGAGTATTTTTACATGTTTTCAATTTTTTTCTTTTTCTGTGGAATTCATTAGTCCAGAGAGAGAGAGGGAGAAGTCTGACTCTGGACTCTGGACACCAGGACAAGACCCTCATCCTTATCTGTGAAAGGAATAAGAATCTTGAACATATTATGAATTTCATAGTTGCTATATAAGTTCCCTAACCTCTAGACAACAAAGCCATATTCACTCACATCTTATCATTCTGCTCTCTTGCTCAGTAAATATGTAAATAAGGAATCTATGATTTTTCCTAATAGAGTAAACACACTGAACAGTTGCAGACTTAGATACTTTTAATAATAACAGATACTGAATACACATAATAGGGCCTTATATTTGCTTACAAATAAATTATGGCTATACATACTATTAAATAAACAAAAGCCAAATGTATCTTACAAGGAGATAATGAAAACCTGTGAATTATGACAAAAAGTCACTATTTCAAAAGCTTTTCAAAGCTTTCAGAAAGCTTTGAGAATTCCTTTGTTCATTTTGTTGATAGATTTAAATCCTTTTAAAATTAATTTAAGTCCTAAAACTTCTTATTTGCTGAACTGTTCAAACATAATACCAATAAAAGCAACCTTGTATCTTTTAAATTTAGGGCATTTTCAAAATTAATGGAGATTATAGATGAAAATAAAAATACCGTATAGGAAAAATTAAAACACTATGTTAACAATGTCCATTTTAATTTATTAGTTAGTATATGTGTGAATGAAAACCCTAAATGCATAGTTAAGAATACATCATATTTGAACTTGCTTTTCTTCCAAGATGCAGGGCATCGTTTCACTGGCTTTTTTCCAAACAATAATCAGTCATTTCAAAATAAGTTTTACCACCTTGGCAATAAAACCAACAGGCTAAAAAAGATTATTTTTATCAATTAGTCTTTGCAGCTTGCTGCAAAGTGAATGCTTCTAAAGATAAATCTGTGGTAAAACTATATTCTCTGATTAGCTTTAATCCATTCATTTGGCAAACTTTCAGATATTTTTCATTAACTGGCTGCATGTTATTTAACAGCTGTCTAGAGTTTGGTGTCTAACCTGAAATATTTGTTTAGTTTTCTCTGTTTAGTTAGAAGAAAAACAGGTATCCAAGGAACAGTTCTTTGCATTTGTCCTAGATATCTTTTTTGGAGGGAATGAACCATCTTATAGAGGTGTCCAGTTCAAACTGTTGGTGCTAACAGGGGTTAGAGTGAACATCTATTTTTTATATGACCCAAGTTAGGTTGTATAAATTTGCATTTTATATATTACAGAGTACAGACCTCCCAAATGGTGAGAGAAAATACAGTGTTCTGATTCTGTAGAGTTCTCACTTACTACTGAAGGGGTCTTTTTATTAACCCAGCAAATTCTTCAATATTAAATTAATGATTTTTTTTTTCACTTTCCCTAGCTTTCTTTTCATTTTATTTTGTCATCTTGCTGCCATTATATGTGTCAGTATGTATTGATATTTAAACACAGTATTCTGGAAAAAACACTGCATATATAAAGCCAAAAAATTATAATATAATTGAAATCTTGAGTCATCTGTGCAGAAAATGTTTCAATAATAATACAGGTAAAGTTCTTACATATATACTTCTTGGTTTCTAACCCTTTTCCAGATGCTATGCTCACCCTTTCCCTGCTCCTTTTACTGCTGTTGGCAGCAGGGGTGTTACGGTGAGTGTTATTGTGAAAATCTGGAGTCCTTCACCAGGAGGAATACAATGTTTGTGCTGATGATTTAATCTTCCTTGCTTTAGGATCTACTTAGGATCAGGTCTGCCTTTCTTTAACTGTTAACTCATGAGTTGTTTACAGCTGAGAGGTCTCCAATGCCAAGCCTGTGCCTCACCTCTTATTATTCCATACCTGTACTGCCCTATGCTGCATGCTGTGTCTACTATTTTCAAGGCCTCTTTTACCATACCAGGCCTGTATTTCTTTATATTACATCACTATGTTAGAGCCATAAACCCATGGTGGTACTATCAGCTTTTGAGGATGACTATTCTTTTTATAAGAGACCCCCAGACCCCATTCTTCTCTCAATATTAGTGCCCTGGCATGTAGTCAGGCACTGAGTACTTTCTACGTCTACAGTGCTTCCAGAATTGTCAAGTGCTGCCAGGCTCTGTCCAGTATCCAAGGGTTCGAATACTCCCAGTTTGTCCCACTAAATAACGCTGATGGATATCAAATTTGGCCTCAGGAAATGGAAATATACCCAAAGGTCATTGGAGACTAAAAGTTACCGTTCTAAGAAGCTTTGAATATTCAGAAGCTGATTTTCTTGCAAAGGGTATAATACTCTGCTGTTTCTCAGAGTTTAACAATATTATCAGCTGCTACAATAAGCAGACCTTTTCATTCTCACCACAATTCTAATAGAATGTACAGATGTACAAAACTTAGTTATCTAATTTTAATTAATGTTTATTTTGTTTTTCTGGTTTTCTTCTATAGTTACTCCTAGGGATACTTTTTTTCTCAAGATTAATTCATTACAATAAATTAATGCATAGTCTAGAAGATGAGAAGATAACTTTGGATTATGAGGTGATGTGATGTGGTCACTTGACAACGTATCACACATTTTATCCATATGAACAGCCTTCATTTTAGGCATTAACACAATTGAGCCCTCTTGGGATTTTTTGTGACAGTCAGTATTCTTAAAATTTAGTAGCTAGGATAAAAAAATCAGCAGTATGGAAATACTCAAGTTAAAAACAGCATCTTTTTCTCACCAACAACATAAAGGTTACAAACTGTTTTTTTAAACAGCTATTCTCAACTTTTTTTTCTTCTTCTGCCTCCTAGGATACAGGAGGTATCAAAACAGGGCTATTGGTAGCTACTCAACCCACCCTACTACTTTTGTGTTACTGTGATGGGCTCCTCTATTTCTGAGATTCAGGGGTTCTTTTCACTCTCACTTTCTATACCACCCGCTCTCTCCTCCTCCTCCTCCTCCTTCTAAGTATACTCAATCCCCATTGCTGCCTCAGGCTTCCCCTTATTTAGCACACATCCCTGGTCTCTGCGGTTGCCTAAGGGCACACCTTCCCAGAATATATTCCTGTCATTTACATCTCTTCCTCAACCCTTACCTTGCTTATTGAATTTCAGGTGGATATGTCTCCCAAAGATCTGCCTCCCAGGTCTTTAGTAGTTGACTCAAACCTACAGTCATGTTTCTGAACATTGTTAAGTTATTTAGTAGGAATTCGTCTCAGCCAAAATCCTCTTTCGCTGTAATATGAGGATTTTGCCATTTAGACTTGTGATTTCTGAGGACCATGGAAAAAAAAAAGTATATACCTTGAACAATCAATTATCTTTCGATAAGATTATTCCCCATATCAGGTTCTTTCTTCTTGATTAATTGTAAACCTGCTTCTACACTAATACAGATTAGAAAAAGAAGATATATATATTTAACAATAATTAACAATTAACTGCAAAACTATAGAGACAAATGAATCACTGGCTTCAGATATTTATATCTGTCAAACTCACTTTGAAAAGAATTTCGTTAAGGGATTCATAAGAATTAGTGAGTTCTAAAGGTTGAAACTGTTTCGGGAAATTAAAGGGTTTAAACAACTGTATATTGCTGAGGACTCCATCTGAAAACTTGACAGTAGTGAAAATATGTCAACATTTTTGTCAAGTTCAATATTTACAGCTGTGTGTAATATACTAGTGCTGTGAGCTGCATTTGACTGCAGGTGTATTTTGTTGATTTAGAGTTGACGTACAAAGATGTAAGTGGCTTGGTACCTGCTTACCCAAGCTTTTTTGTCTTCTCACACAGTACAGTTTTGACTGCAAATGAGAGAAGGCCAAGCTACATGTGCTATAATTTGTTATGGAGGAAAGTACTCGAGTATTCTAATGAATCCATTTGATTTTTCAGCCCATACATATCTTTCATCACCAGTCAGCTGGCTATGGTAACTTTGAGGAGAGAGGACAAAGTTAATCACCTGTCATGTGCTTCTAGAAAGTCTGTATATTAGCAGAGAAATACCAAAATGCCAACTTTCCAGTTGCTGCTTTATTTAAGGCTCTTCTTCCTGGATTCATAAAACTAATTGAATTGCTTACTATCAATATTTAAACTATTGCATCTTTAATTTATCCTAGTTTCAGAGGAATTCTTGAAAATATTAGTCAAAAGAATGGATAATAATAATAATAATAATAATAATAATAATAACCAACTAAAAACCCCTGAATAGTTTTACAGTTCTTAAAGGTTTACATTTATTATGTTGTAGTCATGATTGCTGAATATCAGGATACATAGTACAGGCATGTTAGAGTCAATTTTTAAAAGTCTTTTAGGGAACTTCCAGTTGCAGGTCAGTTTCTTTATTTGGATCTCAGTAGGTATTAGCCTATAGTTTTTGATGTCCAAATATCTAAAATCTACTATTGATCTGATGACTTCTGTTCTGTAGGAAAGAAAGCTGAGGAATTTGCTGAATCTACTTAATGTATCTACTGATGTATTTGATCAATATCAGTTCATCAGGTTTTATAGGATTTCTTCTGATTTACACCAGATTATGTGAGATGATACTGAGATAAATTAGCAAATAAACACAATTATGACTGCCGAAAAACTAGGAGTGTGTCATTTTGCATGTTTGCATAAGTGAATTAAAAATAATCCAAGAAATCTAACCTATATAACTTTACCAAAAGAAGTGTGTCAAGAAGGCGGTCAGAATAAATTATTATGTAGACTACAGTAAGCCTGTTAGCATAGAGCTAACAATCACTTTTGAAAAATATATGGTTGACTTATGTGTTCCATCTTCTAAAGTTGTCATTTATCAGCATATTTTACAGTGCCAGCAATAGAATTTCCATTGTAAAGTTGCCTAGATCATTTTTGAAAATGGGACTTCATAAGATAACAAAGTATCTAAGTCACCTCAAAAATGAAATCTAAAATTAAATATGGAGTTGCCAACACTACTTCATACAAGATATTTTAAGATGTGAAATAGTCTAGCTATACTAGAAGAGACCTCTAAGTGAGATATCTCACATAGTACCTTTATTTTGTATGTTAGGTTATTTAGAAGTTTTCAAAAATGTCACTCAGACTCTTTATGTGTTCTTTAAAATCTCATCTAGTTTTACAGTGCTAGAAAGGTAAGTGCTAACAATCATAAATAACCAGATTGTACATAACGTGGCTAAAATTGTTATTTGTGTTGTGAACACTTATGAAGTAGAATGTCCCAAAGTGTTTTGAGTGGTTGGGAGTAATTCTGGCCCATGTATACATAATTTTAGGCATCTCGTCAAAACCTCTGTGCATTCAATGCCTTCTGAAGGGGTTTTGCTCTTTCTAGCACTTTGTCGGTCTCCATTTTAAAGAAAAATAAAAAGTCTAGAAGAAAATTAATTTATTTGTTTCATTTAATTTTAAAAATATTGATTTTCCACATTGTAGTCAGGGGTTTTAACTGTGAGGAACAAAATCTACAAGTAAATCAAGACTGGGGGAAGCAAAAATACATTTATTAATTTGACAGAAACAGTTGAGAAAAAAGCAAACAAATAAAAACCCAGTTTTGGTCTACAAAAGCTGTTTTGTCCCTACAAAACTTCTTCTGCTTAATAATATATTTTTAATGGTCCTAAGGAGTCTGCTGAAGAGGTAGCTTCACCAATATGTTACTAGGAAACCCAAACTGCTTTAATTTTTAAATAACTTCCATTACTATAATATCTAAGGTTTAAGGTAATCTTTGTGAGTAAGATGGAGTGTTCAAGATCTGAGAATATAATTTGTTCAGTTGTGCCATACATGTTCCTTATGAGCGTTATACTGACCTGGTAAAATTAAACTGTCACGTGATTTTGTGAATCTCAAGCAGTAGTACAGAAGTAGATAAAAATGGAGGAAATTTCTAGTGTCCAAGCTTTGCCTGTCATTTACTCTACTGAACCTCAGATATTTCACGAATACGGAGACAACGATGATGATGACAAATGCAAACACATTTTCTTTTCCACTTTTGACTAAGAAGATCTAGCCAAATTTGCCACTGTCTTTCATTGCATTTATTTTATCCATGAAGTTACTGCTTTTCAAGATGGTTGATAGTGAATTTAAAAAAGAAATAATTAAACATGAGTGTAGGAGCCAAAGTTACACTTTAAGTTAGGGGAAAAACACTACTCAGTCATTTAATATGGTCTTGAAAACATACACCAGTGTGACTCTGTGTGCTGTTGAAGGTGTGGTCTTTCTATATCTTTTATATAAATTTCAAATATTGCTACTGAATTTTTCCACTACAGATATCAAACATACCTTTACAACATTTATCTGACCTCATAAGTGACCAAAAATCATGTTCAAATGGTTAGAATCTCATATTAAACTAGAAGAGAAGTATTTCTAGGTTTCATGCTTTATAATACATCTTTTGTTTATTTTACCTGTGATGCAAGCAGACTGGCTGTTTGAACAGAGTAGGTAGAGCTGCAATTATTTGGACACAAGTTTATATTGTGCTTACTTTTTTTTTTTTTTACCTTCCCCTGCAATAATGTCTCCATCATCAGTTTTTCTTGTTTTTAAACTCATCCATTTATTAATCACAACATTTTCCTCTCTTTTTCCTACTCAGTACATTTACATAAGCCTTTAAAATGTAGATTTCTCCATTTTGGGATGCTATTGTTGTATGTACATTGGCTTTCCCACTAAATTGTAGTTTCTTCTTTCTTTCTTTCTTTTTCATTATATCACATTTTTCACTTTGTGTGTTGTTTGGATAAAAGATCCAAATATTGTTGTAGTCTTTTTAGTAATAAAATGTTAAAATAAATAGAATCTTAATCTTATTGTTACCATGATTATATCAAAATATGTACAAGGTTTGCTCATTTTTTTAACTGCTATTCTATTTATTTTGTTGATCTACATCGAGTCCTTTCCATTAATATAATGGATAACTTCCTTATAATCCTGCATTGGCTGGCAAGTGGGCAAATATGAACAGAAGAAGTATAAAAAAGATATATTTTTTTTACTTGTAATAGTGTCTAAATTTACCTATGTGAAGACAAATAAGCTTCTTTGATAAATATATAACAGAAAATTAAAATCTATTAAGATCTGGACCTTTCTCTTACTAAGTTTTTAGTGTTTCAGTTCTGGAATAAATTGAGAATCTATTTATTTTCACAGATAATAATTTTGATATAGTTTATAAACTAAAAGCCTTTAAAATACACTGAATTACAGATTAGACTGCTTTGTCATCTAATGAAGTATTTTGTTTAGTCTATGCAGGTGTCTATCATGCTTGATCTGAAGAATGTTAGAGATTACAGCTGCCCCACTAGGAAATCTCTACCTCCCACCCTTCCTCCCTCCCTTCCTCCCTCCCTTCCTCTCTTAGGTGAGTGAAATATCAGGAAAATATTACACGCTTTAATTCTTCTTTACAGAACAAAGAGTTAAGAACATTTTACCCTCATTATACATAATGATCAAGTTATCTCAGTTTCATAAAAACATTTATTCAAAGTTTCAGCTAAAAATTGCTGTTCAAAGATTCAAGAGAGAAGGCCTAAGTTCTAAATATACTTATGGGACATGGAGCAACCTTACTTTAGTGTTTCCTTTGACATGAAATAGATATCTAAACTAAAGAGCTTCCAAAGGTTTGACCTTTGGAAAAGAGGCAAGTTGAGAAAACAACTGAACAACTCAGATCCTAAGGAGAAACAGAAGCCCTAAGGAGAAGCAGAAACCCTAAGGTCTCCACCACTGAAAAAAATAAAAACAGTAGGATTTCAACAGGCAGCTAATCATTGCCACTAAGAAGTATTGAAGCTACCACGCATTACTCCACTAAACAGAAGAGAAGGAAATATGGTTTGCCTGTTTCACAAAGAACAGAAAGGTTCAGGACCTTTCAGTTTCCAATGGGATTTTTATAGACATCCATAGAAGTCTTAAGTAACACCTTGCCCATCAAGAATTTAATAGACTTACAGTGTTCCTCGAGGCGTGTTCCCTTTCTCATATTATTAAGCTCTTCAGGAGGGATGTTGCTTTTCAATTCTAGCTGGCCGTAAACACACAGGCAATAAAGCAGAAAAGGCTGGATCATATTTGTTCTGAATATAAGTTTGTTTTCGTCTTTAAGGATTTCACACTATCATTTACTAATAAACATTTTTATTTTATGCAACAGCTCTTGACAATCAGGAAATATATATCCCTGTATTAGTAATATTAACAGCTAAAGATAGATGCCCTTTTGGTAATTTTACCCCTTTTCTTTTCTGTGAAATTTTTTTCTGTTCAATTTATTCTTGCTGCTTTACCCACAATTTTTTATAACTGAAACGGTTTCTGTCTGTTTCCACAAAAGACTTCTCAAATATCCCTAAATAACTTTTTCTGCTCCACGGTTCTACCTTGATTCTCATCCATACTAGATTAATCAACCATTATCTATACATTGCAAACCCAGGGAGAACTTGCACTTCTTGGATTCTCTGTTCTTCCTCCTCTGTTCCAGCTGCATCCTTAGGTTTTGCCCATCCCAGCTCGGCATGCCCTTGCACAGCCTGCCTACCTTCACTTGGGAAACATTCTGGTATTAAATTTCCTTGAATCGTCTCTGTCATTTACTCAGAATGGTATGAAGTATTTAATTTTAGTCTCACTAGTGATGTATATAAAACAGCACTTTCAAATTTCTCACCAATGATTATGATGTTTTATCTCCTGTGAACAATGAGAAAGTATTTGGTTCTCCACTGAAAAGTGAGCAAATAAAGCCTAGTTTCACTGCCCAGTAGAGTTCCTTCTGTTTTGGTTCACAAAGCATTTGCTACTGTGTTGGTGTCTGGTATCCATTTATGTACAGTTATATACTTAATATTTTTGTGCAGGTTTATTTTCATATTTTGTACTTTTGCAGTTTGAAATCACACAGACTTTTGTATTTGAATGAAGAAAATTTCTGTCCTGCTCAGTATATTGACTTGATCTATTATCATTTATGATTTAAATGAAAAATGTATCATCTCCCATTCATACCTTTAGAAACCACACTGAATAATGTCAGGCACAATGCTAGTCCATGAATGCCAGGAGAGACCTCCTCATCTCCAAGAGGTGGAATACTTCAGAAATCAGAAGTATTGAGCCTCTCACAGAAGTATGTGAGCCATCAGTAACATACCTTGCATTTGAGCATAGGAAAGGTCTTGTTACCTGAGGGGCAGCTGCGGAACTGAATTAATATTATCTGGAGAAACTGTTGCCTTAGAGAAAGGAGCAATTAATCAATGCATTTTTAAAAACACCTTCCCAAAAGATGGATAAGTAATCAAATCATTTTACTGTAGTAAAAACCGTGGAGTATTAGTGAATTCACTGTTAATGGATACACTTAGATTTTCTTCTGTACCTGGTGTGTGGTAAACACCAGCAGCTGGCTGCAAGAAGAAAGGCAATTTTAAATCTAGACTTTCTGTGAGTGGGCAGCATTGGTGTTCTTGATAAAAGTCATAGCTGTCAATTTGAACATTATGGCTATTCTTCCTGCTGTTCCTAGCAGCGATTTGAACACCCCGTTCTGCAACAAACTGAGGCACTAGGAAGTGATTTTAGGCTAGGAATAGTATACTGATCTGTTATAACTAGGGTGATGCCCTGCTCTTGCCCCAGGGAATAGTAGCCTTCTAGAAGCAGTGCTAGCCCATGCACACTACCTTAGCAGTGGCCAGGGTAGCATCAGCTCAGAATCAGCCCAGCTCTATTTGCTTCGGCTATTTTAGAATTTCTGAACACTGTGGTTACTCAAGATAAGAAGTAAAACTAAAAGTTTACAAGGACTCTTGATGAGTTTTTCCAGCAGTACTGTAATTTTCTCTCTAATAGGCTTTCCTCTGATGGAAGCTAATGTTCTTCTCATTCATTTACTTCCAAAATGTCTATTTTCAAGTGTGCTGATTGGAGCTTTTGTATAAAGCACATCAGTGAGCTTTGATACTGCCTATTTGGTCTAAAATTAAGATTGTAGCCCTTATAATCTTTTATGGAGATTTGCACTCACTCTCTTCTGAGACCTAGATTTACAGTGCCTTAAGTAGATTTCATTTTGATCCAAACTACTGAAACTTCATATGCAGAAAAAAAAAAGGTGTCATTCATTGGTTTTGATTAGAAATTTATATGAAGATGCAAATACTCTATTCATATTTCAAATATTAATGCTTTTAGTGCACCAATAGAAATATTGGTATATTTCAGAGCCTAAATATATAAGACAAGCTTGTGATTCAGTGATGCTTTTAAACAGAAAAAATATATTCTTTCTACAAAGAGAACTTAAAAATATTTTTCAGTTTTGCATTTAAAAGGAAGGGCAGCTGACGAAATTCAGGAAAGTAAAAACGAGGAGTGAACTGGATTGGACTAATTATAATAAATTTTTAACTAAGCTATGCAGATAGGGATTAGTTTAATTGTAGAAATACTTTCACTTAATCAACTGAAATCTGATGTTCCTCAGATTAAAAGAGCCTTATTTTGAAATTAGTTTTAAAGTGAACAAGAGTTCTAAATATTAATAATGGCATGACGTAAGAAGGACATGATGTAAGAGGTGGGTTTCTATAATTTCAGCTGTGAAACTGAACATATTAAAATATTAACAATATTTTTAACAATTGAATTATCATACTTGTCTTCATTCCTGGTCTTTATTCTGTTTACTGCCTACTGTGTATCTCGGTCCTTGATTGTAACTCCTAGCAACCACTTGTTTCATTTAAACTGAAAATAAATCTCTCTCCCACTAAATAGTTCATGTTTATGTTAACCCTGAAATATTATTGCTTCATTCTAACTAAAGTACAAATAAGTGAATGTATATGGGTGTAACATATGCTGTTTCCTGAAATAGTCTACTGTGCCTTATACATAACCGCTCTAGAAAATATAGATTTTTCATTATAGGAATAACAAAACAAAAGTACTGAAAACATACTAAAGCATAGTATGCTAACATGATCTTTCACATATTTTACTTCATGGAAAGAGAAATGGTTCTATAAATGTGAAGCCCAGAAAGACTATTAAAAATAAAAACTATTTATTTTAATCAGTAACCCCAGATATTTATGTAAATAGCACTATGTGGTAACTCTAATGAACTGACTGATGCTTATCAAAGGTGTCACGAATGTCTGTTGACTTTTAATGGATTATAATTATAACATGGTAGTGAAACTAATGAAGACTGGAAGGGATACAGTTAAATCAAACAAGGAAGGACTGGGGTATTTTTGTCGTGTTTGGTTTTGGTGAAGGGTTTTATTCTCTTCACATGTAAAAGCAATAGAAAATGCTGGAAATAAGGTTCAGTTCCTTAAACTAAAAATCATTAGCTTTCATACTGGTCTATAGGATAAACTTTACTCACTCATTTTAATATTCCACAATTTTTATTTTATTGAAGTAAACCAAACAAGAATTCACTGTACTGAAAAACCATGGTGAACTGATCCTACTGATGATGTCTTTAATTTCTTGAATTTTCCTCTTTAATCAGGATATTCAATCAAGCTGATAACTTTTTTTTTCATACTGAATTTTCTTGAATCACCTATCTCCCATTAGAACATGGTTTCTGCAATTATTTTCCCGAGAATTTGAACAATATATCATAGCTTTGAGTAGCTAATCATTCATCAGTGAACACTAAAGGGACTTCAGTATTTTCAGCAAATGTCTTTCTTTGGGTCTGACTGAGGGAAGAAGTACTTCTGTTGAAATTGTTGATAACAGAAATACACAGCACCTATGTCAAATACTATGCCTATACTATGTTATTGATATCAAAGTAGAATAGAAGGTTATCTATGCAGTTAAAAGAATTTGCCTTGCATTTTTTTTAATTTAAATCTCAGGTCTCCAGAATTTGTACATTTTCAATATGCACTTGCAAGTTGGACTGATGTGCTGTTCCCAGCTGCATTGTTCGTTGTTTAAATATGCTCCTCCTTCAGGGGTTTACATTTGACTTCAGATTATTCTGTTCTGTTCTGTTCTGTTCCCTCTTTACCTTGCTTCTAACAACAGCATTCAAGAGGTCAATAAATGTTAGCATGGCTATGAAGTTAAGTATTTATTTAAATATACCTAAACAAGAGGCACTGATGATGACAAAAAACATGTAAATTTTTAAATGGGAATTTGGAATGAATTCCTAATTTTACATAACTTTTAAGAGGGTTTGTATACATTTTGGGTCAAAGTAGATAAGTACATTGGCAAGTTTAGAGGACCAGTTGTTCATCTGTTCTGACCAAAGGTTGTTATATTGCTTACCTGTATATTAAGCCTTCTGTCTTGTATATGGTTAAAGTAGTATCTTTCAAAAAGCATTGATGTGAAGACATCAGCAACTGTAGAATCCAGTTCTTTCATGGTAGTCTGGTACAGAAACCTCACTGGTAAAAATATGTGAGGTGTTTCTAACTTTATTTTGGTTTGCTTCTCTCTTCAGTCATTTACTTTTGTTACACTTTTCTCCACTGAATTAACGATCCCTTTAGTACTTGATATTTGCCCCATCCAAGGGCTGTAATCAAGTCACCGTTCAATCTTCTTTAGAAAATAGATTGAGTGTGACATCAGGTTTGGGAATGATAGAATAAAAAGCTCAAAACACCAGTTCTCCAGAATTCCTTTTATTGACTTGATTTGTCAAACTCATCAGGCATGGATGTTCAGGTAAAAGAGCACTGCTCTTCCTTTTCACATAAGATGCTGAATACAAGAAGTTATAAAGTAGAGAAACATCAAAGACATTAAGTAGCATCAATGATTAAGGAAACATTTCTGCTCAAGACTGAATTCTTCCTGAAACACATTAGGCAGTTGGCATTTTTTTATTGAATTCACTCTAGATAGACCTATGAAAGATGTGACTTGTGTTTTAGACCATGAGTGCAGTTGCTACCTCAGTATCTTCATTTAAAACAATCCCCCTTGACCTGGTTAGGTAATTGGCTCCCAATTCACACTAAACATACTGTTTTTTTCCAAATTAACAAAAAGAAAAATATATTTTTTTGCACTTTGCAAGGAGATGCCAAGGAGAAAAGAAGTTAAACACCTTTTTTGCCATCCTTGAACCATACATTTTTTCCTTGATACATCTCCCATTCTGTGATTAACAATATTTCCTTATCTCGTCTCAAGCTATTCTCTATTCCTCTCCTAGCTACTTTTAGTCTTCCCTAAAAGAAAGTTGCACTATCTCTTTTTTTTTTAGCAGAACAATACCCTTTTCCTAGTTTTGGTACAAATTAGCATAACATTACCAAAAAGGTACCTCTTTCATCTGGTTTTCCCAACTGGCCTTCATTTTTCTGTGTTATTTTGTTCATTTAGTCTTTCCCTGTTCCAATAATTCCATCCAGTGCCATTTTTTAACAGATTATCTTAGTAATGGTGACAGAAAAAATGGTGAGGACTGAATGGATTCAGGGGTAGAAACAATGTCAGGAACAACTCATTAATCCATTTGGTTTGTGGAATTACACTTTCCGGCTTCTTCTACCTTTTTGAGTAGAGCAGTTGAGTCACTGTTTTGCTGATTTGCCTCTCCTGTTTAGTAATGTGGGTGGGTCAGGAGCACCCATTCTTGTCAAATGTGCCCAAAGGAAAAAAAAATAGGATAAGCATTGATATATAACCTCATCTATGAGTACTGCCAGAGTGCAATATTGTACTGAGGTACAACAGGACAGCTAAATAAAAAATTCAGTAAGAAACAATTAACCAATCCACATCAGTTCATGTTGCAAATATTCTCTTATATATGTACTAATACCAGCCAATGGCCTGGTTCTGAGGAATGGCCTTCTTGGTTTTTCCTATCAGCAAACCCTAACATCTGCAATTTGCAATATACTTTTACTGTAATTTGGTTACTATGGTGATGAGGGATAGCAACAAATTCATGAAAGATTCTTTGAATGTCTTCTGATGCTAAAGAGAAGTGAATAATATGTCCTAAAAGATAGATCCAATTCATTTTGCCTTATTGGAACAACTATTTCCAATGAACTGAGTGATAAAAAGGAAATTGTGTTTTAACCCTTTTTCTGCTAATGGAATTTTCTTGTATAGTGTTTGTTGCATCAGCTGTTCTGGTATATAATAGAGACAGAGTGTGATATTTGGATCTCCTGGTAAATATTGTTCCATATACTTACAGTTGCTTTATATAGCTAGTCTGTGTTGGTAAGGAAATTATTAGAGGCTTGCATACTTATCTATTAATTGGTTTAGAATGAATTAACTATGTTTACCTGGCAGTTTACAATTCTGAGTTAGAAGTATTCTGTTTACCATTTCAAAAGTATACATCTTTCTGTAAAGTATTATTTATTGTTTTATGAATGTTTATTTTTAATTCAGTTGATTCAAGTGACTAACAAAATGTGGAATCAATATATACTACTACTTCAGAATAGATTTATTATGAAGTTATTGTTATTGCTACAGCAAGTTATTGAAAAATGTTTCTGATGTAATTTGTAAGTATGTGTTAGGAAGGTGTTTAAATCAGAGTACCAAAGTACAGGATATGTAAAAAGCATATTTGCTACATAATTTTCCAGAAGTAAATGGAAGTAAATTCTTAGCTGCTATAATTCTGCTGTATCTTTGATGTTGCACAATTAAAAAGAGTTAATTGTCCAAAATACTTAGGCAGTTCATAACTGTTGAGGTACGCAGGCAGATTAGTAAACCCCCTGCCTGGGGTTACAATAACTGAAAAGAACATGGGAAACTACTGGACATAATATGAGAAGTTGCTGAGCTTAATAAATAACTGGGTGAGAGGCTGACAAAAGTTACAGATAGTACCATGAGCGATGACTGGATTCCACAGACGGTTAAGGGAGAATTTTGTGAGAAACAGGAAAACTTCACAGATAATTAAAGGGGGGAAACTGGGGACTTTTCAGGGATTATTTTCTTGCAAGGCCAACAGAGCCTGGGTAACCACATCAGTAATCCCACATAAAGCCAAGATTATCTAGGTAACCATATCAGAAATACTGAATTTGTGTATGGAGGTGACAAAACTGGGGCCAATGGGGACAAACACTTAGGTAAGGGTTGTTTATCTGGGAGAAGAAAAGGGTGAAGAAAGGTAGGGACCAAGGTGGACAGGAGAAGTACAAATATGGGAAAACGCAGAGAAAAGGTGATAAAAGGGCTGGCTGAGTGTAAGTGGGCTGTGGCTCATTATGCTTGTCTGGCTGAGCCCTGCATCTGATCACTGCAGTCTCTTTTCTTTACTATTTCTGTGTTACCACCTTTCCTAGTGGGCAGGGGTTAAGATGGACTAGCTAGCAGCTAGAATGATACCCAGATCTGGAATGACTCAAGGTCTGAGCCAGCAAGTTGGCAAGAGGTCCAGGATCCGGGTATGGTTATCAGACAGACTTAAAACCTGTGCTAATATTTGAGGGATCCATTAATGTGGGTTTATTTATGCATTTAGAAAGTGAGGGAGTGTGTATGTTTGCTGGTGAACTTCAATACTGACTAGCCAGAGAGGAGGAAAAAGTTTGAGCCATCATTGCTGTTCACGCTCACATGAGTGCTGTTTGTGTTTATGTGGTGCAGGGAAAAACACTGCTTTCCATGTTGATCCATGTGGTCACTGTGTCCATATTTTGTCTCTCTGTGTGTGTGCATGCATGATTGTGTGTGCACCTACTGAGAGTACATTTAGCTTCACTACTGGTTGGATCTATAAACAGGAAAGGGAACAACCTCCCTTAATAATAATCACTGTGAAAGAGATCTTCAGTGACTCTTCAATGTCTCTTGGGACTATGGTTCCAGTTCTCATCCTCCCTTTGCTACAGATGAGTTTACTCACTCTCACATATTTCTCCTATGATTATTCACCAAAATAAACAAAACATACAGGAATATTTTAAGTTCTTTGCTTTTTAAATGGTGATAGTTTACAGGTGTCCCAGTCAGTAAATGGAGCTTCACAGTGTAGGCAATTTAAGAAAAACACGATAAATAAAAGCCTCTCAATCCCGCCTAAAATAAAAAAATAGAATTAATGAGAAATAATAGGGAAACATAACATAGTGACAAGGTAATATTTATCGGCAGCATATCAAGAAGCATCATTCACTCAAGCAGTCCCTAATTTTTTATACTTATTTCTTTTAGGTCCATTTTGTGAGGAACCTGGTGATCCTTGTGCATCTCAGCCATGCCTGAATGGGGGCATATGCCAATATAATCAGTCTGGCTATGTTTGTGATTGTCCTGCTGGTTTTCTCGGTCACAGTTGTGAAATTGATATCAATGAATGTTCTTCAAGGCCATGTCAGAACAGAGGTACATGTATCGATTTGCCAAATGTAAGTATAAACTTCAGAGATCCCTATTTGAACATAGAATCACAGAATCATAGAATGATTTGGATTGGAAGGGGCCCTTAAAGGTCATCTAGTTCCAACCTTCCTGCTGTGGGCAGAGACATCTTCCACTAGATCAGGTTGCCTAAAGCCCCATCCAACCTGACCTTGAACAATTCTATTGATAGGGTATCCACATCTTCTCTAGGCAACCTGTTCCACTGTCTCACCACCCTCATCGTAAAAAATTTCTTCCTTTTACCAAATCTAAACCTACCATCTTTCAGTTTAAAACCTTTGCCCCTTGTCCTGTCACTAAAGGCCTTGGTAGAAAGTCTTTTTCCATCTTTCTTATAGGCTGCCTTTATATATTGAAAGGCCACAATTTGGTGTCCCCAGAGCCTTCTTTTCTCCAGGCTGAACAACCCCAATTCTCTCAGCCTTTCTCTATATCCATTTTCATGGCACTCTTCTGGAATGACTCTAACAGGTCCTTGTCTTTCTTGTGCTGGGTTCCCAGAGCTGGACACAGTACTCGAGGTGGGGCCTCATGAGAGCAAAGTGGGAGAATCACCTCCCTTGACCTGCTGGCCACACTTCTTTTTATGCAGCCCAGGATACAGTTGGCTTTCTGGGCTGCAAGCACACATTGCCAGCTGATGTCCAAATGTTAATACACCAATATCACCAAGTCCTTCTCCACAGGACTGCTCTTAGTCCATTCATCACCCAGTCTGCACTGATACTGGTGACTGCCCTGACCCAGGTGCAGGACCTTACACTTGTCCTTGTTGAACTTCATGAGATTCACATGGGTCCACTGCTCAAGCCTGTCAGGGTCCCTCTGGATGACATCCCTTCCCTTTAGTGAATCAACTGCAGCACTCAGCTTGGTATCATCCGCCAACTTGCTGAGGGTTCACTCAATCCCACTATCTATATTATTAATAAAGATATTGAACTGTACTGGTCCCGGCATGGGCCCCTGAGGGATATCACTTGTTGTTACTGATCTCCATTTGGCCATTGAGCTGTTGATTGTAACTCTTTGGACACAGCCATCCAGCCAATTCCTTATCCATTGAATAGTCCATCCATCAAATCCATATCTCTCTGCTTTGGCAATAATGATGCTGTGTGGGACAATGTCAAAGGCCTTACAGAAGTAAAGGTAGATAACATCAGTTATTCTTCCCTTATCCGTCAACACAGTCACTCCGTCATGGAAAGCCACCAGATTAGTCAGGCCTCATTTTCCCTTTGTGAAGCCATGTTGGCTGTTTCTAATCACCTTCCTGTTGTCCATACACCTTGACATAATTTCCAGGAGGATCTGTTCCATGAAAGTGCCAAAACATTTAATTCTAATGTAACTTTTAAAATTAGCTTTGCATGTTTCATGAAGAAACACAGCGTTGTCTGAATGTGTAGTATTTCTAATCCTTCTATGGTTAAAAAGCCCAAATTCCACATTTTCAGTTCAGTTGCTTGGAGGTCAGTTAAGAAACTGCTGATGCTGTTTCATTTTTTTTCACTCTCTGATAAAACCTGATATAAAACATGATACATTTGTCATCCTTATTACCTAGTGGTTGTTTCCTATTGTTGCTTTTCCTGTGGTATCTGTTTTTAATTCTTTTTTTTTTTCATTCTTTTTTCTTTTTATAAAATAGAATAAATTCATGCAGACTCACAAAGGTTTGATAATAGAGTCATATCTGGTAGTATTTCAAACTGCATTGTTGATGTTCTTTCATTAGCATGACTCTTGCAAATAGCAGCGATTATACAGAAACAAAATAGTGAAAGAAGAGTTCAAAAGCTCAGTTATCATATATCAGTGATACATAATCACTCACAGAGAGAGAAAAAAACCAGATATCTAAATTGCCAAATTGATAGATTTCTAAATTATGAAATCTGTCTAAATATTTTGTCTAGTAGATAAACTAGCACATACTATTTTGTGTGATCATTTCCATAGACAAACAGATGCAGTAGTTTGTTTCACACATATAGAAATCTCTCAGTAGATGTTAAAATAAAGTTCCCTGACCATGCCTTTAAGACCAATTCTGAAATAACACCTGAATACTTCCAATTTCACTGGGGGAATAAACCGCTATATATTTTTCCTTTACCTTCTGTTGTCAAAAGAACATTACTTTATGTAGAAAAATAAGGATGAGAGTGTCAGTTCTAATAAATATTTTGGTTTGTAAAATAACTTACTCTTCTTACTGTGTAAATTACAGATTGCTGTAACTGACATGTCTTTCACCATCATAGAGAAGTACCGTCTCTGTGCTTCATATTGAAGGGGGAAAAGGATACAAACCATTTTCTTTCCTACTGTAGTTAGTGAATACTGTTTGGTATCTGAGGTACCTTGTGCACTGTTACAGTTTGATAGATGCAAATATTACTTTGGAACAAATTCAGAAATAAGGACAAACCATAAATGAATTATAAAGCTCCTTCTTGATTCAGTTATGAAATCTCAAAGCCAGCCAAATTTAGAGCTGAGATATATATATAGAGAGAGCTAGCAAACCCAGCTCTGGTATAATCTGTGCTGGAAGGCCTATTTTACTTGTCCTGAATTATATTCGTATCCTATTTGGGGCTAGGACTGCTTTTTGTTCTGCCTTTGTAAACTGTTTAATATGATGAGACCCTGTCCTAGTTAGGGTCTCTAGAGTAATGGAAGTAAACACTAATTTCTGTATTGCTTTGGTTACAACAAATAATTATTTCTAATTTCCTTCTTTTCTATAGGATGTGGCATGTATCTGCCTGCCAATATTCACTGGCAAGTTCTGTGAGAGAATACTGAATCCATGTGAATTGTTGCCTTGCTTAAATAATGCTACTTGTGTAGCTCAACAGCAGAACTATAACTGCCGGTAAGATTAGAAATTAATTTATTTTAGTACTTCGTTGGATCACTTGATGATATCCCACTGATTGCAGAAAGAAAAGACATCATCAGTCACAGAGAACACAGAAAACTATGAACTTTTCTTTTAACAAATCTTTATTTAATTTCAGTGCCCTACTGTGTTAGTCTTCTTGAAAACTCTTGAAGTGCTACAAAAAGATTTAAAACATTTAAGGAGTTATAAATTGTTTCATCATTACTTCTGTAAGATAAAATATATAAATCCTGACACATTGATGACAAGTGAGAGAATTAAACTACAGGTACCACTCCCATTCAGGGTGTATGATGTTAATGCTACGTTTCTGAAAGGATAAGACAATTGTGTTAATTTCTAATTCACAGACATGCATTAGTAGGTTTTAGATTGGTCCTTCAAGCAGCATAGTAAAAAGTGCTTCATTCAGAAAGACCATGCTAAAAATCATCCATTTGAAAATAACAGAAGTGACCCAGTAGGTATATAATTTCATTCCATTTTAAACAGCTGTTTAGATATTTTCTTACACCACTAAAGAGTACAATTTGTACTCTTCACATTTGCTTGGCTTTTATCTGGCTGCCTGAAGTAAGTTCTGCTAAGCATTGCTGAAGTGCAGTAAACAACTTTTAAATTTTAGGATATTCATAAAAGCAGAAAATTGAAAGCTGTGGTACACAAAAGCCTGAAAACACATTATGAATGAACTTAGAACCTGCAAATACATAACAGAAGTATAAAACATAAAGTTACAGTCCATCAAAAGAGATCCAGTTGAGAAGTCTGGAAATTAAAATATAAGTAGAACTATGTCTACAATTTTCTCAAAGGAGAAAAAAAGACATACAATTTTATTTATATGTACACCTAAATACATATATACATATATGCACACACATACAAACACATACACAGTTAGATCTTCCCATATAGGTATGCATAGCACAGAACAGCAGTGTTATCTTTTATTTTCCAATACTTTAAACCAAGATATAAGCTACTAATAATTTACTATTATATAGCTAGTATTTTATACAGTATGTTGGTGCATGAATTAGTATGAAATTATGTCTGAAGCTTACATTTTAAAATATGCATAACATGAACAATTGATATGAAGATGTAAATTGTCTTTCTTTAAAAAAAAAAAATAAAAAAAAATATCCTGGCCCTGTGTGCAATGCAGATTGAATAATTTACAATTTCATAAAGCACTGGTAGAAATGGTCTGTACCATGAACCTCATATTACCATGGAAATTGGTTAATAAAAATATCTGTGGAAAGGCATGGTGATTTAACAGTCTTTCCATTGATATACTATGTGAGAACAAGAGTCATTATTTAGATCAATATAACAGAAAGTAAAAATGGGCAATTAACAACCCGACTGTGCATCCAAAGAAGGGCAACGAAGCTGGTGAAAGGTCTAGCGCACAAGTCTTATGAGGAGCAGCTGAGGGAACTGGGGTTTAGTCTGGAGAACAGGAGGCTCAGGGGAGACCTTATCACTATCTACAACTACCTGAAAGGAGGTTGTAGTGAGGTGGGTGTCGGTCTCTTCTCCCAAGTAACAAGTGATAGGATGAGAGGAAATGGCCTCAAGTTGCGCCTGGGGAGGTTTAGGTTGGATATTAGGAAAAATTCTTCACCAAAAGGGTTGTCAAGTATTGGAACAGGCTGCCCAGGGAAGTGGTTGAGTCACCATCCCTGGAGATATTTAAAAGACATGTAGATGTGGTGCTTAGGGACATGGTTAAGTGGTGGACTTGACAGAGTTAGGTTTACAATTGGACTTGATGATCTTAAAAGTCTTTTCCAACCTAAACGATTCTATGATGCTGTGATTCTATGATTTATATTTATTACCAAGAGAATCACTTCAATTATGTGGTAAAGCTAGGTACTAGAGGTTTTAGTTTTGGGCTCAGATGGTACAATTCTGTTTACTACTAATATCCTATTAAGATATTATCCTATTAATATCCTATTAAGATTAAGATCCTATGGATATCAGTGGTGCTTAGATTTTACTTTTAATATTTGTGTATTATTAATGCATTCAGTTGTGCTATCTGTAAAATATACATATTTGCCGAGACAGGCAAGACACATTTGTGGAGAGCTAGTTTGAGAAATGGGATAGGTTATAAGCTTATTATTTTTAACACTAAGAACATTCTAAAAAAGGGAAATATCATCCTAGAGAGAACACTATGAGTAGAGGAATGAAGAGTGCATCCTTCAACTTCGTACTATGTCAAGTGCTTGGCCCTGTACCTACTGTTTAAGTAAAAACTTTGGATAGTATTCAATTCACATGGTTTTCCCTAACATCTAAGCTGCACACCAGAATTTCTTGGTGAAGTCACTCCACAAAGTGACTTACCTTTTCCAAAGAGAAATATCCAGGACAGGTGAGATGAAACACCTTCTGGAGGTTCTGAATTTTCTCTGAATAGAGGTAGAGAGAAAGCCTGGACTGCTGTCCTAAACCAGATACTAATGGATAACATTAAAAATAATGGATACTTTTAATGTTAGATAAATATGGCAGCATTGGAACTTAGTTTCAATACTCAGTCTTAGTTTTGCCATTCAGTCCCTGAAGGCTCCAATTAGTGTTTGCAATATTTTTGAGTGTTTATTGTTAATAAATTGAAATTTATTTCCTCATTTTTTGTGAAAATAAAATCAGTTTTCTATCACTTAATCCCAAATATTTAATAAATGTAAATTTTGTGTATATTTATGCCTGTATACTTGGAAGGAGGCATTTAGGTGAGAGAAAACATTTTGAGGGAGTATGAATTATGTTCTTATCATAAAGAGACCAGATTCAGTAATTCGGTTGTGAGAGCCGTGGTCTTGTCAGAGTGCTGAAATGTAGAGGAGGTGCTGAGTTTTAGAGAGGGCCAACAGTCAGCAGGTTTTAATCATTTTAGGATTCAAAATTATGTCTTGCATTAGCTACTTGAATAACAGAGGATGTCGGCAGGCCTATAGGAACAGTGGTTGAACAGTTTCGGTTTCTTTAAGTCACAGACTTGGAAGCTTTCTGGCTGTGAGTCATGTTTTAATTCATTTTACCCAAAGGAAACCTGCCATTAACAATGTTGCTTTATTCAGGAGGTTTGGAGCTGCTCATTCAAAGTTTTAAGTGGAGGTTTTGTTTCATTTTTGGTAATCATTGTCAAATACTGTAGGTTATGACTATTTCTAATTACTCTACAAAAAATTGCATGTGTTTCCTTCGGTGTAATACCTGATCCACTTTTACAGCATTTTAGCATTTTAAATAAATGTAATGATGTTTAGTTCACACACATATACAAATTCAAATAATAGCTGAATTGACCTTTTAAACTTTTTTGTTTTTGTTTGGTTGCCCCTATTTTGTCTGCTTCTCCTTATGCCCAAACTGCATTCTGCTTCTATCACCATCTCAGCTTCTACCTACTTATCCTTTCTTCTTTGGGAAACCAGTTGTTTTCCATTCTAAACATATAACCAAACAGACTCAATATAATTTTCTTCACTTCAGTTATGATGTATGACTATACTGTATCCTCATTCCATCCTTTCAGTCTTGATATCATATACAACTTTGTGCTAAGAATCTAATAGTAGCATTTTTTCTTAAATGTCAAAATTTAAGGTGAATTCAAATAGGCAGTGAACAAAGATATCCATCACAATAAACTGTGATTGTTTACTTTGTATATTCTTCTATTATCCTTGTTCTTTAGGACAATAAAAAGTCACAAAAAATCTGAAATGGTGTTCTGAGAAAATTTGTTATGCTAGTGTCATCTTTAGAATTTTACTGTCAACTTTCTTGCTGTTAATTTACTCTTACCCTCTCTGACATTGGTATGTCTATTGCAAAACAACAACAAAAACAAAAGTGAAAAAAATAATCAAATACAAAAATTAGAAGCTGTTTCTAAAATTGGCTTAATAATTTATCTATTTTATGAAACAGTCATAGATTGCCTAAATAAATTGAACCAAGAAAGCTAGGAGCTCTTTCACCTGATTTTGGATCATAGGTAAAAACAAATCAGTAAAACAAACATTGTAATTGAGTTGCTCTGATTTGATTTTAAGTGTTATTTCAATATGTAATACAGATAGATAAAAGATACATTTTTTTCTTTTACTTTATAATCCTTTTATATATATAAATATAATATATGGATGAATGATGCTATAATATAAAGGACAACAAATATGCTATCTGTTGATATGAATACTTTTGTTTAGAGGGAAAAATAAGTATGTGACTATCTGATATCTTTGAACATGCTGAAATAAAAGGAGCTAAGTATTATGAAAAACTCCTTTGAGCTACAATAACTGAACCAGAAATTTGTTAAGAATAGACTTTGCAAAAATTTTGATTCCAAGTATTTGAAATTGTAGTGATATAGTTATAGGATTTACATACAACAATTTTTTCAAGAGGAGAGTGGGGAGTGTGAGGAGAGTGCAGTTCATTGTTATTTGCATAGAGTGTCCTCCTGCAGTTGTATCGATACTAGCCTAAAAGAATATAACTATTTAGAGAAGGTTTTCCCATATCCACCTACCTCTGTCCTAATGATCCTATGCATGGACTGGGTGGATGCTCTCCAGGGGTTTCTGGTGAAATCCAGCCTGTTTAACACTTCACCAAAGGCTAATACATGATTTAAGCTTCTGGACATGATAGATGCCTCTGTGCATCCTTCAGAGGCATAGCCATACCCACTGATTAGGCGTCTTTAACTGATTTAGAAAATACGGTTAACTCTCATACTTTATATTGAAAATAAATCCTTTACTTTGTATGCTACATAACTGTGAGAGGCTTCATGCATTCTGAAACCAGGGATGGTACAATTTTTTTGAAATGGGGAAACATAAGCAACATGACTGAATCTCATATCCATCGGGATATGAGATATAGAAGATATATCAGGAGATATAGAAAAAACAGAAGCAATTCTGTATCCACCTTCATGATTTCCAGCTTCTGGGCTGAGTCATTAGACAAAGTACCCCTCAGAAAAAGCTAGAGAAACTTCCCATCTATTACTTTTGTGTTCCTTCACAAACACAAATTTTCAGCTAACTGGCCATTTTCTTTCTCGTCTACTTAAATCTTTTCTTTCCATGCTACCAGAAAGAGCCTTTAGACAGAGGAACATGCTAAGCATATCTGTAAGAACATATCAAGTGAATTTGACAGGGATTATGTATCTATCAAAACACAAAAGAGAGTTTTTGCAGTTTGGATTTTACTTTTTGCACATTTTGAGAAAAATATAAATATTCAAATATTTTTCTACACTATTCCATTACTGCTTTTGAATAAGACCTGTTTATTATTCGTTTGAATCTCATCTACTAATGACAAGTGCTGACATGAAGCAGAAGCAATGTCTGCAGTTCCTTTTACCATAGAATAGTTATCCATGGCTCCATTGGCATCACATGAAACTAACAAACTGTCACAAAATAGAATGCTAGTTTTCTCCTTTAAAGAAAATACCAAATTACAATTAAGCAAACACAAATACAACCATGTACTGTCCTCTCCACAGGTTCCTTACATTGTTCCTTACATACCTAAGCATGCCATTATTGACTATTCTTTGTTAATCACTAGTAATGATTGATGCTATTTTAAACCTCATTTATCATCATATTTCTAATTTTCCTCTCTGATGGTTTAATTGACCCATCCTTTCTAATAGATTTCCAAAACCTCATTTGAGATTGTTTTTTGTTTCCAGAAGATTATATGAAGTATTGGTATGAAAATGCTTTAATCAATGAAAAAAATATTTTACGGAGAAGCAAAAATATCCAGAATCATGCAACTGATTTTTAATTGCTTGAAAACGTTCTGTTTATTTATTTTAAATAACATATGAGGTCTGTTTTGTTACCACAAGAACATTATTTAATAGAATTATGGAATATAATTAAATACAATTAAATTTTAAAATGCAAGTCCTCTAAAATACACTGGTGTATTTGCAGCTGCATGCCAGGATTCACGGGAAAGAACTGTGAGGAAGTAATTGACTACTGCAGGCTGCTCAGCATCAACTGTCTGAATGAAGGATTGTGTCTTAATATAATTGGAGGATTCACTGTAAGTAATTTAATACGTTAAACTAATTCAGTGCTCCAAAGTATAAAAGCTTCAGACAAGCAGAAATGCATTCATTACTCTAAGAGACAAGAGGGACATACATTTATGTGTTTGCTATTTACTTAAATCAATAACACAAGGACAATTCACTTGGGTAATATGGATTTTTTTATTACTTTTCTACTGAGACCGTGTTTTGTACTATATCAAGTAAGAGAACTGAAGAGTATTTTTATAGTAAAAAGAATATATAACTAATTGTGGTCCAGTGCTATTATCCACACAGATGATAATCACAGCTATGTTGCAGCCTTTAAAAATACATTACTTGAATTGAGTATATCTGTTGCCATTGTTTTAACCGGAATCAAATTAGTAATTTAAACATATGCACATTAAAACTTAATACAAACTTAGAAGTTTGATGATGAAACTGCAGTGTGGTGAGGTTGATTTGAAATTTTTAAAAAATGTAATTCCGCTTGTTTTAACTCTCAAAATAGCTCCTGAAAATGTTGAGCAAGATCCATCATGAACCAAGATTCTTCTGGCCATAGCTTGTTAAAAGAGAGAAAATAGTTTCTCCAACATCAGTAACTGGGAACAACTTAAAGGTTATTCTAAACAAGCCCTTGTTTTGCAAATAACAGGAGATGATCACAGAAACACAGAATGGTTCAGGTTGGAAAGGACTTCTGGAGGTCATTTTGTCCACCACCCTGCATGAGCAGGGCCACCTAGAGCCATTTATCTAGTCCTAGTCCACTTATCTGTTTGGGTGTTTAACCAAAATGTATTAGGCTTACTGTTACTCCTTGCTTCAGGGAGTAGGAAGACTAAGGGAAGGAGAACTGGAACCAAGGATGACAGCAAGGTTGGCAGGGACAGTGTCCTCACCAACAAGGGGCACAATCCCTCAATACCTACAAGAACACAACAGATCCACACATTCAGCCAAAACTCCGGTCATCACCAGACAAGTCCTTAGTTATGAAGCAGGTTTGCAGTCAAGCTGGGTAGTCAAGTCAACAGATCAGAATCAGCAAGATACAAAGCTGGATACAGGTATACTGACAAAATAGCTCAGGAAAGGATCTAGTGCAAAGGCCTGAGCTTAAATGCAGCTCATGAGTAAATGAAAGAAAGTGTGGACATCTCAAAGGCAAGTTCTGTTTTCACAGTAGGGTGATCCAAGGTGACAGTGCTGGGCCTGATCAGTGCAGTTAAACCTGTGAGAGAAGGGAAAAGGCTGGTCAGGCCAATTAGAGCCTGTTGATGCATTCAAGGTCCTGAAAGTTTCTCTGAATATTCCTTACATGTAATTATTCATTCAGCCCAAATATCATTGCCTTTCTTCTAGTCACAAAAGCTAAAGAGGCATTGATATTTTCTCTCCAACGCTTTCTACCTGACTCTTTGTGTTTGCTCGTGTTCCTTGAGTCTTACCTGATCTGATAACTGCTATACACAGGTGACCAAGGATTGTTTCTCCTATTTACTTATGGGAACAAACAGGAAAGAAGCTTCCAGTCATTTATTCAAAGTGGCCAGACCATATTGTTGTACCTACTTCTGTGTGCACATTCTAAGCCAGATACTGGTGTAGACTTCTCAAGTCTCACTAAGAAATAAATTCATACTACTGTTGACTGCATCACAGTCTCCCAATTGCTGCATCTTGTCACAGAATCATAAAATCATTAAGGTTGGAAAAGACCTCTAAGATCATCAAGTCCAACTGTCGACCCAACAACACCATGCCCACTAAACCATGTCCCTAAGCGCTTCATCTACACGTCTTTTAAATACTTCAAGGAATGGTGACTCAACCACTTCCCTGGGCAGCCTCTTCCAATGTTTAACCACTCTTTCAGTAAAGACATTTTTCCTCACGTCCAATCTAAACCTCCCCTGGCACAACTTGAGGCCATTTCCTCTCGTCCTATCGCTTGTTACTTGAGAGAAGAGACAAACACCCACCTCGCTACAACTTCCTTTCAGGTAGTTGTAGAGAGCGATGAGGTCTCCCCTCAGCCTCCTCTTCTCCAGGCTAAACAACCCCAGTTCCCTCAGCCGCTCCTCATAAGACTTGTTCTCCAGACCCTTCACCAGCTTTGTTGCCCTTCTCTGGACACTCTCTAACACCTCAACGTCCTTCTTGTAGTGAGGGGCCCAAAACTGAACACAGTATTCGAGGTGCGGCCTCACCAGTGGCACAGGCACAGTGCACAGTGCACAATGCACAGGGACACAATCACTTCCTTACTCCTGCTGGCCACACTAGTTCTGATACAGGCCAGGATGCCATTGGCCTTCTTGGCCGCCTGGGCACACTGCCGGCTCATGTTCAGCCGGCTGTCGACCAGCACCCCCAGGTCCTTTTCCGCCAGGCAGCTTTCCA
>NW_008825615.1:11370338-11376011 GCF_000699105.1 Pygoscelis adeliae
TGAGAGTCACCCCACCATGTTTCTGTGATGGCGACTAAGTCATATCTCTCCCGCTGCACAATGGCTTCCAGCTCCTCCTGTTTGCCGCCCATGCTGCGTGCATTGGTGTAGATGCACTTGAGCTGGGCTATCAATTTCGCCCCCGGCATCGGCATGCCACCCCTAGGCTCATCTCTAGTGAGCCTGGTTTTATCCCCTTCCCCCTTCAAACCTAGTTTAAAGCCCTCTCAATGAGCCCGGACAATTCGTGAGCGAGAATCTTTTTCCCCCTGCGAGACAGCTGGACTCCATCTGTCGCCAGCAGGCCTCGTGCCATGTAAACTTCCCCATGATCAAAAAAGCCAAAATTCCTCCGACGGCACCAGCCCCTGAGCCACGTGTTGATCAGGTGTGTTTTCCTGTTCCTTCCAGTGTCCTTCCCTGCCACTGTAGGGATTGAGGAAAACACTACCTGTGCTCCCGATCCTTCAACCAGTCACCCCAGTGCCCTGAAGTCCCTTTTGATCACTTAAGGACTTCTCTCTGGAACCTCATCACTGCCAGCCTGTATAACTAATAGCGCTTAGTAATCAGAAGGCCATACCAGACCAGGGAATTTCCTAGTAATGTCTCTGACCCGGGCCTCAGGGAGGCAGCAGACTTTCCTGTGGGATGGGTCCAGTGATGTGATACTTTCTTAGCAGACACTGAATTAGGCTATAAGATGGAACTAAATGACCTGGCACAGCAAAGGTTGGATTTTTTTTGTTTAAACTTTGATGCCTACAGAAGTGAATGGTATGCGTAGTACCTGATAGAAAACTAGTGTGGCAGGCACTTGGGACTGACAAATAAGATTGAGCAGACAAATGGAGGCAAGGATGAAGAATACTAAAGAGCCAGATACAAATTACTGGAATTTTTGTTGAAAATACACATTATACTGAACCACATGTGAAAATCATTGCACTTTTCCTTGACAGTCAGTCTGTGGTGTGGCATCTTTATTTGGAAGATAAGCAGTTGTACATCAAGTATAGGTTAACTTCTCTTTGAAGACACAAACAACTATAGATTCTGTCCAGTCTTTTTTTTTTTTTTTGCTTCTCCTGGTTGTAACCTTCTTGATCATAATTCATTTTTTCCCTATAGAAAATATGTATTTTCAGTATTATCAGAAAATAAAATACTGATGAATAATTTGAGAACTCCAGCTGAGAGAAATTTGGCTGTTAGATTTTTTTTTTTTTTCCAAAAACAGATTTGGAAGTACTGAAATATTTAATGTATTTGTATAAGTGGCACTAAGCATTCCATCTCAACACCCCCCCCCCAAACCACAACAAAATAATTTTTAAAAATCAAGGTGTTGAATCTTGAAATCTAATTTAAAAATTCATTTTTGTTTTGAAATTAATCTCTGGTTTAATTTCAAAGAGTAGTAAATACTTAGAATTGAAACAGTATAGTTTTATTTTTCAGTATTGCTGTAACAGTTATTGGCACAAGTCCTTGATCACTAATTAGTATTAATTAAAAGTAATTGTGGTATTAATAGTTACTCTGCTTACATTTATTATATTCAGTAACTAACTATATGTTTCTAAAATTATTTCTGCCTCTTAAGAAATCCCTCTGACTAATGTATAACTTTATGCTAGATAATAATGCTTAGTTATAGGAAGCATTTATTGATGATCATGTGTCAGATAAACATGGGAATTGTTGCTTCTTAGGAAATGGAACCTCTCTTTGCATTTCATATTCTTATATTTCATATTTTTATATCTCAATTCTCATACCTCATATTTCGGAGTACAGGGGTAGTAGTAACAAATAATTTCCTTTGTTCTTTCCATTATTGCCCATCATCCTGGGAAGCAAAGTCATGATGTATATATTGAGATAGGATTTATCAATAAAAGAATAGTGGGTAGTTGCATAATTAATTCCCGTTAACATAGCTTAATGAAAACAGATCACATCAGACAAAGCAGATTTAATGAGATGACCTGACAGATAGTGATAGAGAAATATTTTCTGCTGCAATTCACTTATTAAGCAAAATAAATCATTTAATGGAGCATCTTCAATTCTAAGGAAAAAAAAATCTAGATCTTGATGACACTTTAATAGGTATAGCCAATAAGATATATTGACACAGGAAAGTTGTTTTGTTTCCAAGTAGATGCATGTTCAGCTTTTTGTAGCATCCACACCACACATCCCCGTGCCCCCCATCCAGATGAAGCAGAAGATATCACAGTTTGTGTAACTAGATGTGCATGTTATGGCCAACTACCAAGATGACTGTAAAAGAGCTAGACTTCTGTCTAAGATAAATTTTGGATTTTTTTTTTTCAAAATTAAAAACAGTACAAACTGATTAAAATATTATTACTATATTATTGGGCTTATAGGGTTGAAGATCTGTGAAGTAGTTGTTTTTCTAATTTTAAAATTTTACTTAGTTTTTTTGTAAATCATGTTAAATTAACTAAAAACTGGGTGAATAGTCAAAAAGGAAAATAATTATAAGTTGGGAATTATTGTCCCCTATGAGTGTTTTTAATGGACTTCATGGCAATTTGGTTTTGGACTAGTGATTTGAAGTATTTTGACATAGTAGAAAATACAAAACTCTTTCTGTTGAAATGTGCAGATGACCACAGAAAATGGTAATATAGTTAATAATAAGCAAATCTGATCAGGATTTCTTGGTAGGCTATAGTACTTAGAAAAAAATGTATTCTCAGAGAGGCAAATGCAATGGTGTATGCATAGGAAAAAGAATGTGACTTACACAATAGCAACTGTTTCCTGATAGTGACAAAGAAGACAACTTTGAGCTCAAGGTGGATATTAAATTTGACACCGCACTATTGATGAAGACAGAAAGACAATCCCTGTAGTCATAAATAGAGCACTTGTATATAGAAGCATTTGTAAGTAGTCATACTTCTGTGACTGTCAGTGGAGAGTACATCGTAGGCAGTTCTATCATCTAAATTGTTTCAGCAAGGCTGAAAAACTGGAAAACTCTATTAACAATGAGTTTTACAGAAAAACAGCACTTTAAAACTATATTCTCAAACGTATGTATAGATTCACAAAATTAAGTCAGTCCATGGGCTATCAGTTTTCCTCAGAAGAAAAACAAAAATGCCAAAAAATGTTGAAGCCACATTAGAAAGAAAGTGCTAAAATATCGTGCATAGTTCTGTGCAGCTGCTTCTTTCATGCAGTACTGATTATACCAGGAGAATTTTCAAAAATTGTTAGGTAATAGGATATGGTGTAATGCAGTGTATTAGCAGTTTTTCATCAGATCAACAAGGCCAGGTCACATCTGTCCTGTCCTAGTGAATAACTTCACCAGACATTAAATTTCATGAGGATCTACTACTGTGGGATTCAAAACCCAAAATTCCCACAGAAGGCTGAAGGCTGGAAAACTTATTGTGGATTGCTTCTAGTAGTCAATGCAGCAGACTCATTCTACTGATATTAAAAGGTTGGGAAAAGGATTATATTTCTCAGAGTTGCCATAAATAGACAAAACAAAAAAAAACCCACTCTATTTTGGCTCTGTAGAAGGTCAAAGATATGACGTCTACTTTGTTAGCTAGTTTCTAAAATACAGGAAAATGAGATTGCAGCCTTGCTTCAGTTTAAGAAATCTGGATATCATTTGAACATATCATTTTAACAGGTGGCAAAGAGAGTGTTTGAACATTACAGATCTTCCTCTTTCAAAAAAATCCTGCTGTGTAAAATTCTATTATTTGCTATTGATTTGTCAATTATTGCAAGAATGCTGCTATTGAATTTCTCCTGTTGCGCAGCTGCAATGTTGGAATCACTTTTTAAAATCTGTATAATCACTGTTAAACTTCTGAAGAAAATAAAATATAGCTTATTTTTCTTTGATATTCATCACATCATAGGAAAATTTTTAATTAATATTATCCTGATTTGGCAACTTTATCCTAAACACCTCCACCTACCCAGTATTAGAAGACAGGGGCCATTGTTTTAAGGAAAAATTTAAATTAAAACAGGTTTAACATAAACAATATTTTTACAGTTACTAAAGTGTGAACCAATTGCAGATTCCAGCAGAAGTTTATTCAATAAAACTATTCATCTACATTATTTTGACAGTATGATAACCTGCTTCTTAAACACATTTTTTAAAAATCTGCCCAGAGACACATTTCAATAGACATTTCTATTCTTATGGCAACTTTTATTTTTCTTAAATGGAATTTATAAATGAAAAATCAGTGGTCTTAATTTGCAGTTGATAGTATTTCCTCAGTGCTTTTAATCTGAGTATCTAAAGCAATTCATGGCTATAGGTATCTGTTATCCTCAACTTTATGTGAAGATGGGGAAAAGATGAACGGTTCCCAAAGGACAGCTGACAGGCAAGAAAGAGCTGTTGTTTTTTATGCTAATCATACTGCTGCCACATGCTAACCACCTAGGGGCATGTAGTGGTTTGGGAAGAGTTCTCCCAGTGAATTAGACTGGCTCCAGCAACACCTCTAGCACAAGGAGACTGGGCAGTAAAAACAGGTAAAGAGGGAATGCAAACAAGGAATCACCTGGGGACTGTAAAACTTTCCTGTAGGTCCCAAGGGGGAACTGGTTATCTATTTATCCACAACAAGTGGCTTAGATCAAGGCAAAAGAATTATCCCTGCTTAAGATCCCCTGTTTTTTTCCTAAATCATTAGTATTAATGTTAAAAAAAAAAAAAAAAAATTAAAAATTAAAAAACAGATACTGGGAAAAAAAAAGATTAAACTAATTTAGTGTAATTTATGATAACAGAACTGTCAATTATCAAATTTTGGAAGATGAACCATTTCTAAAACACAATATTGGGAAAGTCAAAGGTATGAAAACTGTCAAGCTTCTGGCATACCAGCTGTCTTTACTCTCTAGGGAGAGACAAGAGATTGTGTTCTTTGGTTTCAACCACTGAATTGCATAGAATTTACAGAATTCATAGGCCAATTATGACTACCTGCATTGAGGGAAAAGAAGGTGCAGCACTACAGCAGTTGCAAGCAGGAGATTTCGTATAGCTACATGCTCTTTCCTATTTCTGGTCTGCCACACACTGCTTATGGAAGGGCATACAGATTAAAAATGCATTCCACTTTCTTTAGGGTATAAAAATGGTCATTTATAGCATGTTTTTTTCCTAACAGATCCCTACTATGTTATGACAAACTATCTTTCCACTTATATGGTTTGCATAGTGTATCCAAGCCTATTTTGCGCATATGTCTTTCTCCCATCAACCTGACAAACCCCTGATTCGTTCAAGGTGATGTGCTTACAGTTAACAAAGGAATTGAGTTATATAGGCACAAAACCCGAAGCTAAAAGATGAAGTGAAAGTAATGCCATTGTAAGGTCCATTTCCATTTGCATTCACTACACTTGAGACAAGGACTAAGCAAATCATACATATAGCTTGAATAGCAGGGCTGTGTTGGCAAGCAAATAAACACTAGAGCAGCATTAAAGAAAGAGACAAAAATCTGTGCTATCATTATGGGTTTTACAATTACACCTACTGTTTGTCATTCAAAGCAAGTATTTAAATTTTCTTTGAGAAGCTGTACTGACACTTAAATGTGAAATTTTATGTTGAAATCATTGTCAATGGATGTCCCA
>NW_008825615.1:11376048-11389893 GCF_000699105.1 Pygoscelis adeliae
ATTGCTACCAATTTCTAGCTAGTGTTCATACAGTGCAGTGGAAGTAGATTGTGCTGTTAAGGGAGAGTGAAGCTAGGCAAAAAGAAGTAATGTTTTTAACTTCTACAAGTAATTTGCAGAATATGTGTTCTGTAAACATCAGGTGTTTGCATATGCCTGGGGCATACTGATTAATAAAACTTGTATGTATAAACCAGAACCAAACCAGAAAACACCTAATTACATACCAACATGCATAACTTTCAGACAATTGCTCCGCAGTCACTGAATTTTTGCTTTCTTATATGGACATGCATTTAATAGTATATTACAAATAGTATGATGAACTGTAACAGAAAAATTAATATAATAAAAATTAATATAATAGAAATTAATACAATATAAAAGTTTGGTATCTAAAATCTTGCCCTGCAGATGGCTCTGTGGCTGTTCATGTTATATTCTTTTGATCCTTTTCCTCACAATCATATATCAAATCCATCACTGTTATATTTGGAGTTTTATGATGAACCTGAGGTACTTCAATAACAAAGTATAAACCAAGAGGGTATATGGTTGATAAAGTAAAATTGTGAGTACAAATGAATAATCATGTTCTCTGGTAAAGCAGAAGCAGCTTACATAGTAATATAAAGAACTATATATATATATTGGCAATATGTTCCCTCAGGAGGGAGGAGGGAGAGAGGAGAGAGGAGGGAACCACTCTTTTTCCTGTGTTTTTTTCCCATATCAGAAAACTGGTACGTGGTACGCATTCAACAGTCCTTGTGCAGAAATTACAATCGGGTAGACAAAGCTCCAAGTTTTGTCCCTAACCAGATGAGGTTTGCCCTTGTGGGTGCAGAACCAGACCCGTCAGCCAGCTGTCAGGCTGGGAATCAATCTGCTTCTTTTCAGAAGAGTGGCAAGCAGTGCCAAACCCCGCAGGTCTGTGGTACACCCTACATCAGCTTGAACAGCCTTTGTGCAAAGTCTGCTGCCACTGGTCCCCTTTGCCACTTTGTAAGTTCTTCCCTGAGGAGCCTCTCTCAGTCCTAACACTCTTTGATAATATTTTATCTCCAGAAGTCTGACTGAATTTATAACCCAGAAGTAAAGCATCTGTATGCAGAATTAGCAGTAATCTCCAGAACTGAGCTACATCAGTCACACTGCTTAGATCTCATAGCCCCAAGACGGCCTCAGACTTGTTCTTAGAGAAGCCATTCGTATTTATTGCATGAGAGGAGAAATAAGTTCTAGATAACATATCCAGAATGAAGAGGAAGTATAGCTGAGAGAAAACTTTACCTTGTTTAACAAATGTAGTTCTTTAAAAAAAAAAAACGCTAGGGTTTTTTAAGGCCCTCTGCACTATATCAATCAACATTTGTTTTCTGAGTATAAAAAAGCTGTAAAGAAAGAAACATTTAATATGTTTGGCATACTATATATTAAAGTAGTTGGTTGAAGTGATAAAATTGTTATGAATATTTATAACAGCTCTACTAGCAATGCTAGAAGCAATGAAAATTGGCACTGCAAAATCTACTGCTCTCAGATGCAACTTTTATACTTAAGTAAAACATATAAAATGGATTATTGTCATTTTCCTTTTTAAAAAAACCTAGACTCTCTCCTATTATTTTCTCCCCATGGACTATCTGAGTAATACAGTTTCATCTCTGTGAAGCCACTTTGCCACCATCATTAATTCTACTGATGTCTCTTCCATATTTGTCCTTCCAGCTGACTGTTCAAACAGCAGTAGTTCAAAGTCAGATACTTCCATTAGGGGCTAGTTTTGCACAAGTTAATTAGGCCGTTTTCTTCTACACAGAAGCAATAATTCTACAGAAGAGTTCACATAAATTTTAAAATGTCCTATACAGTTTTGTGCTTCTTCAGTATTTAATTTGAACTTTATCAAAAAAACCTTTTCCTGCTTTTCTTATTCTATTGAAATAAACAGCATCAAAGAATGCTAGGTACATTTCATACATGTTGTTAAGTATCTCTGAGCAGTACAGAAATTAATGAACAGTACAATTTTCAAGTAATAAACTAAATAGCTTGCTTTCCAAGAGTTAATTTAATTGAAAAATATTTAGTTAAAGCTCTGATCACATAATACCTTTACATATCTTTATACAATGTATCTTAATTGATCCACTAGAATAGCATATAATATAAATACACAGTAAAATACACCAGAAATAACCAATAAGAATGTTTTAGTTTGTTTTTAAAAAATATGAGAAGTTGACATAGAAATTTTAACCCATTGTCAGTAAACAAAAGCATAAGCCAGAAAAAAAAAAGGAAAAATACACAAAATCAGTAAATATTACAGTGAAAGATGTGTTACATGACCAATATGAAATATTGTTTTTTATTGATAAGATGCAATGCCATTTCTATTAATAGTATGCAGAGGAAAAATAGATGATCTTGAGCTGGTGAAAGAGACAAATAAGATGAGTTTTAGACAATAGGAATGGAAAGACAAAAACACCTCACAAATTTCAAGGAGAAAGGAAAAATAATCTTAAGAAAACAGTGTTCAAATAAGAATGGTATCAGTATTTCTTATTACTTTTGTACTATGAAATAGTTTCTGCATCAAAGACCATGCGACCTATGGTCCAGATGCTTCAATTTTATATGGAAAGAGATGAAATATATAAAGGGAGATGAAAACCTGTACCTGGGTGGAATGTCATGTTCATTAAAAAGGGACCATATGCAAAAATAAGTTTTTGTAATGTACTTCCATCTTGTAGAAACACAGAAAGGACAATGCTAACAAGCAACTATATAATTTCTTTGTTTTTCAGTAAAGAATTACAATTTTTACTGCATATAGTGGAGCCAGGATTAATGTATGTACAAGTTTAACATGTTGGATACTAAATAGCTGCAATGTTAATAACCACAGCTTTTTTAAAAATTCTTTATTAAGTAAACTTTCAATGATCTAAGGTCCTATATATTCAACCATATAGAATTATAAAAAATAATATGTTATTGCCTAACATAGCAGCTGGGCAATTCAAGCATTAAAGAGAACAGAAAAGATTAACTTCATCTGGTATGAAGAAGTTCTCCAGCCAGAAGCATATTTTATTTTCTTTAGATAAGATTTTTAGTCTGTTTGCATCAATATGTATCAATGGACACAAATTGATACAAGAGACGTTCCTACTGGATATAAGGAAAAACGTTTTCACTGTGCAGTCAGTCAAAAACTGGAACAGGTTGCCCAGAGATGTTGTGCAGACTCCAAACTTGGGTATTTTCAAGGCTCAGATGAATAAAGTCCTGAGCAACCTGGTCTGATCTCATAGTTGACCATGCTTTGAGCAGGAGATACTACTAGTGACCTCTTGATGTCGCTTCCCACCTGAATTATTCTATGTACTATAGTGTATACTAAATAACTAATAAGGTGATCTACAAACAACAAAACAGAGCAACTTACAGATGATGTCCAATTTTAATGTTTTGAATGAAATAATGCTATTATTGAATAATATGATCTTATTGCATAACATAATGTTCTTTCTTAAAATATTCATGTGATTCCTAAATATTATTTTACCATTTCCCTTGCCAGTGCATGTGTTGACTTCTTATATCCTCAATGCTTGAGTCAAAACTTCACTAAATTTTTCTGTCCTAAAACTATGTTAGGCAACAATAGAGTACGTAGGTATTTAAATGGGACCTATACTAGAACTGGAAATATAGTTTATACAAAATGCACAGATTAATCAACTATTCCCCACAGTTACTTAGTTCTAGTAAGTAACACATAGAATCATAGAATATCTCAAGTTGGAAGGGATCTATAAGGATTGAGTCCAACTCCCTGCTCCACAGAGGACTACCTAAAACTAAATCATATGACTGAGAGTGTCGTCCAGATGCTCCTTGAACTCTGACAGGCTTGGTGACTGACCATTCCTTCAGTGAAGAACCTTTTCCTTATGATAATATATAACAATGTATATTGAAAATGTATTGAGTACATTTCAGTGTCAACTAGCTCAAGCTCATAGTTAAGCCTCTCAACGTTTGGACATTTTTTTCTATAGCTATACCTTCATTGTTAGGAGACAATCATGAACGTGCAATGTTATATCAGATTATGATATATCAGTGCCTTTTAGTCTCTCCTGAATAAGGTGTATGATCAAAATATTAAACAGTCATCACAATGATAGGTTGTAATCAGAATTCCCTTGTTCATCTTGACACTTCAGCTGAATATGTCTAAAGTCATTAGGCAGCTATGCAAAATTAAAAATAAAGTTTTTATCTGGAATTTTCTGTTTTATGGATTTCCTTTTCCAGTGTAGAAACTGGTGGTTCAGAATCACCAAACATTTTTCATATCTTAACAGAATCACAAAAAGCCTCCACAAAACCACAAAAGCTTTATACAAAGAATAAATTTAATGAAGCAATGAATCACATGGCAACAACTATCCCCAAAACAGAAATAACAAGTAGAGTGAAAGCAGCATCTAATGTTACTTTTATGTTGGTTGCATAAACCAACCAAAACAACAGTTAGAATATTTTTGAATATTTTTCACATTGAAAAATAATTACACTGAATTTCCAAATAAGATGCCCTGATGATTGAATGATCTTCAGCCAACAGGAATTAAACTGGCATCCCAGAGTAGCAAAGGATCATGATAACAGGCATACTCACTGAAAACTAGAAAACTCCAGCTTTGATTATTCACAGTTAGGAGCAAATTAAGCAAACAAACAAAACAAGCTTATGTAACATGGGTTCATGAAAAATATGAAAAGAAAGTAGTGGTCGGGTCTTTCACAATTTCAAATTCTTTTACACTCTCCTGACTCAACTAATCTAAAAGATCAGTTGCTTTTGGGTAAAAGCCCTGGACCCTCTGAGACTTAAGAATAATCAATAACCTAAGAAAGAAATCTGGACTGAATTTTACTACTGTACTACTTTACTTTTATTAAGAGCATAGGTTAAATTTTCACTGTAAATAGAACAACATGTACCTTTCATATCAGCTGAATCCTGATGGTTAATAGCAGAAGAAGAGGTGAGCTCTTCCCCGCCAGTACCCATATTTTACAATTTTGTAACAAAACAATACTGTATAAGACCATTGCACCTTCACACATTTGCACTGTGTATGTGAAAGCTGTTTGCTCCTATACCTTGCATAGGAAAGTATGAATTTAATAATATGGAACTGACAGCTTTGTGCAACATTGAAATAAGTTCTTTTCCCATGTCTCATGAAAAAGTTCAAGGAATGGGCAAGCTAGCTGAGTTTGAATTATTTTTTAAAAAAATCAGTTAAAATCAAGCCTGTGCTCAAGTTTAAACCACTTTTCAAAGATATAGAAATTACCCAAACTTCTTCTTTTCTGACTTCCCTATCTAATAAGGATCTGGCCCCTTGAGATAAGGAGGATGGTTGTCGAAAGATTCCATAAAAGTTTAGCCAGCCAACTCAGCACTGTGTATTTCTGAAGTTGCTAACTTATAATAAAATTCTTTAACCTGTTTATTAATGCCAGTAAGATCACACACACATTCTCCATGTGCTGTATAAATTTTGTGGTGCCTTCAGCAGCTGTTTCCAACACTGCAAAATAAGTTTCTAGTACATGCTACAGCTTCTTGCTGATTATTTTTCATCCTTCAATATCTGCCCTTTCTTCCACTCCTAGCAAACAAAAAATGCACATTCTTAATTTCCCTTTCCAGGGTAGAATTAAATATTAATAAAATTTCATTATTTTATAAAGTCTGATGAAAAGAGAGGTGGCACCTGCTTGAGTTATGCAAAAGTCAAGTTCATCTTCCCCCTCACTAAATGAGATGCACATGGATATAATTCTACTTCATCAGAGGGCAGAGGGATACTTGTCACTATAAAAAAGTAGTTTCTGTTTTCCCCCCACATGAAAAATGAAAGAATATAATTTTATTAAAACCAATTAATTAATTCACGCTATGCCATTTTTCTGCCCAGACCCCTAATAGTTTTACCTGAAATCAGGGGTTCACATGAATGAGCATATCATATTAGAGATGATGTACCTCATCTCCTAATATCACTGGATATGAATCAGTGGCAAAGGCTCTGGCCCAAGTTCAGAGTGATGAACCTCTCATAACATCTGTTGATGTGAGAGGTTAAACTCCAGTGGAATAGTAGCCTTGTTTACCTTTTTTTACAATTGCTATATATCTATATGCACATATTTGTTATACATCATAAAAGAAGGCTCATTCTAATAAAAATTCTAGATCATACAAGGTCTAGATAGGGTAAGAGAGAAAGGGGAAAGTAGGTGACTCTTCTTGGTAGAGTACTCCCCTGAAGGGGCTCTGGGCTTCCTAAAGAAGTTTGAAGAATCTGCAGAGCTAGACTGTCACCTGAGATCCCCACTGAAAAAATTGACCTCTTCATAAACTGCACTGCCAACACATGAAAGAAAATCCATTCTGGACTATGTATGCCAGAGCAGCTGAAGAGGTGCAGGAGTTACTATCATCATAGTAGACAGGATACTACAGCTGTACTAACAGAAAGCTCAGCCTCCTTTGTTGGTCCCTTAGCAGCTCAGATCTGGGACCGAATGAGTAACAGTGATCAGCCATTTCAGCAGCTATCAAGAGCCAACAGGGTAATAATGGCTCATATAACATAAGCAAGATGTGGGGAACTGAATACCTCTGCATACATACTTTGCTAGCTCCAATATACTCTTGAGATAACATTGCTGAAGGAGAAGACTAACCAAAGCATTTTCACTGAATCCTTGCAGTCTGTGAAATGGGAGAAGGAATCAGATGTTTCCATGCCAGCGTTACGTGAGGGGAATGAAATCAGGAAATGTCAGTCATGTATGTGTATTGTCACAACAGAGTGATGCAGGGATAAGAATTCAGAAAATACGGACTAAGGAATATACAGCTGCTGGAGAACATTATATTCTTCCAGGCCCTGGGAATGCAAGTCACACTAATTCTGTTGCATATCATGCTCCACTTATATCTGGGTCAATCAGAAGATGACAGTCCACTTTAGCTATCTGCTGTTTCATTAGTTCAACTCAGAGATTCATAATGTAGGATTCCCATCACTGCAGTTCTCTTAAAGGTTTCTCTTGGCCACTTGAATACTATTCATATTTACAAAACTTGTATATCAGTTATGGAATCAGAGATCACTGTAGTGGGAATGTTTAGAAGACTGATAGGTCGGGCCAGTTTTAAACTTTAAAACAAAACTTTACCTTATTAATTCATAAACAGCATACTTCATGCTAAAAGTTGTTACACATTATTAGTCATTCTCACTATGCCTACATGCTGTTACTCTGTAGCACTAATATTCTAAATTATCTGTGATTATACAATACTATGGAGCTGATGCCATATAGTTAGTGCTGATGGCTGTGGTCCTTGATGGTTCTTAGTTCCCAAGGTCAAAGTAATCTGTCTCGTGAGCTCTTTGATGTCATTACTGAAGTGAGCTTGTCTTCGTTTTTCTCCATACTTCCTCTTCACACTTGATATTTTATGTTATTTTACCCCCTCCCCCCCTTAAAAAAGGAGGGTCTCCTCTTCTCTTGATTTTACTTGCCTTGGGGCTTTTTTGTAGCCTCAGCCATTCTTCTTCTGTATTCAGCAATATGTCCTGCCTATTTTACATTCCTTATGCTAATCTTGTCCTTTGGCAACTTTTTGTTACTTGCATGATGTGCAGCTACACCCATCTCTGCACCTTTGGTGGTCACATTGTACACATACTCATGTAAAATGCTTATACATTGTGCCTGGCTACACTCTCACAGTGTTCTAAAATACTTTTATGCTACTGTTGGCTATACGGTTTTATTCCCCTTATAATTGGATTCAAGGCAAGCTCCTATTAATTATATGCTGATCAGGGCACTTGTAATTTATAGGTTTCACAGGACTTTTCTTTTGAGAACTTAATATAAGCTTGTATTCCAATAGAATATTTTCAGTATCTTTTTTGTTTGTTTGTTTATGGTTATAAGCAGTGTCTTCCATTTTTTTTTAATGGTGTGTCTTAGTCCTTGAAGGATATTGAAGTAAAGACTCTCCCAACATGTTTCTGTCATAATAATGCTTAATAATTATTCTCCCATAACAATGGAATAATAATGTTACATGTTTGTTCCTATGTTTTAGTTCCATTTTTTTGTAAATGAAACTCTTTTTCCAATGAGTTATGACTGTGTTGTCATTGTCCCAAAATAAAAGACATGTAATTTGTGAAGGCTACTGAAGATATCTCCATTACTCCAGAAATTTATTTTTAATTAAAGGAGCAGCTCTAGCCTTGTACTTAAAAACTTCACTAGACAGCTTCAAATCTTCCCCTTTCCTCTGAAGAAATTACTTTTGTTTATTTTAGTTAACAGATAAGGTCAGAATGTATAACAGAAGCTCCATATTATGTTTTCTCATTACTGGTTGGCCACTGTCTATCTTGCAGGCTGTTTTAGTATCACTGCCTGGTTTCTCCCTCACCTCCAGGCCTTTTAAATCCTTATTTCACACTCTTCTTTTCCTGCGGGCAGCTCCATCCCTCACATCCAGTAATTATCTTTGCCATTTCCTCCTACTCATGTGTCCTCTTTTCCAATACGTTTTCAACAGACATGGTAGATGAGTTCTGCCTCTCTCAACTGTTTTATCATCTGCAAAGATGATAAGACAGGCAAGAATAGTCTCAGCTGGATGTAACACTCTGCATTCTACTGTACTTTTACTCAGTAGTAAAATATAAGACCAAAGAAATTTCTACAAACTTTCACATTATATTTTCATTTTCTGTTTTTTTTCTTGTTGTTTTTTGTTTGTTTGTTATATGTAGTGTCTCTGTGCACCTGGATGGACAGGAGAATTTTGCCAATTTGCTGAAAATGCATGTTTAATTTACCCAAATAGTTGTTCTGATGGAGCAACCTGCATCGATATAAGCCAGCTGAGAGAGCAACCTTTATTTCAGTGTTTGTGTCCTCATGATTTCACAGGTAAGGCATACACAAATCATATAGAAGTTTGTAGTTTTATTTTGTTTTAAATATTGAAGCATAGGAATGCTGAATTTTCAAAAATAAGGAATAGAAAAGTGTTTGGAGGAGTAATCACATCTCTTTGCATTTTCTGCTCTTTGCTCTGATGCCTACAAAATCTAAATCAAACTTACAGGTTACTTTTGAAGCTTCCACATGAAGGTTATAGTAAGGATAGACCCAGAGTAGGCTTCAGCTTCAGTTTAAGAGACTAAGTGTATGTCTACATGTAGAAGTTTTGCATGTGAGCTAGATGTCTGCCTTCTCATTATAATTCCTGGAGATCTAATTAATGAAAGCAATGGAGCCCAGGGAGTTTGTTAGTTTGTATCAGCCTGTATTTGTTCAGATAACTTTAGTTATCTTTCCGATGACTAAACTCCTATTTTAATTCCTTGGTGGGCCACCAATGACTTATACAACTTAATTTGGGGCGGTGTTAACTGATTCACTTTACTTAACTTTAGAAGTCCAAAGTAATATGAGACCTCATAAACAAGCCTTCAAGGCTCTGTGTATCATCAATGAATAAGCATTTTCAGAGGGAAATTAAGACCACCTGTGTTAGATATGTTAGTGGTTGGAACACTTTCTTCAGGAGTGTTTCTCTTGTATTGGCTACAAAAGAAACCTAGAAAAATAGCTTAAACACATTGGATTTTAGCTGGCAAGGAAAATAATTTCTAATTTCCCCTCCAGCCTTACCCTTTAAATAGAAGCTCATTTAAGTTGGATTCTACAATCCTTCACTAATCTTTGGTTAGAGAGGGCACTGAAAGAGAAGCATTGAATGTGATTCACTCCAGTTTTAGGTAACATTAAGGAAACAGATATTAGCCATATGTATATCAATTTAAAGATAAGTGTCAAAAAGATTAACACAGTTTAAAAAAATAACCTATTGAAAGATAGAAACTTAATGTTTATTACCTAAAGAATGAAATTAAATTACTTTAAATACACAGAGGAAATGGACTTTAAATCTACTGCCATAGAAAAAGAAACCCTAGACAATATTGACTAACTCTCTTTTCACTTCCATCTTACCACCTGTATGATTTTCTTTTTTCAATCTAATTTTGGGTTATTTTTTTATTGATGTGACAACCAAAATTATGGATTTGTTAATAAAAACAATGTTTCACTACAATACATCAAGGCTTTTGAGATACTAGTAAGGTCTGTACAATACAACATAATCATAAAACAGAAGTGTGACAGGCTATAGTAAACAGCAATAAATGTATGCAATTAATACAATTTAACCTTACTAAACACTGAGTTATGACTGAGTTCAAGTGGAAGTGACTTCAGTCTTCAGGGACATCTTACTATAAGGTCAAGATTCTTTCCTTTGTGGGATCTCATTGTAAGAGGTTCTTTATACTGTAGGTTTTTTTTTTTTACTTCTTTCTATTTTTAAACAATAACTTACTCCTTCACTCTTGTTCCATATAATTTTTCATTTATACCTGTTGATTGTTTCATTTATGTGTCTGGGAAGGGAGAGAGGGAAGGACAACGCAGTGGCAATTTTGGTATGTTTACTTGACTGAATTAAATAGCATCTGCAAGTAGAAAGGCTATTGCAGTTTCACATCTAATTGTTCTTAATTGTATTTATAAATTATAAACACTACAGCTGCAGCCTTTGCATTAACATTTAAATCATATTGGAGTGGACTTATCTTAGGGAAAAGAAAATATGTTGTAACATTCTCAACTGTGAAAAGCAGAACTTTGATTTAAAAAGTAATAAAAACATTTCATTTTGGTTTCATCCTCTTTAATGAAACCTTGGAGAAGCTTAGCATATACACACAAATGCAATTTTAAACTACATTTCTTATTTCTGTTTATATGTAAAACATATTTTGGATAATTGACTTAGAAAAAAAATCCATGTGCTTGGTTTAAACTCTTAAAGGAGACAATAAAAAGGTTATAAAATATAGTTACTTTTGTTGAATAGATGTCATGACTTCTGTGCTTTTGATTTCCTTCTACAGTTAGTTCCTTATTTTCCTTTTCCTTTTTCTCTTCTCTGAAAGTGGATAAAAACCTTTGTATCTATAACAGTGCATATAAGTAACATGGCTTATGACATTGAAATGAAACAATCCATGTTAACGATTTCTCAGGTTTTGCACAGTAGACCAATTGTCCTTGAAGAAGATTTCTCTAATTAATTACTATCTTTTCTTGTGTGTAGAGCAATCATATTGGCAGGAATTGATTGGGCATGTTAGACACTTCATTTAGTTGGTAGAAAAGTCCTTTAATTAAAATAATCTTATGGCTGCTAAAATTAACTGCACCCCAAGCAAACTCACCAACCAGAATTTAAAGTACTATTTCAGTTACATGCTTTTTCTTCATCTTCAAACTTTCCTTTTAGAAGATCATTCACAGGTTTATCCACAATTAATTTTTTCTCTTTCTCTCTGTTTTATTGAGTTGAGACAGGGCTGCTAATTTCTATGGGTACATGGGAAATGAATATAAACAGATTTGGATGAAGCTTGCACTATTGAACTATGTAAGTGGTTTGAAACAGACTTCTGTAGAAAGAATCTCTGATGTAAAATAGCTAATGTCCCAGAGAAGATGATATAGGATATAAAAGTTCCTGTATCTTTCACAATCCAGTTAAGACAATGTTTATAGCAGTGAACAAAACAATGACATGGCCTAATTTAAACAATTCTATCTGGTCAAATCCACATTTTTAAATTCTTTTGCTCTCCAAAATACAGTTGTGTCATGGCTTAACCCCAGTGGACAGCTAAGCACCACACAACCGGTCGCTCACACTCCCCAAGTGGGGTGGGGGAGAGAATCAGAAGGGTAAAAGTAAGAAAACTTTTGAAAGTTGAGGTAAAAACAGTTTAATAGGTAAAGCAAAAACTGTTTGCACAAGGAAAGCAAAACAAGGAATTCATCCACTACTTCCTATTTGCAGGCAGGTCTTCAGCCATCTCCAGAATATTTGGGAAGGTCTTTATTTCATGTTGAAGTACAGTGGAAGACTTATAAGTCTCAAAACTTAAATAGATAAAAAGAACAATAACATTTCTTCCACAGCTCTATTCCCTGTACTAAAGGTAAAGGAATTTTCATAGTCATGGGAGGTCCCTATATCACAGGAGTGTCACTGGAATTACACAGCAGTATGTGTCTCAGCAACACATGCTGACATTTTAAGCTTTGTTCATTGCACTTTATGTTATTACTGTTGTCACCTTTGAAAAAGAAATTGTTAGTGCACACAGATTCCGAACATCAATGACCATGGACTGAAATAATGGAATAAAGAAGTCACCTGCTAAGTATTACTAGAGGAGTTCACTCAGAATACTTATCTTCATTAAATGAAGAAAAAAGGAACAGCTAGCTGCTTCGCAGAGGATTCAATTTTCTGTTAAAGAACTTTCAGTGATAACTGACAGAAAAGCAAAAATAACAACCAAAGTAATTCAATCTCTAATACTCTTCAGCACATGTCTAGAAATGTTTCCTGCTGTTTAAAATGCCTTTTAGAATAGGGCATGGCTGAATAGCTTTAGTTAGGGTGAAAGGCAAATTGTTTTAGCTAGGGCACTGATCGTTACAAAGATCTCTTACCTAAGAAGGTACCAAGCTCAATGGTACCAATTCCACTCAATTCCAGCATTCCACTGGATTAATTGAGACAAAAGGGTAGAGAAGTATGCAGTCCAACAATAAAAATAACACATTAAAACATGCTGGCATAATATTTAATTTGAAGCAGATAAACTCTAGAACACTAAGTGAGGGCTAATGACTGATGTTGTACCATGCTTGTGGGAACTCCAGGAAGACTGGGACCTACAGCAGTTTAAGTCAACAATTTTTCTCAGGTCTTGATTTCCACAAGAAATAGTAAGACTACTGAAATTTTTATGCTGGAAGTACTACTTTTTCTTTGGCATACGGCAATTAAATGAAAAGCCAAAAGACTGTGAAAATATTCTATGTGATATTTCAAAGAGAAATATAATATCAGCATTTAAGTTCCAGTTGCTTTTAAAATGGAACAAAGTGTTCCAAATGCATGGGGTTATTTATGAATATGTTCATATTTCTTAGTATTTCAGTTTCCAGTTTAAGTCACTGTACAGTGAATATATTTGTCCTATATGAATAAGAAAGGATTTCGAAAGAATTCTTGTCCATTGAGAATAAGTATATATTACACGGCTAGCTTAAAGATGTTGTACTTTGTTAAGCATATATATTATCAATGTCTGTGGATTTCTAAGTAAAAAATTGAGTAAAGTTCTTTACTAAAAGAGATGCTTAAAAATGTGGCCTTAAACTTGACATATAAAATACTTTAATCTGCTCATGAACTCCAAAAATTACTTTCACCCACCCTGTAATTATTTTTTTTTTAAGTGAAGTACAAAACCCTTGACCTTTTACCTTCTGGGACTATTAGACCAGCACTCAAACCAGAGTGGTGCTCTACATCACTGACAGAATATTTAAAAAGTAGCAAAGTTTCAGAGACATAGTGGGAGTGTTTCCTAATCACAATGTGTTCAGGTGAAAATCTGACCTCCAAGTGTCGTGGTTTAACCTCAGTCGGCAACTAAGCACCACGCAGCCGCTCGCTCACTCCCCCCCACCCAGTGGGATGGGGGAGAGAATTGGAAAAGCACAAGTGAGAAAAACTCATGGGTTGAGATAAAAACAGTTTAATAATTGAAATAAAATGAT
>NW_008825615.1:11397495-11408629 GCF_000699105.1 Pygoscelis adeliae
GTGGGATGGGGGAGAGAATTGGAAGAGCACAAGTGAGAAAAACTCGTGGGTTGAGATAAAAACAGTTTAATAATTGAAATAAAATTATAATAATAAGATGATAATAATAATAATGCACAAAGCAAGTGATGCACAGTGCAATTGCTCACCACCCGCTGACTGATGCCCAGCCAGTCCCTGAGTAGCAGCGTCCCCGGCCAGCTTTTCCCAGTTTATGTACTGAGCATGACGTCACATGGTATGGAATGTTTCTTTGGCCAGTTTGGCTGTGCCCCCTCCCAGCTTCTTGTGCACCTCCAGCCTTCTCAGTCGGTAGAGCATGGGAAGCTAAAAAGTCCTTGGCTAGTGTAAGCATTACCTAGCAACAACTAAAACATCAGTGCGTTATCAATATTATTCTCATCCTAAATCCAAAACACAGCACTGTACCACCTACTAGGAAGGAAATTAACTCTATCCCTGCTGAAACCAGGACACCAGGTGCATGCAAAACAAACTACTCACTTTACCACTTTCTTCTCCTGCTTTCCAATTCCTACCAGCCTTCCATGGCTCATTTTATTAAGGCACACAACTCTCAAATTTCTCTCAGGGAGTTTCCAGAACTCTGCTGATTTGCTTTAGCTTGTCTGTCTCTTCTGGCTTTACATTTATTGATGTTTATTCTTTCCTTGTTTACTCATTCAGAGTAAAACATAAAAGGAATCTAAGATCTTTTCTTCATGGATAGTTTCATAAGTCTCTCCTAGAGAACAGCAGTGTATTGTTCATTCTCATTACCCAACATCTAAATCTGTGGTAAGTGTTAAGGGCAACTGAGAATTTGCAGCTTGCTTTAAGCATCCAGATAGACAGCCGGAGAGATAGTGTACATTCAAACAGCTGTATGACACCCCAAAAAAATAATCAAATCATCAATAAGAAACAGGAGGGAAGTATGCCTTTTATGTAAATTCAGTCAAAAAGCCTTCAGAACAAGTTGTCTGAAGTGGTTTAAAAGGTTGATGATCTATAATAGTCATAGAAACATTTTTTCTGCTTCTCAGCTGAGCCTGTGTTGATTAGCTCAACTGAGTACAGCATTTCAGATCTTACCTAGATAGAAAAATTGTCGACAGCACTATAAAATCACCTATCACACTAATGGGTTTAAAACGTGATAAGGTGTGTAGTGTAGATGGAAATATAGCATGTTTAAAAATAGAAAATTCACTGGAGAGATGAACAACACTATCATGTAGACCTACTTACACAGCTGATCTTTGTAGCTCTATTTTATTTCTTTAAAAAGTCTTAGTCTTACAACTTTCAGCTCCTGAAGTCTTTCTGTATAGTGGAAGCATTCAAGTTGGGATTTAGTGTTTCTGAAGTAATTATCATGAATGAAACTATGTAGAAAACATGATTAAGCAAAATAGTTACCTGTTTTACCACGTTCAAGCAAACTAGTCCACCACAGTATTCTTATACTAACCTGAACATCGACTTTCCTCTTTAAGGTATGGATAATCATGCTTAACCACATATTGCTTACTTTTTCTCAGACACAATATACCATAGCATTAGCTCACATAGTCCACTGTATCTCCAGTGAAGCTGGAATTATGCTAATATATGAACTAAATCTTGAAGGCTTTCTTATGCTATTTCTCAAGCTCTGTGTTCAGTAATTGTTCTTTAAAAAAAAAAATTCTGTTGAAATACTATATACAACACTACAATGTGACAGACTGAAGGCATAGTTTCATCTGTGTTATTGATGTCAGTTAATGATGTATATTTTTCCTGTGACATAAACAGTCTTCATAGGCACTGTAAGACCTATCCACTTTATTTTTAACCTGTATTACATTAGAAACTTACATTCAGCAACAACTTCTATATTTTGGTCTTCACTCCGGGACTCTCTCCCTCTGAATAGCTCAGGTTTACGTTTTCTTTTTCTGAAATATACTTGCTTCCATTTCTATTTCCTGAGGCATATCTCACTTTTAAAACATGTTCCTTTAAAATATTTAACATCTTTAGATCTGTTTGTATTATACCTTTCTCCTCAGTATTTGGCACCAATTTAGTACAAATTCTGTATGTGATTAAAGTTTTGTTTAATCTACTTTCCAGATCATTAGTAATATTAATAACATCATTAATAACAACATTAAATAACATTAGAACTAACATCAACTTTTGTGGCAAATTTGGGCTGCCATCCCAGTACACTGACATTCTCTTTACTCCAGGTTTATAACCTATCTCATCCTGTTCTCAATCCAGAATTCTTGTATCTAAGTAATTAGAGTCAATTTGCCAAGGAATTTTTATAGAACTTAAAACCACCACCTTTCTGGAACTCCAAGTGTGATATTCATGCCTCTTATTGCAAAGCATTCTTCCTCTTGGCCAATACAAATCAGGGAATAGAATGTTTTAGGAGCAAAAAGTTTGGCTGTACAACTAAGGCTGGCAGGTTTGGTATCCACAATAGCCTGTTGTTGGCCATATCACAGTTGTACTAATTACAGGCAATATCCTGATTCTACGCATTCTTTAGGCAACTTCAAGCAGTCTTCAATCAGGAGGTATTCCTTACTGGAATGTATGATCTCTGGCACCTGAAGAACAAGCTGTACAATGCTGTGCAAGGTAATGTAGCCAAATATTTCAGTACAACTTCAGTACAGTAAAATATTATTTCTAAAAAAGGGTAAACTTTATTTCACCTGGCTTGGTGAAGAAAGTTTAGTGTATAGAGAGAAATGAATAGAACACAAATTCTTTTGTATGAGAGAAGTATCTGTGAGGGTGATACTGAGTCCAGAAGTAGACTAGAGCACAGAAGTTAAGGGGAGACTGATAGATAGTATATGGGAGTGAAGAGAAAAGTATAAGAATGTCTGACACTGTGAAATCAACAGCAAATTCTGTCAACATCTAGCAGCGTTAGTCTGTAATCTCATGACATTCCTCTGAGTAAGGGAGTACCATTATCCTTTTCTCATAGAGGGGTCACTGATATGAAGCGAGATTAAAATCCTAATTAGCTTTGCCTAATTTTAGGTGACCCCAGCTGCAGATTGAAAAAGTCTAATGAAGCCAGGAGCTAAATTTACTTGTATCCTAACATTAAAAAAAAAAAAAAAAAAATCTATTCAAAAGTACTTTGACAGTGTCCTGGTTTCGGCAGGGATAGAGTTAATTTCCTTCCTAGTAGCTGGTACAGTGCTGTGTTTCAGATTTAGGACGAGAACAATGTTGATAACACACCGATGTTTTAGTTGTTGCTAGGTAATGCTTACACTAGCCAAGGACTTTTTAGTTTCCCATGCTCTACCAACTGAGAAGGCTGGAGATGCACAAGAAGCTGGGAGGGGGCACAGCCAAACTGGCCAAAGAAACATTCCATACCATGTGACGTCATGCTCAGTACATAAACTGGGGAAAGCTGGCCGGGGGGGCTGCTGCTCGGGGACTGGCTGGGCATCAGTCGGCGGGTGGTGAGCAATTGTACTGTGCATCACTTGCTTTGTGTAGTAGTATTGTTATTATTATCATATTACTATTATTATCATTTTATTTCAATTATTAAACTGTTTTTATCTCAACCCACGAGTTTTTCTCACTTGCGCTTTTCCAATTCTCTCCCCCATCCCACCAGGGGTGGGGGGGAGTGAGCAAGCGGCTGCGTGGGGCTTAGTTGCCGACTGAGGTTAAACCGTGACAGACAGATAGGCCTGTGTTTTATCTGCTTCCACTGCAAGAAAGCTAGATGCAAGTTCCAGTTTGATGGGGTTTTTAAATGGAAAGTATAGAAGACCTCTCTGAGAACAGAGCATGTTTTGATTACATTTTACCCTGACTTTTTATGTCAGGGTGTGGAGTAAGTGCACTGAAATGTGCATATATGAATGTAAATGATCTATCAATGTATTTATACTAGAAATTAAACAAACAAACAAACCCCCTTCTAACTATTAAAGGTATCAGTCTTTCAGATTCGCAAATGAGAGGAAAAAATATTAGCTAAGATGGAAGTTAATCAGTTTATATAATTAACTTATGTGGGATGACTACATATGTGGTCGGGGGGGGATGTATTCAGCGAGGCATATGCAATTTTACTTCTGTTCTAGGAATGAAAGTCTGAATGTTTGGATGTTTGACATTCATCTTGTTAAAAGTTATTTTCCCTTTTAACATTTCACCTGACCTGTGCTAGAAATGAATATTGTTCAATCTCTCAAGCATACTTGAAGTTATTCAAGGAAAATTTTAAGGGGAGGGAGGGGGGAGAGAAAGAGAGAAGTTTTTGCATTGATAATGCAATCATCTGCATTTTTCAGGTAAACAAAAATAAGAGCCAAGGTAAATGTTTTCTTGCTGATCTTAGTTGGATTGTTTCTTTGCTAATGACCTTCATGTAGAGGCTACCAGCCAGCCAACCATTTGAGAATCGCTCTTTCCGTTTGCATGCTTAGCAAAGTAGGTTCACTCAAATTTGAGAGAACAGTAATCTCTCAGAGCATTTTTTCTACCTCTGCCAATGCACAGTTGTTTATGCTTTTTTTTAAACATAAAGTTAATTTTTATGAATACTATTGAGAAGTTCTCATTTCAACAATGTAAACATAAGTTGGGCAGTGTGCCTTCTTAAATAGACTTACCCTGTAGGTGATTTGAGGTAGCTGAATATGTTCTGCTGATTTTTTTATGAAAACTCAAATGCAAGTGAAAAAAATTTTTTTTTGAGATTTTTATGGTTAGACAAAAAAATTAGAAAGCAGAGATAATTTTGGCAAATGGGAAAATGTGAAAAACTACAAAACTTTTTTTTTTTTTTAATTGGAAATGTGTATAATTTTCCATCACCTGTGACAGTTTTTCTTGGGCTTATATGAAGACTCATACAAACCACTCATTATTTTAAAAATCTGAAGTTTTAATGAAGTACCCTACTACACTATCTGGGCTCATAGCAAAGGCAGAGGAAGAATAATGACATCCAGAGCAGGTATCTGGCTGAAGAAGAGACCCAGCTAGGAGAGTTACAGGTTTGATTAGCTGTTGGTACAGCTGTGAGCACACTGCCTTCCTACAATACCCAATTCCTTGCTCCTCTTGTCAACACTGAAATTAATCCAATAAGCATCCATACAGAAATATTAGTGCTCTACTAGTTGTATCCTTGCCATCTGGCTCAGGTAGATGGAGCACCTTCATGTCTCTTGGAGAATTTCTGTGGGACAGTTAGGGGATCTGTGGGATCCAGATGGTAGAGGAACCTGGAAGGATGGTGTTGTTTATCCAGGCTGGGTAGGGTGCTCATTCTGGAAGGTTTCCTATCTCTGTGAGTGGCTCTGTGAGTGGTTGTTCTGGATTTCTTCATATTTCACATATGATGATTGACTGATTCCCTTCAGACAAGGAAGAGTTTAAAAGAAAGTGAAAGGGGATAAAACTAGAGGCAATTTCTCTGTTCCAAGCATGAAAAATGTTTTGCATAGTCTTCTAGCATCCTGGGTTTGTTTTTTTTTATGAACGAGATTTTTTAGTGAGACATATGAAGGGCACTTTGACTGGCAACAAAGCAAACAAGCAAACAACCCCCCACAAGAGAATAAAAGACTATTTGAAACAGAGGTCTACAAAAGACTTTGCCAAGGGCTGAATCTTTAAGGCCAGATTGCCAGCTAAATTCTGGAGGCAGCTAAGAGAAAGGACAGATAATCTATGAGATGATCAAAAGTCAAATTGTATGTTTCCGAATAATTAGTTCATTTAAGAGCCAAGGTTAATAAAATACATCTCAAACAAATTTAAAGACATTCTGTAAAAAGTAGCTCAGCTAAAAAACTCTGTGCTAAAACAACAGTTACAAAAGAACTTTCAGGAAGGACTATTCCTAAGAGTCCTTGAATGATTAATTTCATTCTAAACCAGGAGAGGTGAAATTTTAACTGCATATTTAACATTTGAGAATATGTGCCCATGTTTATAATTCATGCAGCAGTAGACAATGTGGCTAAGTCATAAGCTGACTGTGGCCAGTGGAAGTCTTCTTGATCTTTTCAAAAAGCTGTACATAAAGATGTTAGCTGGCAAAATTTGAGAATAAGCATACTAATATGCACTTGAACTTGAAAATGTTTGTATTAAAGTTTGGATCCCCTTAGTCTGTGAAACTGGAACAGTATTTAGTGAACATATGTGTTTCACTTTGGTTACTCTTACTTTTTGGGACATGTGTGTCTCTATGTTAAAAAGCTTATGTTGCTTTCATAAGAGGAGAAATAACTTTCTAGAACACTGGTCCACTGTATGGTATAAATGTGTCTAATATCTTTCACCTAATCAGATTTAGTAAATGATGAATTCCAATCTCATAACTGTTATCTCCAACCCCAGCAAATTCTTGTTTTTCAGGAGCTAATGGAAACTATTCCCTTTAGATCTTAATTAGGAAAACTGTGTCATTAGAAAATTAATATAACTTTTTTCTTGGGTTTACCTTCTATAATCCCTTCCTCTCAGAAGAATAAATCTCCTTCACAAGGGTTTGTGAAACACCATCCTAAAATGGAGATACAAGGAATTTTGGAAGTAAAGTAAGTGAGAAATTATCATTAAAACTGCAAATTTTGACAGAAATGGTATTCATAGATTATTTTCCAAACACCACTGTAGATAAATATGTACACTCTGAAGCCAACTACCATTTCAGATGGCTGTATCATTCATTCATCTTTTTTTTATTAAATATTGAGATAGAGGTAGTGATAGTCAATGAATGAAATAATTCAGTATAATGTATCTTTAGCAATCTAAAAGTTAATAGTTTAGTCTAAACAGGTTGTCTAGAATCCATCTATAGTCAGTGGAGATTATCCAGTTGTAAGCTTCCTCAATCCATCTATAGTAGAAATCTCTCCACCAGTGGGATTAATTATATGTTCCTGCTTTTCAAATGTAGCTGTAGAGACAGTCAAGACAATTTTTTTTGTCAATATACATTTATATTTTATTCTAAGAGGACTGAAAAGCTACCTATATTGGTCTTAAATAAATATTCATTTTAAGATTTATGATAGCTAGTTTATTAAAGACAGATTTTTCATGAAGCCTGTAATACAGTTTTCAAATTCTAATGCTAAAACCAAGTCATTTAAACTTTATTGCTCAACTGTCTGAGTTACAGTCAGGCAGATGCTTTTAACACCTACATGTGTGAATTGTCAGATCAGTTCTTTATTTCTGCTTTTTTTTTATTCTTTTCTCATTCACTGAAACTACTTTACTTAGAAAAGCACAAAGATTATTACTATATCTAGACTTCTCTAAGATCACATTTACTGCACAGTTCTACACAACTCCAAATGAAAATGAGGAAATATTCAGAATCCGTGAAAACCTATTTTCCAACTTCTAGTGGGTCCAATAAAGATTATTGTAAGTGGATTTATTGTCTTTTAAAATAATTAAATGTAAAGTTCCTGGAAATGGAATAAATCATGGCTAATTTTGAAGTGCCTACAATGTAAACATCTGTACCACACTTGTACTTTGTGCTCTCTGCAGGTTCTGTGGAAAGAAATTATAATTGTAAAGACTCCAATCATCTGACCTATTTTGGACATAGAGTTCAGGATAAGACAAATCATGCTTCAAAAGTTAAGAGCTTTTCATGGCCTGTAAATGCAGTAGCATGGATGTAAAGGCCCACATTTCAGAAGGTGAATCTTAACTGCCCATGTTCTGCCAAATAACATTTTTTTTTAATGTTCCTACTAGCTTCTTGGTTTAAATGATCAAAAAGTAATGGGTCTGTGTGTACGTGTGCGTATGTGTGCACATATGCACTAAATCTAACTGGGTGTTATAACTACATTCAAAAATAGAAAAAAGAAAAAAATACTCTTAAGATGTAGCTTGCTAAAATTACTTTCATTTTAGAGAAAAGAAAAAAAAATTGTGATGCAGTCCCAGTGCTTGTGCACTGAAGATAGGTCATGTAATATATTTTGTTTGATAAGCTTGTTGCTATATAAAATAGGGAATGGGAAATGCTTAGTGTAGATTATCTTTATATGCTCTTTATTAGCATATTGGTTGTTACATAGTTTCTGCAAAAATAGTGATAATGTTAAATTGAGAGCAGAAGTGCAAAAATAGACCAAAGCAGATGACATAAAACTAAAAATATCTCTAGCAACTACAAGTTCAGCTAAATTCCTAAGGAATGCAAATTCTGATTTTAAAGCTTAAAAAGTTTAGGTGAGTTAAAAATGAAACACTCTTATTAGAAGTGCTGACTTTCCTACACTCTGCAATATGGAAGGCAACTGCGAGTTATATTCTTTATAAGGACATTCAGGAAGTTATTTGTTAAAATCAGACTTTCTAGTACATATAACTCTAGCTAATTCTGTTATGCTCAAAATCTTGGTTATGGGCAAGGGATAAGCGCACCTTGTATACACATAAAGCCAAGAATTTATTGGTAATGTAACTGAAAAGTTAAAAATATAATCATATTGGGCCAGATCTAATCGCTACAGAAAATGAATAAAAATGCAGTTTAAATTGGGACTCACCATTTTTAGTTTCTGCCCTTTTTCATGACATTATACTCACCCTTTTCCCTCCTCCTCTGGGTCTTAAGGTCAATGGTTTCATAGTGGTGGTGTTGGGGTCAAAGTTACAGAATCTATAGTCCTTCACTGGGAGGAATATGATGTTCATACTGGTGGTTTCTTCTTCATCTCTCCAGGATCCACCTGGGGTCATTTCTTTATGTCTGTTAAAATACTTTTACATTTTTTCTTCATTGGACTGCAGTTCTATTTTGTATCTGAATTTACTTTTTATGGTGGCTCTAACGTATATTAAATACTATTTCTTTGTTCTTTTTGTTACCCTTAAGACCAGTTTTATCCAGCTCCAGGTCTGCATTCTTTAACTGACCACTGGTGGGTTGTTTATAGCCATGGGGTCTTCAATGCCAAATCTATGTCCCATGTCTCATCATCCCATGCCTGTGTTCCTCACATTGCATCCTGTGTCTCCACTTCTCAAGGCCTCTGTTACCATACCAGCCCTGCATTTCTTTACAGCATTGCATTAGAGCTGTAAATCTCATTCTACATAGAATAACTACTTGTTGCCACTATCTATATAAAACTATGGTTGTACCATACAAAGATAAACAAAAGTAAAGCAAATTAGAAGAAAAAACCTCCTGTCACAGTTAAGCCAAGTAAAACAGCACTGCAGGAAAGACAGATCAAGCCTGATGAGGCTCAGCCCTGAGGCCTTGCAAATTCAGTGCAAAGCTTATGGCCTATTTCTAGCAGTGGCAGTACTGTATTGCAGGGTTACATGGTAAAACCCCTCATGTTTCCTTTTAGAATTTGTGTTGCATTTGCCACCTTTCCTTTTTCTGGTCCCAAAGTCAATTTAAATGATTGATCCCATGTTACTGATAGTACTTCAGCAATATCATATTTTAGTCTCTTTAGAATTCTTAGGTTAATATCACCTGGATTTGGTTATTTGTTATTGTTTATTTAAATGCACTGGTAAGTTTATAATCAAGTACAGACATAAGTATGCTAGTTTATCTGTTTCTTAGCTGGCTGGTACCAACCCCAGAGCTATGTAGTTGCTTTAGTGCATCATGGATTCCAAGCTAACACACAGATGAGAAGCAAGTTATATTCTTTCATGTTTAGTATGCTAATGTAGTTAAATGTCTTATCCCATAGTACACAGGAAGTGGAAGTGGGGATGAGCTGCTTGAGAGGAATATAAAGACATCACCTGAGTGTGCATGGATGGAGTCAGAAAAGCTAAAGCTCAGCTGGAGATGAAACTAGCAAGAAGCAGTGAGGACAAGAAAGTTTTCTCTAAGTATATTGGTAGCAAAAGACAAGACAAGGAAAATAAGGGCCCTCTGCTCGATGGGACAGTGGGTACAATGCAAAGTAAATTGCTTTTTATGCCTCAGTTTCCACAGGTATGTTCTCAGGTGTCTTCCAGTTCCTTGAGCCTAGTAGCAGACAAAGTCTGAGAAAGTAGCATCACCCACAGTAGAGGAAGATACTGTTAGGATGCACATGTACATTGGACATGTACAGGTCCATGGGATGGGACCAGAAGACACATACCAAAGGGTGCTGAGGAACCTGGCCAATGCATTGTCAGGTCATTATCATCTTTGAAAAGTCATGGTAAGCTGGTGAGGTCCTTGACTGGAAAAACTTAAATGCCAACCCCATCTTCAAGAACTAAAGTGTATTGAATTGCCAGATTCTCCACCTGGGATGGGGTAATCCTGGTTATACATACAAATTGGGGAATAACAGGCTGGAGAGCAGCCCTGCAGAAAAAGATCTGGGGATTTGGGTTGATGGCAAGTTAAACATGAGGCAACAGTGTGCCCTGGCAACTAAAAGGGCCAACCATGTCCTGGGGTGCATCAAGCACAGCATAGCTAGCTAGTCGAGGGAGGTGATTGTCCCACTCTACACTGCACTGGTGTGGCCCCACCTCAAGTATTGTGTGCAGTTTGGGGCGCCTCAATATAAGACAGACATCAAACTATTAGAGTGTGTCCAGAGGAGGGCAACCAAGATGGTGAAAGGTCTCGAGGGCAAGACTTATGAGAAGCGGCTGAGGTCACTTGGTTTGTTCAGCTTAGAGAAGAGAAGGCTGAGGGGTGACCTCATCACAGTCTATAACTTCCTCAAGAGGGACAACGGAGGGGGAAGTGTTGATCTCCTCTCTCTGGTGACCAGCGATAAGACAGTTGTTCTCGGGGTACCCAGGCCCCTGAGCTGGAAGACAGGGACAGGGAGCAGAATGAAGCCTCCATAATCCAAGGGGAAATGGTTAGTGACCTGCTACACCACTTAGACACACACAAACCTAAGGGGCCAGATGGGATGCACCCAAGGGTACTGAGGAAGCGCTCACCAAGTCACTTTCAATCATTTATCAGCAGTCCTGGCTAACCGGGGAGGTCCCAGTTGACTGGAGGTTAGCAAATGTGATGCCCATCTACAAGAAGGGCCAGAAGGAGGATCCGGGGAACTACAGGCCTGTCAGTCTGATCTCGGTGCCGGGGAAGATTATGGAGCGG
>NW_008825615.1:11409475-11410600 GCF_000699105.1 Pygoscelis adeliae
GGCTGAGGGAACTGGGGTTGTTCAGCCTGGAGAAAAGGAGGCTGAGGGGAGACCTTATCACTTTCTACAACTACCTGAAAGGAGGTTGTAGCGGGGTGGATGTTGGTCTCTTCTCCCAAGTAACAAGCGATAGGACAAGAGGAAATGGCCTCAAGTTGCACCAGGGGAGGTTTAGATTGGATCTTAGGAAAAATTTCTTCACCGAAAGGTTTGTCAAGCATTAGAACAGGCTGCCCAGGGAAGTGGTTGAGCCACCATCCCTGGAGGTATTTAAAAAACATGTAGATGTGGTGCTTAGGGTCATGGTTTAGTGGTGGACTTGGCAGTGCTAGGTTAATGGTTGGACTCGATGACCTTAAAGGTCTTTTCCAACCTAAATGATCTATGATTCTATGGTTGGTGCTCAGTTGCCAGCTGAAGTTAAACCACGACATCATGACATGAATAAATGAAATGAAGCTGTGTCAGGGGAAGTTCAGATTGGACACTAGGAAAAGATTCTTCACTGAGAGGGTGGTTGGTCACTGGAACAGACTCCCCAGGGAAGTGGTCACATCACCAAGCCTGTCAAAGTTCAAGAGGCATCTGGATGATGCTTAGTCGTATGTTTTAGTTTTAGGTAGTCCTGCAAGGAGCAGGGAGATGGACTGAATGGTCCTCATGGGTCCCTTTCAACTTGAGATATACTATGATTCTATGAATCACAGAATCACAGAATGGTTGAGGTTGGAAAGGGACCTCTGGAGGTCCTCTTGTCCAACTCCCTTGCTCAAGCAGGGTCACCTAGGGCAGGTTGCCCAGGACTATGTCCAGATGGCTTTTGAATATCTCCAAGGATGGAGACTCCACCACCTCTCTGGGCAACCTCTTCTAGTGCTTGGTCAGTTGCAGTAAAAAAATGTTTCCTGATGTTCATGCGTAACCTCAGTTTGTGCCCGTTTGTGGTCACACTTTATTTCACTGATATCTTGGGCATAGAATTTGTAATTAAACAATTTAACTTGTAAGAACACATGCTTAGGTAAAAAATGTGTAAGGTCTTTTTTAAAAATAAACAGTACAACAGTAAACTCTTTAATCAAATTATTTTCCCTCCCTCTTATGTTGTATAATTTATTTATTTTT
>NW_008825615.1:11410615-11412682 GCF_000699105.1 Pygoscelis adeliae
GAACTTATTCCTGATAGAAGAATAACATGCTTACTTGCTCACAAAAATCTTGTTTGAGTTCTCTAAGTATTGCATTTCTCAATTATTCACCCCTCACTCACTATGAAGTGATAATTAGGCATTAAAAGCTAAGTGGATTACTGCGGAGATCTCTCCTGACATCCATTTAACACTTAATCAGATCTTAATACCATAAATTATGCATTTCTCAGCAGTATTCAGATTCTAATAAATTTTATAACAGTTTGGAGTTACTAGGCTTTCTTGACCTCATTGTGGCAAGGAAAAGTTGTAAAGTTCGCTTAAAGGATACAGCCATTATAAGGATTTCAGATTTATAGCAAAAATAATTCTTTAAGCCAGTTTGATTATACTGATTTTCATTCATAAGGATTTCTTGGACAAGACAATTCCACCCTCATGAATAAATATGAAAAAAAAAGGATCCAAAATACATACTGAGTTGAAGTTTATTCCCAGATTTTTTTTCCCAATTTTGCCTTCCAGACCTCATTAAGAAAAAAATAACCCCCCCCACATTTCCTAGGAGATAGCAACTTCCTCAATACATTCAGTTGATTTTGCAATTAAAATATCCATTTATTTTTTAGCATGTCTTTTTGACAACCAATATTGCACAAAGTTACATTTTATAACTCTTGTCCTGGCTTGTAGCATGGTTTTCTGAAAGTATTAATCACAAAAGTATCTCCCCAGAGATACAGACACATATAGTTACCATTAGTGTTAATACAAAGTGAGCAAATGAGAGTCTTGTAGTCCGTAGTTGCCCCTGTAATATTACATATTATATTATAATAATAAATAGCAAGAAGTACATAATTTCCTATTTTCTCTATTTTTAAAATTTTACAGTAATAATATACTTTAAAAAATATTTGTAAATCAATAAGCTTTATAACTTACAGTAAAATATACTCTTGGCTGTTGAATAAATTGATATATGTTAATACTGGGTTATTTTTGACTAAGGAGCAAAGGGACAAAATAAACATTAAAAGTCTGTATAGCGTGCTGCTCAACCTCTGTAAATACATGAGATTGTACATGTGATTCAGCACCCATTGGCCCAAGATAACAATTTCTGGCCAACAAATCAAAGCATTCAGGCCTTAATAAGTATATTCCTGTTTACATTTACATAAAAAGCAATCTTTAGGTCTCAGTTTGACACTCCATTCCAGCATACTAAAAGATGCAGTGCATTTCTCGAAGCTTAAGTGTTTTATATTAGGAATGGACTAAAGTGAATGAAATTGGTAGAAATGCTTTGCTGAAAGAGAGACACAATAATTTCTTACCAAATTTTATACTATTAGTTCATGTTCTCCTGATGTCTCTGGCTTTAGATTGAAAGGAGAGCTGATTAAAAATTTAAAAACAATTTCTTTATTTGAAGTAAATTTTTTTTTGCCATATGAAGAATTTCCAATAGAATACTAACTTTTGACACAACATTTTACAGAATATATTGTCTGATTAAAGAAATGATCCCAATTTCTTGTACACCTCTCCCAAACATTTTTCTCCGGTACAGCTTTTCCATTTTTTCTGCTTAAGCCACTGAGTGAAGTAACACTGATTACAAACAAGTTGGTGGTAAAAACATCAGTAATCTATTCTTACTTTCTTTTCTGAAGTCTTCCTCTTTGAAACTTTTCAAAACTCCTCCACCTTCTTCTAGTTTTCTCAACAGTAAAGATTGTTTCACTTTTCATTTCTCTATTCTTTATCTTTTCTAAAATTAAAAAAAAAATATTATGGAACTCCTGCTGTAGAAATAGTAAATTACAATTTTTAAAAAAAATCATGGAAAAAAGAACAATAGCACAGCCATAACAAGAAAAAAAATCTCAAGAACCTTTACACAGAATTCATTATATTGTTTTCAGTACCAAAACCAATAAGAAAACCTTAAGGCGTTTTCTTTTTTGTCAAATATACCGGTTTTCCAAGACTAATGGTAAAGTTGATGGTCTTCCTTATTGACTCTTATCACATTGCCAGTGATGTATTTCTCTTCAGTACATTTTTTTTAGAATTGAC
>NW_008825615.1:11412752-11417323 GCF_000699105.1 Pygoscelis adeliae
CTGCTGAGCAAAAAAAAAAGTCTTCAGCTAAATGAGCAAGTAATTGTTCAGTGGAATGACACTAAAGGTTACCTCAGACAAATGTGGACTAGCTTTTTCCTAGCCAAAATGGAGCCCAGAAAAGGCATAATGAAATATATACATAATAGAATCAAAAGTCTTGAGTAGAGATCAGGGATGACTCATGCAGCAGTAAAAAGTATAAGAAAATACAAAGGTATTACCTCCATTTCAGATGATTTTTTCCAGTGAAAATCCTCCCTTTTCAGCTCCGTATCCCCATTTGGATCACATCTAAAATTGTTTTTTAATGCTGAAAGAGTTGGTTTTGACCTTTTTTTTTAAGACCCTGAGATTTTTTTTATATAAATGGAGAGAAAGGATTCTGGAAAGTTACATAAGGTCTTTAAATTCTAGCCAATATTCCAGAAAGATTATTTAAAACAATATTTATTTTACCAATATTACTAATATTGTTCATGGAGTTTTTTTCAAGAACATGATATTAGTTCTTAACCTTTTTAGGATTTTTTTTCAACCCCAGGAGAATTCTGCGAGGTGCAAATTGATAACTGTGGCTCCAATTCATGTGAAAATGGAGGAACATGTATTGACTATGAAGATCATTTTAAGTGCACTTGCCCTATAGGTGAGTCATTGAAAATTTATTGTATTTTCTAAACAGAATGAAGAAAATGGCATCCAAATATTTAAGTTTAAGAAATAGCAACATAAATATAGTAATATATCTCAATGTATGCAAGGAACATTTTTATGAAGAACCCCAGTTTTTCACATTGTTTAGGAAATAAAACTGCCAAATTACTGCAGTAGAGTGGTGTTAACTAAGACCCTGAACAGACATAATGTCAATATTCTGAATGAACAGTGATTAAACATTCTTTTTGTGGTGCAGGTTTTGAAGGTGAAAGATGTGAACTGGATATTGACGCCTGCCTATTCTACAATACAAGCTGTGCCCCGGGAGCACTGTGTATGGATAAATCTCATGGATTTAATTACACATGTTTATCACCATGTGTTGGAAACACAGAGGTAGGATAAAGTGCTATATTCCGCCCAGTGTTTTTTGGGAAAACAAACAAGTTATTCTAAGAGCAGTGAGATGATGAAGCCTCATTTCCCATGGGTTTCCCTAAACACAGTACTCGTTTTTGATATATTCTCATGCTAACCTTCCTCTTCCCCGTGTAACACGCACATCCAAAAGTGCGTGATGTGACTAGTCTGGTCAGTGTCCAACAAACTGTGCAATGTCTGAGCTCTGCCTTTCTTGCTCTTTATAGGTTTACTCACTGATGTTTCCTTCTATCCCCTACTAGCTGTTGCTATGTTGTGAAAGTTGTAGGAACTTAAGACAAAATTTCCTTGAAATGTTCGATGTGTTTAAAAGTTACTAGAGAGAAGGATGATGGTACATCAATGCACAGAAAGAATGACAAAAGCTTCATTTCCATTAAAAACAAAAATAAACACCATAATCAGCCAAACAACAAAAAAACTAAAGCAAAACTAACTATACTGCAATGAGAACTGAAAACGCAGTTAGAAAAAATCAAATCTTAATTGCTCACAGAATATAGTAATGAATTTGATTTTTGTACATTCAAAGTGTTCTAGAAATCTTTAAGTTAGATATTGACAATGCTTAGGCCAAAATAACATCCATTGTGTACCCAGATGTCTTTAAGAAATGTACTTGCTGTATCCTTCTCACTTTTCTTTAGTGACCTGTTCAATTAAATTACTGGTCTGGGTAGTATTCACTCACATCAGGGTGGACTACAGACCAAGGCCCTTGAGTTACCGAGATTTCAATATGGGATAAAGTGAAATACTGTTGCAGTTTTTTATTATGATAGTTATTTTAAAAGCTATGTACACAATTCTATATAGCCCTTTCAAACAGCTGCTCAAACATGATAACCAATGTTTCAAAGGTTTAATCAATTCTTTTACTGAAATATATTCACCATAAAAATACACTATGCAGAGCAGGCAATGTGTTTACAAAGAAGCAATCAACATTTATGTCACCTTGAAGTCCATGGGTACACAATCACCAAAGAATATGAAATGTAACACTGAAATACTCACTGGCTCAAAGGTTTATATTTAAATTGTTCAGCATCTGGTAAATTTTAACATTTTTATGATTTAAAGTGTCATACTAAGTGCAAATTTATTGTACATGGCATAACACCATAATGATGCAATAATCATTATGGCTAGTTAGGATGGGAAGTGATGGTGTGCCAAGGATGCTGATGGGAGCTACTAAAACATTTTACTGTAATATTTGCTTAAAAGCCCTCAGACATAAATAATTTATTCATACAAACATTTCATAGACAATCATAAGTGTCATGTGGGAAAAAATGTAATAATATATATATGTATCTATATACACTCACTGTATGAGACACCTAATTTGGGCATAATGTGAATAATAAGTAGATTTTCTAATGGGAAAGGGAACAGAAACTAAAATAAAAGAGTGATATGTTTGGGTTTTATTTCTTTTCTTAGCCTACAGATCATTAAAGTAATATCATTTGCTTATTGGAAAAAATAAGGGCCTTATTCAAACAAATGAATATTTGAATACTTTTTGAAGTAGTGTAAGTAATAATTTGAAATTAAAGGTTTGTATTATTCAGTAAATTACATAATTCAGCACTTAATTCTTTATTTATTCTTTGTGGATGGAAAGTAAGTTTATATTTTTGCATTCTTTCATTTCTCCTCCATTTCCAATGGTACCTTAGTTGTGTTGAACTGCTTTACCTCTGTGTATCCAGCACAATAAATGGAAAAGAATGGTACTGTTTTTAATATTTTCTTAATAAACAAGAAGTAAATTTAAGTCATTAGTGATCTTTTATCTCTATATAAATGTATAACAATACTAATGTGTTGGGTGGGTTTGTTATTTTTTTTCTTTCACAGCACAACACTTAAAACACTAAGGTTGGTTTTAATATTAATTTAATAATTTATTTTCAAATAAATGTTAAAAAGAAAGTGAATGTATTAAAACAGGAGATATCTTCCTTTTAAATTTCAAAATCTAATCTTAACTTTGTAACCAGGATAAAGCCTGCCTGCCCTGTACCTAGAATTATGAAGGACCTCCAAATAAATTAAAATTTTGGCATCTTTAAGTTAATGACTTCCAACAAGACCAAATTTAGCCACTTCGTATTATAATATCTTTTCTTCTCTCATCTGCTCAGGAAGACATCAAAAGAAATAAAGAAAATATCCTTGTCCCATTTCAATATAGGATGTATGTTACAAACCCCAATATTTTTATTAACTGGAGTTCATAGAGAATTGATAAGAGCAATGGTAATAACAAATAGCTGTAGTGCAACATACTAGGTGTAGATCATAGAACTATAGAATCACAGAACAGCCCAGGCTGGAAGTGACCTTGAAAGAACATCTAGTCCAACCTTTCATGGGAAAGGGAGCCTAGATGAGATTGTCTAGCCTCCTGCCCAATCACATCTAGAAAACCTCCAGTGATGGGAAATCCACTACATCCCTGGAGAGATTATTCACTACAAAAGCCTACCTGTGACCCAAACAATCACAAATGTGGAGGCATCCTAAGATGTGTGATTATTTTTAGTGGCCATGGCTAAGTCCTATCAAGCCATTTTATTGCTTCCTTCAGAACACTAGTTTTTCAAAATTCTGACTGCAAGTTACAGAATCATAGCTTCCATTAGCATCTCCTAAGAAAAGATTTGAAATTGTAGCAGGAGCTATGGGAACTTCAAGATGTTGGCCAATGGATATTGTTTTTGAAAAAGAATCATAGCAGTTAGAAAGTAGTTTTCAATTTTTTATTATTCTATTTTCAGTTTTAAAATGTAAACAGACACACAGTGGGTATCAACTTGGTTTCTCAAAAATAATTCCCATATGATTTAGGAACTGAACCATCTCTGAAAAGTCCTCTCAGTGTCTATCTACATCTTTAAAGTACTAAAGTTGTGTCTAACTGAATTACTGAGCTCCACTTGCCTAAGCTACTTGGAAGTTGTTTCCTCTTTTTATGAGCCAAATGATCCCAAGTTACCCTATTACATTTGCAGTCAGGATCACAGTTCCAAACTTCTGAATGGAAATATTTATGTGCTCAATGCATACTTAGTGTTTAGAGGAGCTGCCACTTTCATGCTTATCCTGGTCCTTACCTGCTTTGCAAGTTTATACAGATTCTTCATCTGTAAAAATAAGGCAATCACATAAATCATGGAAGAGTGACATAAATAAAGTAAAAGATGCTCATGTTGTTTTCTTTGCGCTTGATGTATTAGGAGGAAAAAAAACACCTAAAAGATCTTGAAAGCTAGAAAATTTTCAATCAGGCTTTTTTGGTTAACCTCAAAGTTGTACCTAGAATCATAGAATCATAGAATCATAGAATCATTAAGGTTGGAAGAGACTTCTAAGATCATCGAGTCCAACCGTCAACTCAACAACACCATGCCCACTAAACCATGTCCCTAAGCGCCTCATCTACACGTCTTTTAAAT
>NW_008825615.1:11419668-11421013 GCF_000699105.1 Pygoscelis adeliae
GCAGAGGTCCGGGAAGTTGAAGCCCCCCACGAGAACAAGGGCCAGCGATCGAGACACCTCTGCCAGCTGCTTGTAGAACGCTTCATCAGCCTCTTCATCCTGGTTGGGTGGTCTGTAACAGACTCCCAGCAGGATATCTGCCTCGTTGGCCTTCCCCCTCGTCCTTACCCATAAACACTCAACTGTATCGTCATCACAATCGTTGAGCTTTATACAATCAAAACACTCCCTAACGTACAGGGCCACCCCACTGGCTCTCCTTCCTCGCCTGTCCCTTCTGAAGAGTCTATAAACCTGCAAATAACGCTCTTTTCAGCAAATCTGTGTTGCTTATGATGCATGTAATGTGATGCGATGCTTGACTTTCAGATTAGAGGATGACTCTGCAGTTCTGACATATTGCAAATGCTGCACCGATAGTTTGATTTAAACAGATTTTAAAACGCCTTCATGAAAACAATTTGTGTGGGTGTGTTTTTGTCAACCTGTTTAATGAATTTATACATAAACAGAGGTTTGTGGGCCTCAAATCTTGGTTGTGTTTTCAAGGTGTGCCTTCTTGGTTTAAGGTAAACTTCAACATTCAAACAAGGGAGAAATTACTTAGATGTTTTAATAGAACATTGCTCTAGGGAACTTCACAAAAAAAATTTGGAGGAGGCTGTCTTTGAATCACTAGTTGTTTATCTTTGAGAACCTGCAGAGCATAGTGAAGACATGTAAAGTAGGAAAAGGCAGACATTATTTTATATCTTATATGATTATATACATTCATATATTCAGAAATAAAGCCTTTTTTATTTATCCAAAGGAAATAATGATAATCAATCTATTTAAAGTTTCTGGAAAAAGTGTTATTTGTAAGAAAGTAAAAAAAAAAGGAAAAAAAAAAAGGCAAAGGGAGAAAGGGAGGGGTAGTTAGCCAAAAATTGCCAGAAGTGAATAATATCAAGCCAATTTATTTTATTTCTATAACAAGAATAGAAGTAGCAAAAGTGAAAAACTTTTACAAAAGTTGAAACAGATTAGCTTCTCATGTAGTATCCTCATAAGCAAGCTAGTGAAATAATGCACCTGCTCCAGCTTGACGTAAAGCAGATAAGATAATTACACTAAATTATGCTAGCAGTAGTTTCCTAGTTGAAATTCTGACATTTTTGTTTTGATGAGGGATTTTTTGGTTTTTTATTTGTTTTAAGAAAAAAAAATTATCTACTTGCTTAATGTACCGCTAGTCCAGGAAATAACAAAGGACATATTTGCTAAAATTAACTTTTGGAAAATTTTGAATATCCAGGTACAATCGATTTTGCAGTAATAAAACCTGAAGACTGCATTTAAATTA
>NW_008825615.1:11421131-11428767 GCF_000699105.1 Pygoscelis adeliae
TAATTCCAGGAAAAGTAAGATGGAAGAAGTGTTAGGAAATAATGATTGCACTGAGTGAGATCCTTCTAGCACAGTGTTTTATCTCGAACAATGGACAACAGATGATATGTAAAGAAGAGACAGCCATATCGCAGGGTTACTTCCCTCAATTACTGCAGAGTGAAGAAAGGAGAAGAATAAAATGTAATCATCTAGGGACTAATTTTCTTTCCTTGCTGTAATAACATTTCCTGGTTGATATTAGAAGGAAGTGATTCTTATGTTTTTATCAAGACTACGTAATAAGGTAGATTTGTTTTAAAGTACTTGCCATAGACAGAAGTGTAATCAGACTGACCAGAAGAGCCCTTGTTTATGGTCTATTAAATGATAAGATTTGTGTTTAATCCTAACTATGAACAAGATTTACTTTGGGAAAAAGAAAAAGCTGACTGATGGGAGGATGTTGCTCTTTCCAAAAGTCTGTTTGTCTATTTATTTTCATTTAAAAGTATTTCATCTATAAAAAAATTTAACAAACAAATCTTTGTAGTAACTTTAGAAAACCACAATGTTGTGGTATTTAGTTTGACTTTAGTAATACATTAATAAATGTATTTAGCCTTAATTTCTTATAAAATCCTTAATGACTCTAGCTCAGAGTTTTCAATATTTAAACTGATAGATAATATCAAATAATATAGAGATTAAAATGTATCTGATAGAGAAAACTACTAACTCGATTTGCTGCTAAAAATATCTTCCGTAGCTTTGATTTTAATTTAAAGCTGCTTTAGATTGCACTAACATCTTAAAGGGTAACATATTTCTTCACAGTATAGTGTCAAAACAACATAAAAATATAATGAATATAATATTGTGGCAATATTGAAATATAACTTTTGTCTTAATTGTCTAAGTTTTTTCTAGATGTTTTTCTTGAGTGTAAGCTTATTGGACCTATTTGAGCTTTGACAAAATAGTCAGCCTCAGGACAAAATCCTGCAGAAATGTTTAAATAAAAAAGTAAGAAGACACATAAAAATCAAAACAGAGAATATTTCCAAAACTATACACACAAGAGTTTTCTTTGCATTTACGTTGAGCAGTGCTTTTCTTCAAGAAGTTGTCCTATTGAAAAAGGATTCTAGGTTTAAGTCTGAAATGCAGTACTGAGAGCATAGCAAAAATCTCTTAATTTTAAGGTCAATTTAAAACTCAATCAAAGACAAAGGAATATTAGAGGATTTCTGCCAAGAACTGTTATTATTACAAATCTTAATGACTTTATAAAGAGATTCAGACTCAATCAAACTGAAGTACTAGCGCATTAGCTCATCTTCTAGACACCATTTTCTTTATAAACCAATTGATTAGAAGGAGAGGTCTTAATTGCTTTGAAATGAAAATGTAATTATGCTTTTTTACACTGGTAAAATTTTCATGGAAATGAAATGGTACCCTAAAAATAAAATTAAGAAAGGAGCATTCATTCCAACCTAGAACTTTCTGTAATTTTGAAGAATATGGGAAATAACACTGTTTTAGTAAGTAATATTAGCAAATAAAAGCTAAAAGAAAAAATGTTCTTCCAGTCTAGGTTTATTAATTTTTCAATATCTGCAGGTTGAAAAGAAAGAAGGTTCTGGTCTTTCCAGAGCATAGATGTTATATATACATATAAAAAAAAATATATATATATATATATAAAAGATATCTATATATTAAAAAAAAATATTCAAGGATAGGTTGTGAATCAGAATTAAGATTAAAATTTTAAAAAATTCAGTCTTTTTTCCTGATAGCCACAGATTTGATTAAATTATATGTAGATTTTAAGCATAAGAAGAGCTGTTCTACTCTTTCAATTAAAAAATATCAGACTAGTTCACTATCATCCCTCTTAAAACAAGCACATTTTAAGGTCAGTTATGAAAATGGCACTGTTAAATTGAATCATAAACGCCTCTTTCCAAATAAACAATGGATTGATATATTGATTTAATGACATTCAGTATTTTAGATTCTTCGAGATCTCTCTTTTGCAATATTACAACATAAAAACATTAAATAACCATATTTATTACCAATGGCTTATTCAGTTAAAATCTTTTGGGAAAAAAACCAACACATAGAGAAAAACCTCTTTATGTATTTGTACTTCTCATCTTCAGGTATGTGCAAATGGAGGTAGCTGTTTCTATGATGAAGAAAACCAGAGATCTCACTGTGTCTGTGCTCTTGGATGGACAGGACAAACATGCCTGGAGAATATTAATGACTGTGAGGTAAACCAGTGCCAACATGGAGCCACATGTGAAGATGGAATTAATAAATACAGGTACTAACATGATGCTTTCCATACAAGCCTTCATAAAGAAGTTTATGCCATATGAAGATATTTTTCCTTTCAACAAAAACTACAAAGGGAGTTGCTATTGCAGTAATATTTTTCTCAGATTATAAAATGCCATAGATACTAACTTTCAATAAGCATGCTCATTCAGTAAGACTGTGTAGTCTGAACTATTGCACGGGAAGGCCTCATAAATATTCCTCTTTGCTGGACAAAGAAGTTAAACCAACTATGCAAAATCTTACATTAAAAAATCATCTACTTTAGTAAATGGTAAACACCTTATGAGCCTGGAGTGTGGTGTGGAGTGAATTTTCTTATTAAAACTTGAATTATAATTTTCAAGTGAATAGTTGAAATGCTGAGTTACTTGTGGCCTTTTTTTTTTTTTTAGGTATTGACAAAACTGTCAAATATGTGCTTTCCTTAGTGAGCTGTTACGTGCTGTAGATATTTGAAAATGAGACTCTATAATTATAAAGTATGGGGAAAAAATAAATGGAAAAGGATTTCTTCAATAAGCAGAGTTCAACTGTTCTTACCAGACTTGAACTATTTATTTTTCCTCTACAAAAAACAGAATAACTAAAATCTCTCTATAATGTCTGTGAATGTATTTTGAAAGGCTTTAATTTTATGCTGTGTCCTGTACTTAGAAGCATTGTAATTAATATGCTTTAATGTGTCTATTTAGAAAAGGTTGCAATAGTGGAAAAAACTAAAATAGAAGTAAGTAAAAATTTCTTCCACTCCACCTCTTTTTTTATAGGATCTTCTGTAATAATAACTGAAATCCCCAAATAAGCACACAAATACAGATAAGTATATGATTCTCAATATACCAGAGTTAAAAGGAATTTTTGCCACAGAGTCCTTACGAAGTATACATCCTTCCTTTTTGCCAGCTTGCAATCAACTCTCGTATCAAATTACTGGACCATATTTTGACATTTTATTTGACTGATAAATCTGTGGTTTTCCTGTCTGTATCAGGAGAAGAATTCTGATAGAAGAACAAAGCCATGTTTACCTTACAAAATCCACTAGCATTTACCAAGAAATGAGTAGGTCTGAAGACTTCTGGTAAAACAAGACCTTTTGAATTTAGCTCACTAATCCAGACTCAGGCTACTGACACAAAACATAGAATCTTACTTTTTCAGTCTTTAAAAGACAAATTGACAGATCAGTCTGTTTATTTAAGGAACAAGAAAACATACCATTAAGATCCTGACTCTAGATGAGTTAGCGAACAGTTTTGTTATCAGAGAACCTGACCCCACAGAAACACAACTGGTTATTTCGCAAAGACAATGTGCAGAGTGTTTACTGTATACCTGCTCTGTCAACAGAGGATTGTTGTTTCTCAGTGACAGTGAAGCATTTTTTAAGAGAACGGAACTATTTTATTTCTTCCTTAGAAATAATGGTATTTCCCAAGTTATTTATTGTCAGCAAGTGAAACAATTGCTATTTCCCCTTTCCAATACACCATTAAAACCAAAAGAATAGGAGAGGAAATGCTAGAGTAACTACTGTAGTCACCCAAGTTTTTCAAAAGACTCTTGCAATTTGCATTTCTATCCTAAAATGGGTATCACTTTTGGTAAGACAGTTATCAAGAGCTGTATTTGATGCAAAGTAGTTTCAGGAAGACATAAGAAAACTGTCAGCAGAATAGATGGAGAATTAGATGTGTAAGTGCCATTAACAACCCTACTGAGATCCATTTTTAAAGCTATTATAGTCATGCAAAATATCACTTACCTTTATCTCCTCCACTTATTAAGTAAGCCAAAATTTTATGTATTAGGTTTTTATTTATAGAAAATTAGTGTAAAGCTCTAGACTTTTCTCCTAGTTAAGAAATCTTAAATTCTAAACTAATTATTAAAACTTTGGTCATAATGTATTGTTCCAGTTGTGGCTTGTTATAGTAACACTAAGACTAGGAAAGTATGGAAAGTATCCAGCTTAGCTTCAAGAACATCCCCTTCTTCTAAGCTCACATTCTGCAAGCTGTCAGGTTTTTCCAGACTGGAAATAAGCACTCAGGTGTATGTAATTTTTCTAACTTTCTATCTCCTTACCATGGCATATTCTGTTTCTCCTCCCATTTTGAAATTCCTCTTCAGACAGTAGTGTCACATAGGTGTATATTTAATATATGCAGAGAATTTCCTTTGAGTTCAAGATGGGGAATTGCTCTGGGTAAAGGAGGAGGACTTTAAAACTATGATATAGTATAACGCTCAGTAAGGCTACATAATAAGAACAATATAATCACAATAATAAGTCTTAGGAGTTTTACTCCTTTGGTTTAGTGAGCCTTCTCTTACAACTAAAGTGGCCTCAATCACACTGACACAAAACCTCTTATTAATTCAAATGAATTATTGCACTTCCAGCTGAGTCTGGGCTGTTTGAGATATCATAACATAAGTTAATCAGCATGTATTTAAAGTGATAACTTCTCCACAGAATTACTGCTCCTGCCACTGGGTTGATGGTGTAGCTGTTGATATGATGAATCTGGCAGATACCATGCAATAGACCAATTGCATCCACATGTCAAAAGAATCTCTTGACTTTTGGTCACATAGACCTGGGAGAAAAAACAGAGAAGATTCATTACCTCAATAAATAGACAGTGTTGCTACATAAAAAAGTATTGAATTTTCCTTTCAAAAGAACCTCTACTGTTTCATTATGTTCTCTGTAGGAGAAGAGAGAGAAGAACTGACTTAACATGGCCCAATGAGAAGCATTTAATGAATAATTAAAGTGAAAGAACCCTTCAAGGAGTTGATCCTCCTGTTTTAAAATCCAAGGGGGGGGTTATTACTCTGTTTTCTTCAGCCTTGTAAATTTATTCCTTGCCAACGTTACGTATCAGACAACCAAGATCCTAACTGAAATAAGTCCTAATAGAAATTTTACTGTAGTCTATTTAGTGAAGGAAAGCAACAGAGGGAAAAGACAGAATTTAAAATTCAATGTACTTTCCATTACCTGTCCTGTTTCTCCTGTTTCTTCAGTCCAATCTGTTCAGATGAAGTTCTATGCTTACAATAGCCCCAGGAAAGCCTAGAAGGAAGGACTGAGAACCATTAGATTAAGACATTTGAAGAAGCTGTACTGTAGGATTTACCACTGTTTAAAACATCATAATAAACTGATATGTTTTTAAAATGTATTTTAGTCTGTAGATATAGCTCTGAGGTCAGCATTTCATGAGTTTTTATGCAGGAAAACTTCCAATTAAGAAGTTAGATTTGGTGTACAGTAAAGCTTGAATTGCCAACTCATTTTTCAGTATTCAGTATATAAATTTCAGCATGTATAATTTAATCTTGAATTAATCTCACTAGGAAAGAGTAAAGCCTTACTTATTGACACGTTGTTAAATAAAATGCTTTAGAATATGAAACACTTTTTTGCATGATGACAGCAAGATTCTGAAAAGTAAACATAATTTAGATAACTTTTGAGTATCTGTCCTGGTTTTGGCTAAGATAGAGTTAATTTTCTTCCTAGTAGCTGGTACAGTGCTGTGTTTTGGATTTAGTATGAGAATAGTGCTGATAACACACTGATGTTTTACTTGTTGCTAAGTAGTGCTTACACTAAATCAAGGACTTTTCAGCTTCCTATGCTCTGCCAGGTACACAAGAAACTGGGAGGGAGCATAGCTAGGACAGCTGACCCAAACTGGCCAAAGGGATATTCCATACCATGTGATGTCATGCTCAGTATATAAACTGGGAGGAGTTGGCCAGGGAGCAGCAACTGCTGCTCGGGAACTGGCTGGGCATTGGTCAGTGGGTGGTGAGCAATTGCATTGTGCATCACTTATTGTGTATATTCTTTTATCATTATTATTATTATTACCCCTTCCTTTTCTGTCCTATTAAACTGTCTTTATCTCAACCCACAACTTTTACTTTTTTTTTCCCTGATTCTCTCCCCAGTCCCCTTGGGGGGGGCAGGGGGCGGGGGGGAAGTGAGCAAATGGCTGTGTGGTGTTTAGCTGCCTGCTGGGTTAAACCACAACACTATCACAAAATTTAAAGCTTCTATTACTCTATTCATCCTTGACTTTTTCCATTTTCTGCCAGCTGGATAAATTAAGCTGTTTGATTATATTTTTTTTAATATATCTGATTTTTCCTTTTCAAGTTTATTCATCCTATACCATATATGCAATTTGACTGCAGGACCTAGTTGGCAGTGCCATATAAAGTTAGTACTATGATATACTCAGTTTTCTGTAGCAATAATAGGCTTCTTCCACTACAGAAAGAGAAAAAATACCTTTCATCACTTTGCTACAAGTCCAGATAGTAGGTGAATATATGCCACAATTTCTTAGGGAATATCTCTGTAATAAGTTATACAACAGCTTTTCTGCAGAGAATGCAGATGCTTACAAAAAGCCAGAGTGAAACTAGATAACCTTTTAGTCCATTTATGAATGTGTGTGCAGTTCATATTTCAACTAGAAAACAAAATAATTAATACTGAGTAAATGTGGTTAATCTGCTTGGACTACTATAATAATAATAAATAAATAAACCCAAAACATGTATTAAAAAACAAAGCAGAGAGATACTGGGATGCCTCTGCTAATGCCAAGCTTCAGTGCTCCTGTGTGCCTTCTGTCTCAAGATAGAAAATAGCGGGGTTGCCTCCTAGCACAGATCAGAATAACCACATCATCTTCAGTCTGGTCTTTGGCTTTTTTCAGTCATTTTGAATATTCATCTGTCGTACACAGTTATTTCCTCAATGGCACAAGTCGTACTACATTTCTTTAGTGTAGGCAGTCTGTGGTGACATTGTGACAGCTGCCTTGCATGGACTAACTAGTACCAACTTGCTTACCTGCACACCTGCTGTTCTAGACTTTCGGTGATAAAAAGTTATATCCTGTTGCATATTGGTAGGAACAAATTACCATCAGCACTTGAGTAACATGTTCCTTCTTAGACTAAATTCTGTGCCTGACTTATCTGCATCTCCATTTAACATTTATTTCACAGTCATATCAAATTGTTGTGCAATGTTAACTAGATTTAGGCAGTGGAGTAGCAATGTACAGTCATCTGCATGATATTTAGAATCATCGAATCATAGAATCATTAAGGTTGGAAGAGACTTCTAAGATCATCGAGTCCAACCATCAACCCAACACCACCATGCCCACTAAACCATGTCCCTAAGCGCCTCATCTACACGTCTTTTAAATACTTCCAGGGATGGGGACTCAACCACTTCCCTGGGCAGCCTGGTCCAATGTTT
>NW_008825615.1:11429090-11436721 GCF_000699105.1 Pygoscelis adeliae
CTCCTGCTGGCCACACTAGTTCTGATACAGGCCAGGATGCCGTTGGCCTTCTTGGCCGCCTGGGCACACTGCCGGCTCATGTTCAGCCGGCTGTCGACTAACACCCCCAGGTCCTTTTCCACCTGACAGCTTTCCAGCCACTCTTCCCCAAGCCTGTAGCGCTGCATGGGGTTGTTGTGGCCAAAGTGCAGGACCCGGCACTTGGCCTTGTTGAATCTCATACAGTTGGCCTCGGCCCATCGATCCAGCCTGTCCAGGTCCCTCTGCAGAGCCTTCCTACCCTCAAGCAGATCAACACTGCCGCCCAACTTGGTGTTGTCTGCAAACTTACTGAGGGTGCACTCGATCCCCTCATCCAGATCATTGATAAAGATATTAAACAGAACTGGTCCCAATACTGAGCCCTGGGGAACACAATTTGTGGGAGGAAAGCAATCCACAATAGGGTAACTGTGGCTTGAGTTTGGTATCCACTACTAAAATCAATGTTTGTAGCAAAACTATTGAGATATTGGTTTTCCCTCCCAGGATTTGTTACACTCAAAATCTTGCTATGGACAAAAGAGGACATATGTGAAGCTAAGAAATTATTGTTATTCCTATTAATGTTAATACAAAACTTATTCATATTTGTCTTTTCTTTGGTGCCATGTTCATCCTTTCAACGTTCCCCCAGTTTGTAAGGTTGACATTTTAGTCTTCCTTAAGAAATAGTTAAGGGGTGTCATTAGCATCTCCTAGTCTTTGCTGGGAAGCGTCTCCCCCCTTCCCCAGGGGGCCATTCCCAGAGCTGAAGCAGGAGCAGGGAAGGCGGTAGTCACTGGGCCTCAGAGCGGGGGTTATACCATTGAAACCCAGCTCAGGCCATGGCAAGGCTGATCTCCTGCACTGATGTGTCAGCACACAGCTGAGGCATCCCTCTGATAAGGGCAAAAAACATGTTTCCTGAGCTAGAGATTCACTCACAAATAGAAATTCTAGTATCGTATATATCTGTATGCAAACTCTTTTTTAATTTATTGTAGAGAAGAATTTCAGCTTTGCAGCAAATGAAAACTGAAAGTCAATCCATGATTCAAAACTTTTGATAATCATGTTCAGTATTTTAGTGCTGCTGAAGTATTAATGCAAGGTCATATTCATTAAAATCTAATGTGGTGATGGTATTTTTCCTACTACAAGTGTAAAAGACTTAATTACTTAGAGATCATTGGTCCTGATATTATTTCAAAGACAGACAGGAAAAGATATTTGAAGTTCAGCTATGTCAGTGTTATACCAGCACAGTGTTTAACAAAACTGTGTTCAAGACCCATTTCATAGATTGACTTAGAGATGACATGATAACATCTATTAAACATCTTGGATCATTTAGAATCTTACAAATATGTTAAAGCTACAAACAAATGCAGTCAGATGCTGATATCCAAAGCCCATAGAACTGCACTTACACTATTACACATTAAATTTAAGAAATATGCACAGTGCAATCCGTATCTGCTTTGTACATAATACTGTTGAATATATAATGCATTAAAGTAGGTGGTAACTGTTATACGTTAATGCTGTTAAATTCACAAAAAATGCACCAAACTTAGACCTGACTAGTTTAGACTTTTACCGTGTAAAACTAGCCCATTTTTGTTGAAAAGTAGACAGATTATAAAGTACAGATTTTAAATAAAGACTATTACTTATTTATTTAAATATTTTAGCCTTGTACTAAAGTTATTTGTAAACCTGCCATTAAATTTTATGTAGATCATTATAAATTATGTTTATAAGGAATTTATTGAACTTCTGGATCCTATCACCTCTAAACCTCAGTCTGGATTATAAACAATAAATGAATGATTCTTAGATGTTTTAATCCTCAACACACAGTAAGAAATTAACTTGTTATTAAGAGGACTAGAATACTCCTATTTACATTAATGTATGTGTTTGGCAAACACTAACAGAACAAAACCTCTTTCTGCACCATTAGCTTGTAGTTTTACATTGTTTAAGGCCACTGCCACAGATTTGGGCTTGACTAGGTGTGTAAATCAGCCACTTTGTTTCACATGACATGAAGATCCAGTTTTAAAGTTATTTTCTAATCATGTTTACACTGAAGAAAAAAAACCACAACAGCTTCTGTATATTCAAGAAAGCAGTAACCTATACTTAATAGTTAAACCAAGCAAACTTTTCACACTGAAGTGACAAAAGAAATCTTCATGATTTTGTTTTATTTTTCCTGAGCAATAATATGAAATGAAGAGTCTAAAAAAACCAAGAGCTTAATTTATCTGCTGCAGGAGATGAGCCATATTAAATTGAAAGTCATCCAGTTATAATTTCATCAGGAAAAAAAAAGGACATTCCATCCTTAGTTGTTTTAGATTTATTCAGACACTGAAACACTGAAAAATATGATACTCATAACATCATTGCTTGTAGTATGGAATCAGAAGCGTAAAACTGAAACTATAAGATTCTCCATTACATCTGTTTCTGTGTAGTTCTCCTGTGGTCTCTGAAGATAAGCTACACAACTAGTAATAATAAGGAAATGATAGAAAATTCCTTCTCTTTATCCTCTTTTTCCTGTTAAGGACAGCTGTAAGTTAAATATTCTATTCATTATTAATGGTAAGAGTCACATTTTCAAAGAATGATTGAATAGCTGCATTTTCACAATGCACAGAGTAATCATTACTGTGAAAAAAATATTTTTTTACTACATAATAGTTAACCAAGGAAATAAAGTGATTAACTGCACCAGAAAAATTAGTATGACTGTTTGCTGTTTCCGTACTGAAGTTTTACTGTTGGTGGACAGTAAAAGTGCACGTGCTTTACATGTTTATGCATAATGAAATTTTATGTAAATCAACATTTACATTTAGCTGTAAAGCAAATGTATGAGATGATTTGTGTGAACTTCATTCCTTTAAAAGCGAGAAACAGAATCAGCTGGAGCTCTCAAGAAGAGGGGAAGATTTCTCCTTTCCTAAGGAGTGACTGAGGTTGGAAGAGAGAATACAGTAGCTATACCTACTTGAGTAGGTACTGCAGTACAGTAGCAATGAATCTGTAAAGCAAAAATGGTGGTGCTGAAGAACTCACAACCACACCATACAAAATATGGAGGGCTTACTTCAAGCAAGCTCTATTTTGGTCCATTGACTAAAAGCCCATTAGTAGTTGGTGTGCATTAGCTGTACTCCAAGGACCACATCTACTGATTTAGTTTTAACTGAAATAAATCAATTTTACATGCTCTGATACTGCTCTGCAACGTGATACAAAACACTGCTGTTTGGAACAGCCAGGAAATTAATCATAAAACTTTTCTCCTCATCTGAACTAAAACTGTTGTACAGATGCACCTTGAGACATGAAGGAGCACAAAGCCAGGCCTCAGGTATCATGAAAAAATTTCCTAGGGATCAAGAAGACACAAATTTGACAAAAGTCTGACTGGGAAGCCTGGACCTTCCTACAAGGAGCCAGTGGAAAGGAAAGCAGCTGATTGTTGTTTATACACATATAAAAAGTAAAGATTGTGGCTCAATCACTTGGTGATTTTGATGTTTAAAGAATTAACTGTTTTATTTTCTAATAGTACCTGGCTTTTCCATAGATTAAAAGCCTTTTAATTATAAGAAAATGACTAAACCACCTCCAAACTCAGTCCACCATAGCATTCCACATAACAATCAACACTATCTCCTTATAAAGATACCTTCTTTACTGTAGCCTTCTTTTTGTCACAACATGAAAGGGAAAAATCACCTAATATTCTATGTGCTCTGAAGCTACTCTTGAACTCTCAGAGTTGTACTAATGTCCACAGATTACCTTGGGAGGAAAAAAAAGTTTTAATTGGATTAAACACTAGGAGCTATTCATTTTATACATATCCCTTTTCCCTCTTCCTTTTTCTTCAGAAGTATTTCATTACTATTATGATAGATGGAGCTCCCACAGTATTCTGCCCTTCACGATCTCTAGTTTGTACATAGACAAAGTTCTTTGGTCTTTCAAATTCTTGCTTGCTAAGAAGAATTGCAGATAAAATTAGAGCCTAACTGAACAGAAAGTATACCAGTGATAGATATGGTTATAACTTCCTTAGTCCAAAAGTTATATTGCAAAAAGCTTTTCTGAATTTACATTCAAAATAGCTACCATCATGCTAACTTTTATAGGATTCTTTCTGTACACAGATTCTTACATGGGTTTTTTTTCCTACTGACTTATAATTATCCTGTTGGAAATTTGATAGGGATACGAAAATATCTAAGTGGAAATTTCCACGAGTCTAACATAAAAATGCAGGAATAATAATCAAGGAATGAAACAAACAGCCACATGAACATTCGCTTCTGTTAAAAATAAAGAAAAAAATATCCTTTCTACCAGATGGATCAGTAGGGAAAATTGCTATAATCAGGGCTTCCTTAACATGTTAGTTTTTTCCAGCTTCTAGATAACATCTCTATGAATCAAGAATATGTAAGATTATTGTAAGATTATTGTAAGATTATCTCTTCCCATGTGAGGAGACCTCTAGATATGATAAGAAGAGGATCAATCAAAGAAAATATTGCCAAGTACAAGGGATTTTCTAATTTTATGAGATGTGGATCAATGATGAGATAATCCAGGTTTGTTTTCATTCACACATTAAAAAAAAAAAGAAAATTGGGAGAAAGGGAAGCATGAAAAAGTAATAGTTTATACAATTTATATGTCATCCTACATTGTGGGAAAAAAAATATCCTGCACAATTTCTTTAAAATTGTATAGATTGTTATTTTTTTTCAGTTACAGACAGTAATTGCAACCTTTGTTTCTAATAATAAAACATTTTTATACTGATTTTATGTCCAGAACAAGCAGGATGTAATACTATTTTTTCTTTTAGTGATATTGTAGCAAGCAACTAAAAATTTTCAGAAAATAAATTCTTAAAATACATAATACTCATAGTTTATACCAATGTTCTATTTGAATACTGTCACTGCAAGCTTGATATTAAAAGCTGTATAGCTATTAGTTTGTCCCATATAAATAGCTAGGATTTTGATTATTGTGCAGTTCCATTTAATTATTGCAAGCCGTCTATGTGAAACAAAGTTACTTAGTGACTAATTAAAGGTAAAGAAAGAAGACTGGAAAAAATTGCAATTCATTTATGTGTGACTAATTCAAAGTAAAAATATTGTTAACATCATTAGTCATTATTGACCTATATATTCAAGACTGGTTTTGTTTTTTGTTTTGTTTTTTTTTTTTCTCCTCTTATTTCAATAACAGGTGCATATGTCCCCTTGGTTACACTGGCACATTTTGTGAACTTGATATAGACAATTGCATTGGAAACCAGTGCTCTGAATATGGTTTCTGCCAGGACTACTTGCATAATTACAGCTGTAACTGTGTGCCTGGATATGAAGGACCCTTCTGTGAAGTTGAAATCAATGAATGCTCAAGTTCACCTTGCAAAAATGGAGCTACCTGTATGGATTTAATTGGCCACTTTTCATGTCATTGTGCTGCTGGGTTCAAAGGTAAGTTTTTTGTTTTGAAGTGCCTTGTACTACAGGTGTGGTTGTCCAATTCTATGTAAGCGATGTTTATATGATCGTTTAATAACAATTTTATATATATCAAAAAATATGTCTATATTTGTGTGTTTGTATGACTTACAAGATTTTTAACTGAATTAGCATGGAAACTCAGATTGTGTCTCCTAAATGTTCCTCAGCTGACCTTCTCTCCACTAAATGTACAATTCTGAGCATGAGCTTTGATGCCATTGGCAAAAAAATTGATCAAGTTCCAAAACACAATTTTAATTGTATTATTTTTATTTTCATTGTTATGCAGTCTTATGTGTCATGTATTTAGTCATACACAGGCTGATAAGAACAAATGTTTTGGTACAGAACAGGAAAATCTAAGCATGAGATCAGCAGTATCATCTCTCTGCATGTATGTAATATAAACAGATATATTTGAGTGAGTTGTTCAGACTCCCCTTCTACTCAGTGGCGATGGGGCATCTGCCTATCATAGACATCTGTTCTAGGATGAGATGGGCTGCAGATTTCTGCATTGGGTTAGATGAATCCCACACAAGCTGATAACGTGATTCCTTTTTGTTCTAATTTTCTGTTTTGTGTGAATACCCTGATACTCAGACTATGTGTGGGAGGCAGAAAATAATTTTGGATTCAGCAATACTCAAGTGTTGCATTCCCAGCCTTTAGTCTATATCACTGAGCACAAGCATTAATGCTCTGAAAGCTTCTCTATCTTCATTGACAATCTATGGTATGCTACCACTAACAAAGACAAAAATAAATAGTATAGCATGCAACAGTGTCATCTGTACTAAGTAATCATTAATCTGCAGCTTATTCTTCTAAGCTGCTGAGGGTTCTTGCTCCAATTCAGGGAGCATGCGTAGTACTAGATTTGTAAGTCCCAGTTAAACCACTGGGATAACACCTGTATTTGGATCTTTCTGGGTCACTGCCAAAGTGCTGAGCTATTAAGTAATTATAACTTCAGTGCTAATTTTTCATTATAAATTCTGGCTAGCTACACTTACTTTTAACATTTCAGCACTAACATTTTTAATTTCAAATATGTTTATATTCATTTACATATATACATACACTTATGTATGTGATATACATCTGCAGATTTGTTGTCCTCAATTTGAGTATATAATTTCTTGGTCATTTGAATACACATTTAATAAAAGATGATATTTCCTCTTCATGCTCATTTATTAATAAATGTGTAACAAAACAGAAGATTGTCCCTCAGGTAGCCTAAATTCCATTAAGATAGCACAACTAAATGTCTGACTACAAGCGAAGAGAAAAAAAATACTTGGCTCACCTGTACAAAATCTAACATGATATATTTCCATTTCGCTGCTGAAACATCAACTTTTATTTTGTACTTTGCTGGTCTTCATGGGGGACTTCAACCACCCCAATATCTACTGCAGGGACAATACAGTGGGATATAAGATTTGTTTGGAAGAGTCCCATGGGTTAGAGCCCTGGAGGGAAGAGGAGCCCAAGAAAGCCTATAACCTCCCCCAGGCTCAAGAGCAGTTCATCTCAAAGATGAACTGAGCTCCTGGACAAACACAAAAAAATAAAACATACAGAGGATGGAAGCAAGGACAGGTAACCTGGGAGGAGATACAGAGACGTTATCTGAGCATGCAGTGATAAGGTTAGGAAAGCCAAAGCCCAAATGCAGTTGAATCTGATAAGGGATGTGAAAGACAACAAGAAGGGCTTCTACAAGGACACAGGTGACAAAGGGAAGAGTAGGGAAAATATGGGCCTATTGCTCAATGAGATAGGAACCTGATGCCACCAGACATGGAAAAGTTTGAGGTACTGAATGCCAACTTTGCCTCGGTCTGTACTAGGAAGACTGCCCTTCAGAAATCCAATGACCTGTTGTTGTGGTTTAACTCAGCCAGCAACTAAGCACCACACAGCCGCTCGCTCACTCCCCCCTGGTGGGATGGAGGAGAGAATCGGAAGGGTAAAAGGGAGAAAACTCGTGGGTTGAGACAAAGACAGTTTAATAGGTAAAGCAAAAGC
>NW_008825615.1:11436766-11445622 GCF_000699105.1 Pygoscelis adeliae
CATCGGCAGGCAGGGGTTCAGCCATCTCCAGGAAAGCAGGGATCTATCACGCATAATGGTTACTTGGGAAGACAAACGCCATCATTCCGAACGTCCCCCCCTTCCTTCTTCTTCCCCCAGCTTTATACACTGAGCATGACGTCACATAGTATGGAATATCCGTTTGGCCAGTTGGGGTCAACTGTCCTGGCTGTGCCCCCTCCCAGCTTCTTGTGCCCCTCCAGCCTTCTCAGTCGGTAGAGCATGGGAAGCTGAAGAGTCTTTGACTAGTGTAAGCATTACCTAGCAACAACTAAAACATCGGTGTGTTATCAACATTGTTCTCGTCCTAAATCAGAAACACAGCACTGTACCAGCTACTAGGAAGGAAATTAACTCTATACCTGCCGAAACCAGGACACCTGGAGACCAGTGGGAAAGTCTGTCAAGGAAGATGTACGCTTGGTGGAAGAGGCTCAGGTCAGGAAATACTTAGGCAAACTGGATATACATAAGTCCATGGGCCCTGGTGGGATGCACCCACAAATGCTGCGGGAGCTGGCAGATGTCTTTGCAAGGTCACTGTTGACAAATTTTAATTGATCGTGGTGATTAGGAGAAGTGCCCAAAGACTGGAGGAAAACAAATGTCAGTCCTGTCTTCAAGAAGGGCAAAAAGGAAGACCTGGAGAACTACAGGCAGGTCAGCCTCTCCCCCATCCTCCCCCATCCCTGGGAAGGCAATGGAGCAGCTAATGCTGGAAAACATGAATGACAAGAAAATCATCTGGAGTAGTCAGAATGGATTCACCAAGGGTTAGTCATGCTTGACTAACTTGTTAAGCTTCTACAATGACATGACTGGCGTGGTAGATGAGGGGAGAGCAGTGTATATTTTTTACCTTGACATTAGCAAGGCTTTTGGAACTGTTTCCGACAATATCCTCATGAAAAGCTGATGAAGTATGGGCTGGATGAGCAGACAGTGAGATGAATTGAAAACTGGATGAACAACCAGTCCCAGAGGGTGGTGATCAGAGGCATGAAGTCAAGTTGGAGGCCAATAACTAGAGGTGTACCCCAGGGGTCAATAGTGGATCCAGTCCTGTTGAACATCTTAATTAAAGATCTGGCTGATGGGGCAGTATACACTCAGCAAGTTTGCTGATGACACAAAACTGGGAGGAGTGGCTGCTAAATCAGAGGGTCATGCTGCCATCTAGAGGGACCTCAACAGGCTGGAGAAATGGGCTGACATTAATGTCATGAAGTTCAACAAGAGGAAGTGTTAAGTCCTGCACCTGGGGAGGAATAATCGCAAGAACCAGTACATGCTGGGGGCTGACCAGCTGGAAAGCAGCTTTGCAGAGAAGAACCTGGGGTCTTAGTGGACATCAGGTTGAATGTGAGCCAGCAATGTGCCCTTGTGACAAAAGTGGGAAATGCCTGGGCTGCATTAGGAGGTGTTTTGCCAGCAGGTCAAGAGAAGTGATCCTTTCCCTCTACTCAGCACTGGTACTGAGGCCACACCTGGAGTTCTGTGTCCAGTTCTGGGCTCCCCAGTACAAGAGAGACATGGAACTACTGGAGAGAGTCTGGTGAAGGGCCACTAAGATGACTAAGGGACTGGAGCATCTCTCCTATGAGGAAAGGCTGAGAGAGCTAAGACTGTTCAGCCTGGAGAAGAGAAGGCTCAGGGAGGGATCTCGCCAATGTTTATAAATACCTGAGGAGAGAGTGCAAAGAAGATGGAGCACAGTGACAGGACCAGATGCAATGGGCAAACTGAAACACAGGAGGTGCTGTCTGAACATCAGGAAATACTTTTTTACTATAAGGGTGACTGAACGCTGGCACAGGTTGCCCAGGGAGGTTGTGGAGTCTCCATCCGTAGAGATATTCAAAAACCATCTGGACATGGTCTTGGGAAACTGGGTCTAGGTGTTCCTGCTTAAGCAGAGGGGTTGGACAAGATGACCTCCAGAGGTCACTTCCAACTTGAACCATTCTGTGACTGTGAACATGAGGACTTGATTATATAAATGATATAATAATATATTACTAGAAAATACTTTTTTTAATTTTATCACCCAATGACATATTGTATAATAGCATTCCCATAGAAGCAAATTCAAAGAAAAATTAAATTTCACAATATTAGTCATTTAGTGTAACTCATTATCACATGTACTGAATATACTGAATTCTGATTTTTCAGAGAGTATAAACCACAAACAATTAATAACAGGCTGTTTAAACTTATAAAAATGTTATCACTACCCTAGCAATTCCATTTTCATATAGTCTCCAACGGTTTATGATCCTGGGATATTTTCCAGCACAGAACACAGAATTCACATTATGAATCAGTGAAGAGTATCTCAGTGTAATACTAAAGAAACACATTTATTCTTATCTTGTTTCTTTTTTGTGTGTGTGTTTGTTGTGTCATTTCTCTGTAATTCAAGTTTATTATGTATCCAGATGTACTTCATGTTTCTTCATAAATAGTAAATTCACTTTCAGATGAAATATCAAAGGCAATAGTAAATAAACTAAAGGGTAAAACAGAACTTATTTTGCTCAGGATTCTATACATATTTGGGGAACTATCATACTTTGTGTACTAGGATTCATCAATTTGCAAATAAGCAATTCATCGATTTGCAAATAAGCCATGAGTTCCCAGTCACCAACTTGGTTTCTCTCCTGCTAATAAACAAATCCCTGGGTACTCTTTGATATAACATTAGAATCAGTTTTTATTTCAGAAGCAAAATTTTACGTAGACAACACATAGCTGTCTCCTCTGTCTAGATGATTGATTGATCTGATGTCTATCAGTATTTCTCAAATTCTTTACGTTCTATTAGCTAGGGACCCCTCAGGCACTGTAATGGGATTTGTCAACATGAAAAGCATGATCTGATTTGGTAAAAAACAAGTTCATAAAAAATCCAAGTCTTGGGTATTTGCACAGTAAAAACAAATACTTTGTAACATCATGTACCACAGTCTTTCCTTTTGAACTGTAAACTGTACTTGTGATGGAAACTGTAATATGGAGACATTTTGTAGATGTCTGGAGTACTTACCACTGCCTACAAGAGAAATTGGCCTATGTCAAACTTGGAATTTTGCAGTATGATCTTTAAAGATTGAGTAAATATTTTTTTCAACAAAATTATCCCTTCCTTCTGACCATGTGACCCTCTATATTGCCCTCTCCTGGCTCAGTTCTTCAAACATAACGTAATTCTGTTCAGCTGCAAAGTCATTCCCAGTCTATCCCTTCTTCCATATCTTTGTGTTAACTCTATCTCAAAACATCAGAGTTCAGCATCAAATGATTCCAACTCTCATGATGACTGGTATTTCTAAACAAATAGCACTGTGCTTCATTTCTGGTTTAAAAGAAGCTCTTCTTGGAAGTATTTGAAAAAAGGTTATCTTTATCCAAACACATCCTTCATTAAAACTCTTGTTTGTTTAGATGCCTACAAAAATGTGAAGACAGCTGCTGAGAATTCTAAGTAGATAGGCAATATTGCCTCATTGGTTTCTCTTGAGGGTTTGTATCTATATGATATTGATTGCATAGTTAAGGTTTGGAAAATCTTTTTATTCTGACTATATACTGTATCTCACATAGCAAGATACTGATCCATCATTGCTTTACTTATGTGTATGTAACAAATAACAGTATTAAGGCTTATCACCAATGTAGGCCTTCCAGTGGCTTTTTGAGTTTGACATTAATATAGTCTATATATGATGCTTTTCAGTATTCTCTCATTTTGTCCAAAAGAGGAAAGTGGCATGTGGGCATTTTTAATATCATTTTATTACTTTAAAATTCTGTGCTTTGTTTTTACTTTTTTTATTGCACAAATACATCAGACAAGTCCACTTAACATTTGGAGTCTATCTGAGGAAGTATTTAAGTGTTTGTACTTTCAGTAAGTTATTCATTGGTTTTAAATTGTTTGGATGTTTTTTTAAATAGTTTCACCCTTCTGTGATACATGTGAACAGTATATCCTTGATGCCATTAAGAAAAACAAATCTTGAAGGAAAAAACATGAAGTTGTGTGAAAACCAATCCTTTTCAACACAAGAAGTTTAGGAACACTTAACCCCTTGTACAAATAGAGTCTAGAACAGCTGATGGACACCCTAATAAGTAATGAAGATTGTTAACAGGAAGCAGCAAGAGCAAGGCTGCTCCATGAGGGGAGCCACGAACCAGGATCCAAGGGTAACCCCAGTGCAGGCAGTGCCATCACTAAGCAAGGCACAGTCCTGCAGCATCTAAACAGGGTGGGCAGAGCCAGGGGCTGGTAACAGGGTACCTCATGAGCCCCAGGCTTTGCAAGCAATGGAACAGGTCCAGGGTCCATCCGTGGAAGCAAGTTAGAAGCAGCAGGAAACAGGATCAGAGGCAAAGCTACAATGTACATACAAGGGGTCCATCCAAAGAGAAAAATTACTTACAGTGTGGGCTGAAGTGTATTCTTGAGACAGGGCCAGAAGCAGGACTGGAAACAGGCACATCTACGGAATAGCTCAGGCCAGATCTGGGTGCCCACAGCTGAGTAGAGCTGAGCTGAAATGGAGCTCATTGGACAATGGGCAGGGTGTGTGGGAATGTTCCACGTGAGACTGCTTACGGCAATTGGGACTTATTAGTGTTCTCAGGGCCCTGATATCTGCTTATCTTAGCAGCATCACCTGAAATTATGAAATTATTATTTCGACTGCACAAAGGAAGGCAACTGGCTTCAATTGGTTTGTTCCCACACCCTTTCTCCATCACCTGCTTCCATTTCCATTCATACAGTTAGTATTTTAATGGGGCAAAGCCATCTTGTGAGCACAGTTCATATCTGCTCCCACATCTCCAGCACCAAACAAGGCTGGGTTGGGTGTGTGACTCAGGGCATCAGGTAGTGCAGCCTCCGTGGGGGCTCTGCCTGACTTTTTCTGCTAGGGGAGACTGATTATCCTTGGCACCCTGTGCCAATGCAGCCTGCCTGTCAGATATACAGTGTAAGCCCCTGGAAAGAGATGAGCTGGGCTTTTGGCAGTTTACAGTTGAAGAGCTACAGACTTTCTCCAAGTTAAAACTCTTTCAAAGAAGCTAAGCCAGTGAAGTGGTTTAAGACAACATCATATTAATCACTTTCAATCTAGAATAAGTGTTCACAGAAAGGTTTACACTGTATGAAGTAAATAAATAAAAAATAAAATTGTTTTGGATTTTTAACTACTGCAATTTCTTACACAGAAAAGACCTTGAATAAAAGAAAAAAATGACCAAGTGTGTAGAACAACAAAGTTGAGAAAGGGAAATGTCAGTTAAGCTCACTAAGGCCACACCTGGACAGTCTGTATTGTTTTTTCATAACTGCATTTTCTGCAAAGTAAGCAGAAATGTTACTCAGGCTGATACCTCTCTTATCTAACACAACAACTTATGTTGCTTAGAAAGCAACAAAATTACACCATTTGTTCTCAGGTACGTGACTTGAATGATTTACATTTATATACATTTTACAGAATGGTGGACAGCAAGGCAGGAGTGTTGTGAAGACAACCTTCAAATATATTGTTACTCTTTTGGATATTAGTTGAACTTTAAAAACCCCTTTTGTTTTTTCAGCAGTACTTCATTAAGATTACATTAAGTAGAATTTTAAATAATTTCCTTTTCATCTGATCTGGGAATAGAAAGATTCAACTTATGTCTTGAAGTAATATTTCCTCAAGTAAGGAGTTTTAGTTAAAAAAAAATATTCTTAGACACCTTTTTATTAATTGTGGTCATTCTGTCTGCCTTTGCATTGTCAAACATTATATTCCATTATGCCTATAAAACAAAAATTTGTATAAACAGTATGCTAATGAAACTTTGTATTTTGACATTTTTTCATGTGTTTTGTAATTCAGAGATGTTAATAATAGTGGTTGCAATTAATAAGAAATACTTATATATAATGTGTATTCCATTGAGAAAATAAGCTCTCAAATCAATTCCAGTTTTATTCTAATGTCTGAATATTATATTTGAGAATGGTACGAAGTTAAACTTATTCTGATAACAAACCAAAAATGAGTTTTGTGGATATTCTGCAAAATCTAAAAATAGTTCAATTAGTTCAGATAAAGTGTGAAGTTAAGCTCTTTAAGTTAAACAGAAATAAAATATCCAAAGTTTGAACAACTGAAAGGTGCAAACTTTCAATCTAGTGATCTTACAGAGTTGCTCTTACTTTTGGAGTGAAGGAATATTCAATGAGGCTTCATTCATTATACTTATGAAAAGGAATATTTCTTTGTTGTCTTTGATCTCCAGTTATATTTACCTGAAAACTTCAGAACATCTCCATTTGCTAAAATAGTATGATTTTTTTAAACAGAGTAAGTTACATCAGTAACACTGGTGGAGGGTTAAATATCTTTGTCAAATTTTTTAGCATGCACCTACGCAGGTCCTTAGGCCCTTCTCAAGACTTTTGTGCTCCTGCAGAATAATCTGTCTCTTGTGTATCATCAATGTGCCTGTCGAAAATGTTACTGTTAATCATCAGGCCATGCAATTTGCAAAAGTGACAGACTTTCCTAAGCAACTGTAATTATTTGTTATATATTTTAAGAACACTGCAAATTTATACAGGATAAAACACACTATAGAGTTAATAGAAGTAGAATCAGCTCATGATCGGTTTTAACATTCTCTTTGTACTTCAGAATTTGGTGACATGATCCCTGTAAATGTTTAGGAATTCAGACCCTAAGCTATGATTTATTAAATAACTAATTAAATATTATGTTTTACTACTAATTATTTTTGGGTGTGTTGTATTAATATTAACCTTAAAAGTGTAAACCCAGAAAATATTTATATTAACATACTTTGATGTTGAAAGTAATTTGTAGCCAATTAGTGATTTTTATCTGATGTTCAAAGAAGGTTCTCATCATCCATTTCAAAGATTAGCTGCATACTGAAAAAAAAAGGCTTCTCTGTACATGTCCAGCATATTCGTGTCTCAAATACTCAGAAAATATGGTCTCACAGTAGTTTCATTGATTCTTTGATTCTTTCTGAAACATTTAAAAAAAATACTGTCCATATATTGCCTTTGTACTCTGAGGACATGAATTCTTAAATTACCCTAGCAACTGTTTGCAAGAAGTTTTGGGACACGCCTTTTGTCAGGTGCAACTACCAGTTTAAAGGCACTCCATGATATGGCACATAATCAGAAGAGCTAGTTATTGTCTACAGTACACAAAAATCAATTGCCTTTCTTCTCACTACACATGCATTTGATTGGCAGAAATTGCACTAAAACATGAAGGCTTTTCCAAGTTTTAACATGATTCATAGGAAAAAAAAGTTATTCTCCTAGCCTTTTTGGAGATGCACAGAATTACCAAAACTGCACTGTTAACTTTTAGATGAAAAATAATATCATTTTTTCATATCTGTAAATAGCATATTTTTCAGTGGCTAGATAGCAAAATTAGAGGGGAAAAAAGTGATCTTGAAGGAACAATAAGAGAGATGCATAGAAACTAAAGTCTTATCTGTGTATGTCAATAGTACTGCAAATTTGTCAGGAAAAAAAATAGTGAACTATCTGTATTTAATGTGATAACAGCATTTTCAACTGAAATATTTCAGAAAGTTTGATATCTTTCTAAATCATTCTGCAAGTACTGTTAGCTAGCACAACTTGTAAATCAGTCAGTGCTTTTTGCAAATATTTTCATCAGTTATGAGAAAGGTATTCTCAGTGCTTGATAACTCAGATGAGGCTGAGTGGCATGTAATTTTTTCTTTGTCAGCTGAAGTAATTTAGTTGTAATAACAGCCTTCAGCATAAAATCAGCACCTTTGTTTTCAGAGCAGGGATTTTTTCCCCATTTCCTTGTTCTCCTAAATAAAGAATGGAATTCATACACATCTAACATGGCCATAGGTAAATAAAAGCAAAATACCTGAAACCAGATAGTTTATAGGTAAATAAAAGCAAAATACCTGAAACCAGATAGTTTTCTGTTAAAGAAGTGTAGCTTGTATATCTCTACTGTACAGCATTAGTTTGGACATTTGGGATTAATTGTATAAATTAGAACTAAATCTTTTAATCTATGGAGTGCTGCAATATAGATTAATACATTAAGAAAAACTGTACTCATTGAAGTCTTAAAATAAGGTGGGTTAGTGACATGATATCAGAAATGAAATTCAGTTTCTGATGCCACTGGTGAGAATTTCCTAGCTATACATTATAGCAGATATTTCTTTTCTTCCAAATGAAGATGCAAAATAAACTACCTTTTTCTGCGTCCTTTCTCATCTTGATAGAATCATTATGCTTCCTGTCAGACTTGGAATGGGAGAATGGCTTTGACTCCTGTCTCACCTTTTCTACACGCAATCACTATGTCACTTGTCACTACTCCTCAACACAGCTAAAGCTCCAATGTTCATCTCATGTCCCAAATTCCTCTAGCCTTCATTATTTCATCATCTTCTCAGGACTCCCCAGGTGTTGTATCATTTCATATAGTTCAGTCAAAACATGGCCACAGAATTAACCTTTTGGTCAGGTGTCATTTTGCTTTTGAATTCCTCAAAGTGTTCACCTTGCCCAGTATATGATAATTTTTGTTCCTTTTTGGAAACAGCCCTCAGTTGAAAACTGCCCTCTGTGTCTTTGTTCTTTTCTCTTATTTCCTACCATCCCATCAGGATTTCCAGTCTGAACGACCAATTTATGGTACCGTTATAAAACCTTTGCAACTGTCTCTGCTTATTGTCCATTTCATCACCTAGTATAGCTCTGTAGTCAGAAGCCTACATGTA
>NW_008825615.1:11445660-11448822 GCF_000699105.1 Pygoscelis adeliae
ACATCCAATTTCCTACCCCAAAAAGAAAAGAAATTCAAAGGAGATGGATAAGAACAGTTCACAAGGAATTGTAGTTACACCTGTTACAGCCATGTCTTAAAATTATGGTACTACCCAGTTCAGTAAGATACCTTTGATGCTTCAAGAGCAAAACAGAGCCATCTTCATCTTCACAAAAAGGCAGTAAGAAGTTCACAAATCTTGGACATCATGAGTAAATGAGGATCATCTCATTCCCTTATTTAGCTTAGAATTTGGGGAATAAATAAAACATTTGCTTTATTTTAACCTTTTATCTATTAGGAGTACACAACAACTCAAGGGAGGTGAAAGAATCTGTTTCAAGGAGTTTTTCTTGTACATGCTGCAGTTTTACCCATGGATTGTGGCTAGATAATTTACTTCTAGAAGAAACTCTGCACTACTCTCCACTTGTCTATGCAGAAGAAGAGAACAGATGCCAATGCGTGTCCACTTATCTTCCTCAAGAGAGACCTACCATAATCAGGGACTTAACTGTGGAAACGGATCTGAACTAGAAAACATAAGGAAAGCAAAATATCAGAATTAGATCAGAAAGGTTGCACATAGTGCTGTTACCTTATCAACACTTCAAAGAAAATTTAAAAAATTAAAAGAACTTAGAAAAGGATTTATATTTTGGCCAGTCCTGACTGTCTGTATTCCTCACTGGTGCCACAGTACATGCTAAGCAGCACTCAGCAGCTGCTGCTAGTAGATAGCTTTTTAGTTTACTGAGTTACCTGAACTCTCCCTGGTATCTTCTTGTGTCGCCCTTTTCATCCAGATATCTTGAAGTCTTATGGAAAATGCAGAGCATGTTTAGAGGTAGGAAAAAACCCTAATAGGAGCCACTCTGTCATAAGTTTATGTGTGGAAGAGAAACTTGGTGTTACTATGGGCTTCTCCAGTGAAGGTCTTTTTTATCTAGTAGATTCACAAAATACAGGTTTTGAGAGCTGACTGTCTTGGTTCATATGATTGTATGAGAGGGCATGTATGTGTGCTGCAGATAAGAGACCAAATATTTTCCGCAGTGCAAAGAATTCAGAGGAATTTCAGCGTTTGTTTTGGTTTTATCTTCTTCTGTGAGGTTCACAGAAAGCCCAGCATGCTTTGTACACTGCTGACCTGTGATAAGTACTGAACATATGATTTGCCTCCATATTCCTGTGGCTGGAAATAGCTTTTCCTGTTACAAATCAAAGCAACCCCTACTGTAGATTACAAATCTAAATTTCACTATACTTCCTACCTTTGCTCTTAATTATTTCATTCCTTGTCATCTGTATTTTGCCTCATTAAATATTCTTCAGTGACTTGATTGTCCTCCTCCTTTGTACATGGAGAAAGAGAAATATCCAGTATCATAATACCGACGACTTTCTGCAGAACATAAGCTGAACTCTACCGTTACACATAACTGTCTGTAAATTAGTGTTGGCCTGATTTTCATATGCAATGATACTTTGCCATTCTTTTTCAAAGGAGACAGTGAGTGAAATGAAAGAAAACGATTGACACAACTGAACAAAAATTGCCTGAATATAGTAATTTTGTATAATGGAAAAAAGCTCCAGGATTATGCATACCCTCAGTAGGAAAGCTTTCTATTTTCCTGATTGTCATGCTTCCAACATTGCCTGTCAAAATGGACTGTCTGGTAACCAATGAAGCAGAAAAATTCATGACAGGATGTCTATCAGTATCCCTGTGTATTCAGTAAGTGCACCTTGGCCAGTGGGGTCAGCATTTAGACTGTGACAATCCCATAGTCTTTTTTCATTACAGATATGTCTCTATGATTTGAACACGTCAGCACATTTGTCTTTTTTTTTTTTAATCTAAAATTTCAGGAGAAACATGTTCAGTTCGCATGAATGAGTGTCTAGACAGACCTTGTTGGAATGGAGGAACCTGTGAAGAGGAGATAAATGGCTTCAAATGCAATTGCCCCTTTGGTAAGCATTTATAGTTTTTATACAATTGCTAGTTTGGCATAGTGTGTGAGTTCTATATTTGTTGCTTGGGTGCTATAAAGTCTTGTATGGTGAAAGTATTTTTCTTACATTTTGAAAGGTAGTTATTTAGACTAATAAAAAAGAAAATTTTCTCGATGAGTGTCCATGACAATTTGCCTATGACTAATTTTTATAAATAATAGATTTCTTGTATTAAAAAGTACTTGTAGTACTGGAACATACTGGTAAAGAAATATGACAGAACTGGAGATTTCCAATTATTTAGTGTCTATTTCTATAGACACCTTATAGCAACACATTCCTTCAAAAAAGTGTAGGTTTTAGGCGGCAAAATATATTGAAATTGAGCAAACATCCAAAATTCCAGTCTTTGGAATCCTGTTCTGCTGGCCACGTTACTCACACCTAAAAGAATTGAAAACTGCTCTAAAGTATGTATGACCTCAAACTGGTGCCTGAGCATGTGCACTTTGTGCCATCTGAAGTGCCCTTAAGTATCCAAGATATCAGGTATCAGGCTGGAAGATATGGTACATGATATAAGGGACAACCAAGATGGATCAGGCCAGGTGGCAACTGAAGTAAGCACACGGTGTAGAAAGACCCAGCAAAATAAAGGGAGAAAGAAATACAACATTGAAGATTTTGCTTTGCTAATTATATATACATTGTATAATTTGGGATTTTGCATGTTATTGTGTGTTGACTAAGAAAACATAGAAAAGGGTGGCCTAGAAATTCCTGACCTTAGAAATCCTTTGACCAAGATCAGCAGGCTTTCTCCATTTTTTATAATCATTGTTGCCAAAAGAGGCTGGGATAGAGATTTAGCAACTGGTAAGTTCATTCATAAATATGGATAAGAAATTATTGATAAATTCTAAAAAGGTTTTTGTTTTTGACACGTGCATTTACGAGCTCATTGTTACTATGGAAAATAAGGTCAGAAAAACTAATTTTATACAGTCATGGTCTAAAAAGGCTTACAGTACAGGGATGTTTAGAACAGAAACTGATAGTGATCAGTAAAACCTGGAAAAGTCAGAGTACTGAAACGCAAGTGTCCAGCCATCCCTCTCAAGCAAAGCAACTGATTTCAAGAGGAATTTAATGTACTTAATATCAAGAGATCCTTAAATGCTGTAAGGATGGTTTCCTG
>NW_008825615.1:11449489-11466646 GCF_000699105.1 Pygoscelis adeliae
AATACTGAGTTATAACTTCAAAGGTAAGATGACGTTTTCATGTTTGTTGCTTCTTTGGAACAAATGAAGGCATGTGTTCAAGTGTTTTACTGAATAAGGGCTGTAGCTAAACATTAACACAAACATTATCTCCTTTGTTCTTCTGAGATGGAGATTCTCACATTCAAGGCACTGCTTTGCTATCCCATGTTTAACTCCCATCGGTGTTCGCTAACACTTACATACACTGGATTTTAGACACAAAGGTCCTGCATGTCCTTCCACAGATCTGAAAGAAGATCTCTTTCACGTAGCAAAATGTGTGTCAGTGATAGGAAAGAAAATTGTTGTGATGTTGTCTTAATAGGTTGTTTGTCCCTCTTTCTTTAAAGAAAAGTCAGTCACTCTCTAGACAGGCCTTATCCAATTAATTTTTATTATCATTCTTGGTGTGTGTGTGCATGTATGGTTTGAGTGTCTGTGACTATTCATTCCTTTGTGTTGTACCTCTGAGGTTAATCCAGGTATTCATCTGGAACAATGAGGTTTATGTAATGGACACACATACACTAGAAACTATGAGTTTCATTCTATTGACTCTACTAAAATACTGTGGATAGCAGTGATTCTTCTTCAGCATCAGTCAAAGGATCAAGTAACTCACAGTGAACCAGAGGGTATCTGTAGAATTGACCAGTTATTTTTTAAAAGAGTTAAGACTTTCTATATTACTATTTGCAGCTACATATTAATATGATAGCAAGCTGAATTAGAGAGGGGGAAAATTGTGTAGTGGTGTGCATACCTAACAATGAGCTGAAAAGAGGAGGATTTTAATCTGAATGTGATACAGATTCCCTTTGTGCCCTCAGGCAAATTAATTAATATCCCAGTTCATATTCTCTAGGTGAAGGTGTAAATAAACAAATGTAACCATCTCACAAAGATATTGCAATGATTAAATAGATAACGTCTGTAAATTACCTGAAAACAAAGTCGCTACATTACTAGATATTTTTACTGCTAGCTTCATTCTAACAAGAGTATCACTTGAAAAGATAAGACAGGTAACTCAAGCTAATCCTTAAGTGAAAAATGACAATTTATACCTCCATACTTTAAACTGACAACCAGTGTCATATTGGATTTCTGAAAATTAAGTTTTGCTTATCAGAGGATCTGTAGTTGCTGGCTTTTAGCAAGTACGTAAAAATAAATAAATAAATAATAAAAACATTTAATAAATCACATGTATTCAATAACAAAATACAAGGAAGCACAGAGAATTTGGATATGCCCTAATGATCAAGTTCTTGTAAATTAAAATACTTGTATCTGCAACTGTCTCTCTGACTAGACCACCAATAACTTGTTTTTCACTGCCTGTTTTCCTTTGTAATACATTTTTATTCATTAAGTAGGTGGCTGTTATCTTTCCACTTTTCTGCTTTGCCTGCTGTTGTCTGAAACAGTCTCTGGCTGCATCTTATTTTTAAGTGCATGGTGATGTCTTCCCAAATTAGACTTTTCATATTATCAAATAATTAACATAAAGAGCTTTCCTCTATATGCAGTGAAGGTTCTATTTCTATTTTTATTTAAATTATTATTTTATGAGGAATTGTAGCTCTATTTTACTAGATACAGCTTAAGATACCTTTGCTGAGCAAGAAATATGTCAGTATCACCTCTGCCATGTCAAAAGTGAGCAGCAGTATTTTGTAACTTCAACTATAAATATTTAAAGGCGATCATAGTTAGGAGTTACATACATTAAAATTTAATGAGTTTTTTTCTTCAAATTAAGCCATAACAGAAATGCCATTTATTTGGGGATATGAGAGCATAAGTTATCTTGACGTTCAATTTAGAAGGAAAAGGATTAATTTCCTTTTAGTTTTCCCTTTAGAAACTCTCAATGCTAAGCTAAGATAAATCTGGAAGGACTCCTGAAGAGTTTTGTATTAGCAGTGGGTGAAGATAGCTTAATGAAGGATCTTGGCATGGTTTAATAGTGAAGAGATGCTGCATCAATAGTAAACCTATATGTTTTGAAAAAAAAAAGAGTGTTTTGTATCTTCTTTTATCTTATACAGTTTCTTTATGCAAAGTGGATGTAATAGTAGGAATTTTTATTTTTAAGATATATATATATTTTCAAAAGCTCATGTGGTTACACATGATATATAGTGTTGTGTCTGGAAATGCATAACTGCCCCAATGAGAATGCGAACATGATGGATGAAAGGCTGGATTCTTCACGGTACTGTGTGGTGTAGACATTTGGTTGGATCTGAAGAAAGCAAGCTAATTAGCCTGATTAACAAGCAAGGTTCATTAACCCAACAAGAAAGCTATGTTAATAGTTACGCTGCTTCTGATACTGAAGTAAGCTCTTTCAGATATTGTGTCTTTATAAAGTACTATATTTAAGAAGTGAAGAGCTACTAACACATTGCTGTTGGCTGGAGTTAAGAGAATTCTGTTGTCAGAGAAGATTTATAGACTGATCAAACTGTTTTTGATTGAGATTTGTGGTCTTCCATTTTTATTTTATTTTTAAAAAGAGTTTGAAGTGGGAAATGCATGTAGAATGAACAAGGGGACCTCTGCTTTACCAGGGCAATCCTCCAACCACCAGGGCAATCCTCCCACAGACCAAGTTCCAGTCTGCCATGTTTATGTCTGTATGAAATTTCCAAGACAGTCTCTATTTTTAGAAATTTTCATAAATGTAAGTGTGAAGACCTCAGTATTTTCTCCACTGGAAATTCCAGAAGTGTTGGGTTTTTTCCATCACCAATAGTCACTGTGTTATTAGAAACCAAGGCACACTAACATTGCACAATTCTGTAATTACTATATAGAAAATACTGAACACATACTGTTGGATGCAGCCAAAATGAGAATTTTCTTACAATGTTGATGTTCTTCAGTGTATTAAGTATGTTTATATTATGTTTCAAAAGACAGAAGTATTTTAATTTAGCACAGAACCTGCACTTTTCCATGAGTGCAGATTTTTTTCATTTTGAGAAAAAAATAAAATATTGATTTAAAAATAGATGCATTAAAGTTTTTAATAAGCATGTGAAATATATTTCCTACTTTTTAATGATTTATGATACTGCTATCTCATTTTAATTACTCTATAGAATATTAGTGAAAAAACTTATTTACATCAGTCATAAAAATAAGAGATCTTGATGCCATGCAAAATTGCAAGCATTTTCTTCATTTCTTTCACTACTAAATAAAGCATAAATCAATAGGAAACTTCAATAGGAACCTTCCAAAATAAAATCTAATTGCTGGAATATTTGTGCTACATATGATCATTAAAACAACAGTGAATAATGCCAGAATAATTTTTGTTTATCTAAAACAAAATAATGATTTTTGTTACCCTTAGAAAAGTGAGATACACATCACAAAAATGTCAATATAGCTGTGGAAAATAATTTATCACATAATAATATTTAGGTAAATAAGATACATTGATAGATTTAAAGCATTACAGTAATGAATAGCTTAAAATTGTTAAAATATGCTTCTTATTTTTAGAGATTCAATTCTGCCCTCTTTATGGCAAAAATTTCCTGTTACTGAAATTTGAAATTTTCATTATTTTTACTGAATTCTTACTTTACTGATTCACATTTCATATCTCATATGTGCAGAAAACATTCTCTCTACAATATGAGTAGGTGTGTCTACCTAAATGCCAGGAAACTAGATTACCTCTGAAAACTGTTAGCTGAACCTTAGTATTAATCCTTCTGATGGCTCAAGAGATTAGACTGGCTTGGATTCATTGATGCACTAAAAAGTTCTACAGTCACAACAATAACACAAATACCAAAGTACTACTTTGATTCATTGGCAGTTCATATAGCACGTCTTTTATCAAAACATGTTTTAACCCTCATACAAAAATGCAAAATCATATTTATCTCCAAACTTTTCTCAAAAAAAAAAATCTTTGAACAAATTTACATTTTTCAAAGATAAATATTTATAATGAAGGATGTGTTCTTTTCAGCTATACAAACTCAACCTCACTCTTAATGTAAGAAATAATAATTAAGTGCAAAGTAAGAGAAAAATTAGCACATCAATCTTCATATCTGTTCCGTTTCAATTGAAATTAGGTAAACTTGTAAGTCTGTGCATGTGAACATAAACTAATAAAGAATTATGAAGAACTTAGAGATACATTTTAGCTATTTATGATGCCAAAACAAAAAGTATTAGTAATTTGAAATTTTTAGTAAGGAATGTATAGTGTTGTATTGTATGAAATCCATTCACTGTTTTCCACTGAGCATCCTATAAACACATTCAATATAGTCTTAGAAGAAGAACCTTGGGGGGATATAAGAACAATTTTAAAAGTGAAAAAAAGACATTTCAAAAAACTGTATGCTTTTTTTGAATATATATGTCTGTATTTCTCTATCTTCAGAGTACATTTAGGGTTGTAGTAAAACAAAACTTTCAAAAAAATGTCATGGTGTAGACATTCCTAGTCTAAGACCTGCAATAATTTGTAATGAATATTTACATCCTTTTAATAAGGATGTAGCTGGAATAAATACATGATGACCTCAGACTGCTGAAATATTTAAATATAATGGATAAGAATTCAATACTGAGTAATAGAGGAGTGCATAAAAACTTGAAAGAACTCTCACTTCTGGAAAATTTTAAATTTGGGAAGAGTATGCTGGATTCCTTTTTCATCCACTTATCCAGTGTCAAAAATGCAACTGACTTGGTAGGGTTAAACGTGACAGCAAACTCTTTTTTTAATCCAGAAAGAAAACCCACATTTTAGAAACTAAATTCTTCATCTATAAAAGCTGAAAGAAAGGATGGCCTGAGGGCTAAAGCAATGAACTTTGATTTAGGAAATCTGCTGCAAGTTCTACATTGCTCCAGAGTGAACTTTTACACAATATATTTAATACAAGTTAGTCAAAGAATTGGTTCTGTTAATATGAACTGCAGAATGATGCTGATGGCAGAAAGTTTTGAGCTGAGGTTTCTGATCACTGGCTTCTGCTCCTCCAAATCTGAATTCTAACTCTAACCTTCACCTGGATCCTTGGTGCTAGTTTAGGTGTGCCTTCTCTCTCTAGATAGCTACCCAGATCTACCCAAAATGTTTCTGTATCCTACGCAGCCAGTTAAAATGATCAAAAAAAGACCTTTTTTATTTAGTTTTCAAACTTACATATACAGTTCCTCCATCCTTGGGAAGCAGTATTGCTCTTCCTTGTTACGAAATCAGAAGAACTATATGTATTTAGCAAATCTAAAATATACACATTTAACTTGTATGTGCTAATTTTATGGAAATACATTTTCTGCTTTATTAGTTACTGTCAGGCAGTTCATTGTCTTAATATGTTGTCAATTTTAACACTAAAACTATTATTTTCATATGACAAATCTCCTTTCAGCAGCTTTAAAAATAATCCATTAAAATTATCTACGGTACAGCTGAGATATTTCTTACAAATTATTCTAGTACTCCATCCTGCTGTTGATAAGATATTGTCACTAAATAGGATGAAATCAGGTCATTTAATCATACAGATCATTAATTCACATAAATATATTTCAGCATTGCTGGAAATCTGACATAACTAGAGTCTTAACTTTTAAAAATGCATAACTGGAGAAAACTCTTGCCTTTTAAGCATTTGGGTTTGGTTGTTATTAGCTTTTTTTTTTTTTTTTGCTTTTTTTTTTTAATTACCCTGTACTATAGTCTAATTTTGTATCACAACATAAGAACCCCATTCATCAAAAGGTATAGGTTACTTTAAGTAATGGGCTCTTATGGGACTCTGCTTTTGTGATAGAGTACAAATTTTTTTGCATCTCAAGATAAGAAATAAGACAAAGAGTAACATAACGTTGAGGGTGGTGAAACACTGGAACAGGTTACCCAGAGAGGTGGTGGATGCCCCATCCCTGGAAACATTCAAGGTCAGGTTGGACGGGGCTCTAGGCAACCTGATCTGGTTGAAGACATCCCTGCCCATGGCAGGGGGGCTGGACTAGATGACCTTTAGAGGTCCTTTCCAACCCAAACTATTCTATGATTCTATGATTCTATAATGAAATGGATAAAATGGAATCAGACAATGTCTTTAGATATTGTATGACTTCATTACTTAGTTCTTTTTCTCTCTGTGTAGAAGACATTCATGGCTTTCAGATGAACACCGTAACACATCTTTTGAAAGTGTTTAACAGGAAAGTAATTTTATAATAATATAGCTTGGGTGACTGGTTACGGCTAGTATGGCTTTTGGTATATTCTGATGACCTTACACAGGAGATTTTACAAGCATTATATTTGAACTTCAGCATCTTAGATAATAGTATTTTCATTTAGCTGATGAACAGTATTGGTTAATTATGGAGTATGATTATCAACAGTAAATTTCTTCAAGGGAATTTTTTTTATAATGCTAAGACTGCATCCTTTTATAGGGATTTCTTTTCAGGGGCATAGAATATACCATCTGAACACCATCTGTCTATCTATATAGCTTTATCTATATATGTGTGTAACTTTCCAAAAGGTATATATTTCTATATCTATTACAGATATATAATCTGTATCTATATCTATATATATCTACCTCTCTAAAAGAGTAGCTTCTGGAAAAGTGATCTCTGCCTTCCACTCGATATGTGGACCATTGTGGACAGACTGGATGACATTGGCATTGTGTGACCGGCATCTCCAGGCACATAAGTTTCTTGTGCACAGGCAAATTTCCAGTCTTCATAGAGGAAGGGTCATGACTTTGGAATTTATCATTAAACACACTGAAAAAGCTAAAACCAAAAAAAAATGAGGCACACCAAATTCACTAGTCATGTTTTAGATATCTAGGACAGAGTGGTTTAGAGGATTTGGTTGTGCAGAGTGTATTGGGTGTCCATAGCAAGGTGCTGGCAGTGGGGGCTGCAGGGGCAGCCCCTGTGAGAAGAGGCCAGGGCTGCCCCATGCCAGATACAGCCAGTTCCAGCCAGCTCCAACCACCCCACCGCAGGGCACAACTGAGCCCCCCAGCCAAGATAGTGGCACCTCAGGGAAAACATATTTAAGAAAGGGTAAAACACTACACAGAAGTTAGTGAGAGAGAGCAGTACAGAAAAAATATGTGAGAAACGGCCCTGCAGACACCGAAGTCGGAGAAGAAGGAGAGGGAGGAGGTGTTCCAGGTGCCGGAGCAGAAATTCCTCTTCAATCCCATGGAGAAGACCATGGTGACCCAGGCTGTCCCTCTGTAGCCCATGGAGGAGCACAGTGGAGCAGATAGATACCCACACTGCAGCCTGTGGAGCACCCCATGCCAGAGCAGGTGTATGTGCCCGAAGGAAGCTGCAGCCTATGGAGATCCCACGCTGGAGCAGGCTCCTGAGAGGAACTGGGGAATGTGAAGAAGAAGCCCATGCAGGAGCAGTCTTTTCCTGAAGGACTGCAGCCCTGGAGAGGACCCATGCTGGAGCAGGTTTATCCTGAAGGACTGCAGCCTGTGGGAAAGACCCACACCGGAGCAGGGGAAGTGTGAGAGGGAAGGAGCAACAGAGAGGAGCTGTTATGGACTGACCGCAATCCTCCATTCCCCATCCCCCTGTGCCATTTGGTGGGAGGAAGTAGATGAGTTAGGAATAAAAGAGTGAAGTTGAGACTGGGAAAAAAAAAGGGGGGGAGGGTTTAGGTGGAAGACAGTTTATTTTTTGAGTTTGTTTCTTACCATCCTACTCTATTTTTAATTAGCAATAAATTAATTTTTTCCAAGTTGAGTCTGTTCTGTTCATGATGCTCACTGGTAAGTGATCTCCCTGTCCTTATCTCAACCCATGAGATTTTTCATCTTATTTTCTCCCCCCATCCTGTTGAGGAGCAGGAGTGCAAAAGCAGCTGGGTGGGGGTCTCGCAACCATCCAAAGTGAACCAACCACACACCCATAAGCACCAGTCTTGGGGATCAGCAGATTTAATAAAAAGAAAAGTAAAAATAGGATCCTTCAGTATTTTAACCTCCTCAAGTATGTCTTGCACCTAAGGACAAAGTTTGTAGCAAGAAAGTTCTAAAATATTTAAGTGCAGGTTGGCCAGTGATATAATTAACATGAGGAATTCTGTTTAAGATTCTTGAAATATGGTGAAAGCTCCATAACAATAAGCCCTATAAACAGGGTGGAAAGGCCCTACACAAACCTTCTGCTCAGTACTTTGACTGAAGCAAGTGCTGTGCCCATGACAGTTATGCCTGGAAGATGGCACTGGAAAAGCAAGGAATTCCAAGGAGCCTGAAATCTGTGTTCCAACAAGCAAGAAGTCTTGCATTGTTAAATAATACCTTCTGGAAATATGTTTTCCATCAATTCTACAGGAAGAAACTCCTGTCTCTTTCATCGGAGCAGAAAAAACCTCCAGCCAGAACTAAAAGTACTAAGGAAAACATGATAGGCACTAGCAGCATGTCTCTTTCCATCACTCACTATCCCCATGTGATCTTTTTCATCAGAAACATAAGGACTGATCAGTATTGATTAATTTGTATTCCAAATTCAGCATAATAAAAGCACAACATAATGCAATCTTCATCAATGGAAGGAGTGACAGAGGATGTTTCAGTGATGATATATATGCAGCCAGTATATGATATTTGATTTAATATGTGATATTGGAGCTAATATGGTGTTGGTTCAATACAGAGTGAATGTAATTATTCACACAGTCTGTCAAGAAAACTGAAGGGCAGATAACTGATGAGGAAGCCCTAAAGGACAGTATTTGAACCTATGTTGTGCTCCAAGATTTGTTAAGACTAATGGGTCCACAAAACATTTTAGCTATCAGTGAATCAGCATTTTTAGCAGGAAAAAAAATGTCAGTGGAGAGTGTTAGATCTGCTCATGTTCCAAAAAATAACATGCACACTTTCAAAACCCATGGATTCATTGCCTGTATGTTTTACTGCCTTGTAGCTTCATTGTATATTCTCCTTCTTTTATGTGGCTCAGCCTTCAGATTGTTTTTATTTCTCCCTCATGTTTTTTGTCATTTTGACAATTTATATTGCTCATTCAAACACTATTAATTTTTTTTTGCTTTTAAATTTGTTTTATATTCATTGTTTCAGGTTGTTTTCTGAAGATGTGCCACTTTTACCCTTTCCATTCTTCTCCAGATAGTATTTAACACTTCTTTTGTTTGATGATAATTAATATTTAGAAACTCTTATTTGTTGCAGGTATGCTCATACAGACTAATTAAATGTCTGTTTCTTGCAGGCAGGCTAGTTAGCAAGCTTTTTTTTTTTTCACTTTGTCATCTGAATATTTGTGTTCCTTTTCTGATTAACCTGGTATTTATTTTATTTACTTGTTTTAATTTTAAACCTTGGGGTTTTTTTTACTTTTATAGATGAGCTCTATTAGTTGATCTTTTCAGTTCATAAGTTACATTAATGTAGAATAAATAATTTAAACATTACAAATTTTGGGGGACTGTTTATACATGTTTTCTTCTTCCTTTAGTTCACTCTAAGTAAAACATTGTTTAGAATGCCATGATAGAGCCTTTTATGGAGAGTCACTAACTCTTTTACTCACCTTTCTCTTTTAATCTTTCAGCTAGATGAGTGTAGTAAAATGGAAGTTTTCATTTTTGCATGTTTCAGTATAGATGAATATGCCATTAGTTATTACCTGCATCTGAAAAGTTCTTAACGTAGCATCTTGTTTTGAGAAAAATAAAATAATGAATGACTTGAGGAAGATTAATTTATTAAAATAACATAAAGACTAAGCAGCAGCTGAATAAAATTGTAGCAACAAAAAGATTTCTAACCCCACTGTTTCCATGACAACCTCCCTTCTTGGAGTTTCAAAAACCATTTCTGCATTACTCCTGTGCTACTCATCACCTTCCTTGTATGTTATTTCAATGAATAGATATTTCTATGTTATCCATATAAAAAAGTCAGGTGAAATACATGATAGAAGATATTTCTTTATTTGTATTCTAATAGTGTCTGTGATGCCTGATTTATATTAGGGACAATTATACAATGTGCTTTATGCATGTGTTTTCATTTTACAGTAGCATAGGCATTAATCTGATCCAGAAAGTTCAATAGGTTTTAGTTTGTTTTTTTAAGTGCAATCATCTTTGTTGTGAACAAAATAGGAAATGGTTGGATACATTAAGTATTGCTTTCCCTTTTTTGTAGTTGTGGAGACAACATGAATACAGGTGGGATGAACATTTTGCTAGAGGTACCAGTCTCTTGTACCAGAGCTTAAACTGAGAGTGCTTAGATTTAGAAAACTAAGTTATAGACAGCTGAAGGTAGATGAGATGAGATGAATCCCAGCTGAAGTGATTTTCTCTGTGACTAGAGACACTGCAGTAAAAGTGGGCAGAGGTGTCCTTAGCCTTATTCTGATGCCTTTCTTCCCTCTTTACAACTGAATTTTGGGGATGTTTTTTTTTTATTCACACAGTTTTCTTCTCTGTTATTCTCATTATACCTTTAAGGTTCCAAAAAGGGTTCATCTACTTTAATAAAGCACAATTTTTTGCTTTAATCCACTGACCGGATCTGAAAAGGACAAGTGGAAAACGTGTATGTATTATAACTAAATGTGAATCATCAAAGAAATAACATGAGGAAAGTTATGTGCAGCAGGATGATAAGGGCAGAATTGCAGTCCCTATATGACAGTGAAAATAAGCTATAATAAGGCACCATCAAAAAGTTCAGTAAAATGAAACCTCACAAAAGCTACCACACAATTTTATTAAGTTCAAAATAATTGGCAGTCCTTTTTAAAGAATAATTCAGGACTGAAATAGTAAAGCTACTGCCTGAATTTTTGAAGTACACTGACAATGTTTGAGACAAACTGCACACTATCTGCATATGTTATGCCTCCCACAATTGAAAATAGATATTTAAACTAATTCATAGCATGGTTTTGCTGCAGCCAAATTACAGCCTAGGCTGCCCACATTATTCATCAGTTGTTGTATCCAGCCTTAACAGGCCGTCCTCAAAGTCAGGTACTCAGGCCAAACACAACCACAGAAGCCTTAGACCAGATTCACACAGTTCACTTTAATGACAATAAAACAATGCTGATGTAATTAGCAACCAAAAAAGTTTATTAGTGATCAATTTGGCATAGCTGTTTCTTAAGAAAAGAGCACCTGAACAACTCACTGGGGTTTACTACAGTATTATGTACCCAAACTAGGGGCAGCTCTACCAATGCTACTAGTTATGCTCAACGTTAATGATTATCTACATGATTAAATTTGGATCCCTTTACAAGATTAATTGATTTTTACACAAAAGATTTCACTTTAATTTGAGAACCAGTTATGTCAACTACCCTTCATTATGTATTTTCTTAAATAGCCTCTACATCTTAGACAACCTGTTCATCTATGCACCATCTACCTGGGTATATTTTTTTTTGGTTGCAGACTGACTTTTTTAAAGACATAGTATCTTACTGATGTTTTCCTAAATAAGGTTCAATATAGCCTTAAAATATTCTTGGTCACATGTACAGTTTCAGTTTGGGGTTTATAGATTACTTATGATCCCTAGAAATTTAAGTTACATATCAATAATAAAAACATATTTGTATAAACACAAACTCATTTGTAAAATATACGTGTAATATATCTCTAACTACCTGTTATTAATATCTATTTATGACTGTTAATGTAAGTAATCAAACTTGCGCATGGAAATTTATTTGATTTCACAAGCAAAACCATAGGCTGCTGAAAAAGGTCTGTATGTACTTTCTCAGGGAAATATTTAAAAAAAAAGCATACTGACTTTTTTCTTTTCTATAGGTGATTAATTTTTCTCATTGGAAGCAACCTTATGAGATGTTTCACTAAATTCTACATAAATTTATTTACTTACTCTGCCCATAGTTTTCTTCTATCTTCCTTAATATTTATTTTTAATTGAGTGAAAAATATGTTTTTATTTGTTTAATCCTGGATGATAAACCATGCTGAACTTCATGGGTATATGTCATCACTCTGCAACATTTCTATGCTTTCTTTTATTAAAATGCTTATACTCTTGTATGACAATGCAGCCCTGACACATTTTTTGACTTCTTAACTGTCTATGACTTGAAATCGGTAACAGGGCTGGGAAAAGATACTTCATATCCTCACAGACCAACTTTCAATGGCAAATTTATCTTTGTTGGACACTGTCACACGATGAAAAATTAATCTGTTGCAGTTAGCAGTGCAGAATATCTGTTTGGACTTCCAGTCTGTCATCATAACTGGGCATGGTTATTCTCTCCAGCCTATTTTGGATAACTGTGGTTAGAGAGGAAATTGGCTGTCTGGTTATTCTTTCTGCTTACCAGGCAGGAATCCAGTGCACAACCCATCTGCAAGTACTCCCTGAGAGGACTGGGCAGCTTGCTTCCTCCAGCTTGTAACTCAGCCTGTGCCAGCTGTGTCAGCTGGACTTCAGAGAATAAAAAGCATGCTTCTGACAGCTGGATGGGGAGGTTGTACATCAACCAACAGAGAAACAGAGCACAGTACAGATTGCATATAATCCCAAAAGAATTGTTCAGCTTTGCTAACTGGGATTTAGTTTAAAAGTGCTGTTCTTTGGACTCCTTGGCCCAATTCAAGTTTCTTTTTTCAAGCAAGTTCATTTAACTTCCTCCTCATGGAATTAACTTCCTTGTCACCCAAAAGAAACCTTTACATTGTTTTTTTATCTGTATTGGTTTTGGCTGGGAGGGAGGTAATGATGTTCTTCATAGCACCTCATATGGTGCAGTGTTTTGGATGATGGATGATTTTGTGACAAAAACAGTGTTGATAACATACCAGTGTTTTAGTTATTGTTAGGCAGTGCTTGCACAACATCAAGGCTTTTTCTATTTCTCACACTGCCGTGCCAGCGAGTAGGCTGGGGGTAGGCAAGAAGTTGGGAGGAGACACAGCTGGGACAGCTGATCCCAACGGACCAAAGGGATATTCCATAGCATATGAAGATGTGCTCAGCAATAAAAGCTGTGGGGAAGGAAAAGGAAGGGGGGGACGTTCGGAGTGATGGCGTTTGTCTTCCCAAGTAACCGTTATGCGTGATGGAGCCCTGCTTTCCTGGAGATGGCTGAACACCTGCCTGCCCATGGGAAGGAGTGAATGAATTCCTTGTTTTGCCTTGCTTGCACGCACAGCTTTGCTTTACCTATTAAAGTGTCTTTATCTCAACCCATGAGTTTTTCTCGCTGTTGCCCTTTCAATTCTCTCCTTCATCCCACTGTGGGGGAGTCAGCGAGCAGCTGTGTGGGGCTTAGCTGCCCACTGGGGTTAACCAACAACATTACCATATCCTTTTCTCCCTGTTTTCATTCCCTAAAATGAGATGCAATGGTATACTAAAGATTATTAAAAGCATTAATATATTATCATTGATCAATATATATTTTAGTTAAACAGATGTGTTACATATTCTTGTATGCTTTGAGATAAAATTAGCTCGGCTGTTGCCTAGCTCTAACAGCAAAACAAACAGTTAATCTCACCAGTCATTTCCATTCTTCAGGTATATGTAGGAAGTTATCAGTGAATAATTTATTCTTTCACCCACCTATGTCTTTCTAGTTACCTTTTTTTACTTCAAATATTCAATCTTTCAACACAAATTATCTTCTCAAGCCTTTATATCAACAACTTTTTTGGTGCCAGTGTACACAGATTAGAATGGCATGTTCGGGTGTGATACCACGAGCTGTACAGCATGACAACTGTGTTCATCCTCCATGACTTTGCTGAATTGCATTGACCTGTCTTCTGTCATATTACACTGCAAACCCATATCTAATTTGCCACCCATAGTCACCCACAGTCTCCACTGAGAGAGTGTCTATCTCTTGAAGTTTCTCCTGTTTCCAAGATTTTATACTCATTAAATTCCTGTGGACCACTGCTGTAATACAAGGACTTTAAGTACTCTTCAGAGTGAAAGGAGAATTACCTTTATCCAGTGCTGTGGTAAAGGTACATAGCCATAGCTTCCAAGGAAGATTGAAGGAAAAAAATGAATTAAATAAGACCTTTAAAAGGTTTGTTTCACTTTTGCAGAATAAAAAGCCCATGACAGAGCTATATTCTGTCTTCAGAAAGAAAATTAATCTAGGATAAAAATAATGTACAAATAACACTTTAAAGTACAATTGTTATGTTGATATTTTGTTGCAGAATATCTCAGTTAGAATGTAAAGATCCTGTTTCAAACCAAAGCTATAAAAAATGCAAACCAAAGAAAAACATGGCCAGTGTGATTCATACTGAATATGTATTTTTCTTCTAGTATGAAGTGCTAGAAGATTTTGGGGTTTTTTTTTGTTTGTTTCTGAAGGACCTAATGATTTAGATTTATTGTGCCTGTTTTGCCAAAGACTTGCTAGTAAGAACTATGACACATCTTAAATCTGGATTCACAAAAACTGGAAATTTAGTGTAAATGTTATCTTTCCTACCTTCCTTTGTAAGGATGGAAAGAATGAGAGGCTTTTCCAGTGGGCAGTTCAGATCAGGAATTAAATTTCATTGCTCTGAATAATCCTCTAGAGTGTTTTCTAATCATATTAACTATGAACTGAACACTGGGAGATTAGCATCACTAGCTACAGTTAGCTTTTTTGGAAACTTTTATTCCCCTTATTCTCATTTAACTGAGAAAACTGAACACAACATCTTAATCTTATTTGCACTCTTTTAATGCAGTGCTAGAATCTGCAAGAATTTTCTGTCTATAATCTAAAGTGTATTGAATAGCTCTGAAGTCCTGTAAATAAAAGCTTCTTCCTTCAGGACATGTAGAATTTAAGGCAATAGCTGTATAATCTGGTACAAGGGTTTTAACTAAATGAGATTTTAATGTATTTTCCTTTTGTATTTTTTCCTCATAATTTTAGATTTTGCAAATTATTTGTGAATAATAATTAAAAAATAACTATTTATGAATAATAATTTTGGCTTTACGAGGTGTTGACTCTGGCTTAGGTGTTTCATATTGACCAGACTTTGCCATGGGATGACTGAGCATACATCCCTGCCACAAACATCCTTGTATTTACCTAAATTCCTTGTCTATGGGGGAAAAAAATCCTGCCTATTAACTTCAGTGGTTGCTGTATGTATAAAGTTACAGGTTTGAAGCAAAACAGTTCCAGTTAGGTGACTAATGTAAAGAGGCTGAAAATCTGTTTAGTTTTAATATTAAGAATTCTTACTTAATATTTACTTAATATCATTTGATATACTTAATATCACTTTCCTTTGCTCTCAGACATGAAATACAGTACATATGAAAACATGATTTTAACAAGTTTTTCTGTTCAATAAGCCAAAATGATGTAGGGTCTTACGCCACATATAATTCCAGCTGACTACAATAAAAGTGGGTTACATTTGTTCTCTGGCCTTTATATTCAGAAGCACCTTTTTTTTTTCTCTTTTAATTTTCAGTATTGATCCAATACAACCTTTCTTTTGGGAGCTGGGGAGAGAGGAGCTCATACTAGTTCAGTGGCTGAGAATGGAAGACCAAATGGGGGTGACTGTTGCTACAATATTTGAAAGAACATGACATCTGTAATGGCAAATATTTAACAAATTTCTAAAAAATTTAGCATAGTGGCAAACCTCCCTCTGTTTTTCATTGGTATTCAGTTCAAAATCTATTGTGGCTTTTGCCTAGTAAATGAGTTATAATTTATGATTTACATTTATTACTACATCTTTGAGATTTTAAAAAAAGTAAATTTAAGGATGGCCTAGCTTAGGCAAATTGGGCCTTAAAGAATGCTCCAAAATATATAGCTTTTCTTTAATCTCAAGTCTTTATATGCCTGAATTTTCTTCTCTAACATTTATGTAAGATTTTATCCAAAACTTCCTGAATTTAGATCAAACATAGCATCTTTCTCACTTCCTCATCCTTTCTCACAAGTTTTAATAATGTATCAAATCCAGTGCAACATTACTTTAACTAAATTAACTTTAAATTTTTTTTTTTTTTTACATCTCTAGGTACACTAAAAACCACCTTCTCAACCAGTGCCAGTTCTTTTATTCAGTCCTGCAATACAGCTCAGCAGGGATAGAAATGCAAAAAACTACTAAAAATATCCACTTTTCCTTGCTAGGTTTATTCTAGGAGTAGCAATCCCCTCAATAATGTCCAAAGTGTCAATATGAATGCTTCAAATGAAGTTGCCACAAAACTATATTGTAGCAACACATGACCATAATCATGTTCACTCAGTTACTAGATATGTACGTTAGTGATGGCTTCTTCTAATGTTTTGTTTTGTTTTGTTTTTCTCCTAATGCTCATTACCAACAGTTCCTTTCTAGGATCTACAGTCATGGTACTGAAGAAAAAAAAAAAAAGCATAAATTCATCTACAACTCTTTATCTACCATGAATAAAAGGAGATTTGGGTTTTTGTGGGGAGTGGGGGGGCTTTCATTAGCCATTTACAATCTGTGAACTTCATCCTGAGGTCTTAATGCTTTACACACAGACATTACTGAAGTCACCCAGGAACTGAAGGTGTCTGCCTGAAAGTAAAATTCTATTCTGGTCTCTTTAATTAAATACTGCATTCATAGTTAGTGCTAGGATTTATTTATCTTGGCAAAATATGGAAGTTTAAACTGTCCTTGCTGTAACTGGCACATTATTTGGGGAAGGTATTATTTATAAAATCTTTAAAGCTTGTCCTTGTTGTATACTGTATCTTTTAGAATGCCCCATTACTGGAGGCTTTGTCACGTCCCGCCTAGGAGAAGGGGAGAGTGACTAAGATCCGCAAATCCCCTCGGCGTGGATTAAGGTGAAATAACACTCAAGGTCCAAAAACAAACTCCAACTTTAATGGCACGAACACCTCTATAAACATCAACCCTCTATGTCTTAATGCATAATACAAGCTAAGCGGCTTTGTGAGGAGTTGAGGTAGGCCTTGTATTGCTTAACAACATCAAAACAGAGAGCGAGAAGGGGGAGGAGAAGAGAGAGAAAGGGAAAGCTGGGAAGCAGGAGAGAGGTAGAGAGAGAGAGA
>NW_008825615.1:11471731-11491369 GCF_000699105.1 Pygoscelis adeliae
ACTGTTGTTGGTTACACTATTTTTGTACACTTACATTTGGGTTCAAGGTATGCTAATATTAATTATATCCTGATTATAACTCTCTGTTACAGGCTTTTGCTTTGGATGGAGAATTAACAACTCAGGATCATCAAAAGTCAGTTAAACTTAGATTATGGTAGAAAGCTAATCTGGCATAAGGAAGCTAATTTTCCACTGGGTTAATGAACTACGTATGCACAGAGAATTTCCAAGCAACATCAGGATTGCAAAAGGAGAGGGCATGATTTGAGAGCTGAGAGCAAGGAAGAAGAGCAGGAGGAAAAAGTAAACAGAAACATCTTCTTTCAGCACAGATGAGCTGTAGATCACCTCACCTGAACTGGATAACTGTACCTCCACAGTTCCCCGAGAGCCATATGCTGGAAGATTCTAGTGTTTCTGTTTACATCTCTTACACTCCTGAACTCACTGAAGCTAGTAAGTAGTGTTAAGTGGGTGCCAGGCAGGCTCCTCGAATTGAGAATTTGATCTGGAAATCCAGCTGCAGATCATTAAAAAAGCAAACATTGCATGCAGCAGAAAATTAAGATATTTCTTCATATTATTTCATACTATAGTATATAAAGTACTTCCAGTTAAGGCTTTGCAGATAAAGCCTGTATCTTAATCCACATAAGAGAACTGGCAGGCAGCATGAAGCAGAGATTGCCATGGGTATATAGTGATTTCATTTGTGTTCCTATCTGAGAGGAAATATGAACGTTGTCTTCATCCTCTTACCTTGTACTGTGCTTAGTAACTTTTTTTTTTCTGGTAAAGTTTGGCTGAAGTAATTGAAGACCTAGAGCAATTTTATCAAGGGTAAAACGACATGCCAAAAGAATTGAAATGACATTCTAATTTAAACTTCAGTTCTATCTTTTCTAAACACCATTTCTGAAAGTATCTTAGGGAATTTGCATCTAAGTTTATGTACAACACTACTTTTTTCCTTCTTTTTCTGCTGGAACCTATGTGTGCCATGCAGGAATGTCTTTACATGTTTCATGTGATTACCAGAAATTATTTGGTCTAATCTGAAAATGTGTAAATAACCTAATAGATTATTAAATTTAAGGTAACGAATAGAGTATTATGCAATAATTTGACTCATCTAACAACAGAAAATCAAGAAACATTTAACTGACAGAAATTTTCTAATAGCTACATATTTGTTCTAGTTCTGTTCAAGGTTAACTTATGCAGAAAAAAACTACAACAGTTAAAGCAAACTCCTTGTGAAGATATACCATTGTTTTCCATAGGCATCGATATCTGAAAAGCCTTTTGAATGGTTGTCATGTCCCACCTGCGGGAAGGGGAGCGTGACTGAGGTCCGCAAATCCCCTCGGCATGGATTAAGGTGAAATAACACTCAAGGTCCAAAAACAAACTCCAACTTTAATGGCACGAACACCTCTATAAACATCAACCCTCTATGTCTTAATGCATAATACAAGCTAAGCGGCTTTGTGAGGAGTTGAGGTAGGCCTTGTATTGCTTAACAACATCAAAACAGAGAGCGAGAAGGGGGAGGAGAAGAGAGAGAAAGGGAAAGCTGGGAAGCAGGAGAGAGGTAGACAGAGAGAGAGAGAAATCACCAATCCTGGATCCAGCGTTGGACCTGCCAACAGGGGGTGTCGGTGTGGAGAGTGTCCCCCCGGAGGCTCACGTGCGCCCCTATTTATTGGCTCCAGCCCAAGGTTTCTAGAATCTTCTCTCACCCCAGCTCCAGGAGTGGTTGAGACATTAGTCAGTCAAGGAGAGTGACACTGGGCCCCTCCCCGTGGCTGGCTTCTGGAGCTTTCCCTGGGGCATTGTCTGTGCTTACAGCACAGCCAGGTGGGCCTGGTCCCTTACAGGCTTAAGTCATCAAAATACACCATTTTTTTCTCATTCTTATGCTTATGTTATACTTTATTTCATTCCAAGAGATTCTCAATTCCTTCTTCAAAAACATCCTAATCCTTTGCCATTGCATACTTGGTTATCTTAGTCTGCCACATGCATTAGTCAGCTGTTAACAAAAGCAGTTCTTGTATTTTAGAAATTCTTCTTTAGTCATCAAAATACACCATTTTTTTCTCATTCTTATGCTTATGTTATACTTTATTTCATTCCAAGAGATTCTCAATTCCTTCTTCAAAAACATCCTAATCCTTTGCCATTGCATACTTGGTTATCTTAGTCTGCCACATGCATTAGTCAGCTGTTAACAAAAGCAGTTCTTGTATTTTAGAAATTCTTCTTTGTGGAAGAAGGCATGCTTAGATTTCATAAGCAATTTTCTTTGGCTCATATATAGCCAATCAAAAAATCAATCTCAAACAAAAGTCATGTTTATTCCTTCCTCCCTCCTTTCCACTCTGGGTCAAAACTTTTACGATACAGTATCTACATTCTTAGCTACTGTAGTCAATGGAATAAAGGTGTGACTTGATGAGGACTGAGGCAGAAGTCTAATCCTTCATGCTGTAAATTCCACCAAAAATTTAGTCATCCAGCTCTTTTGAGCTAGTCCTGCGATTTCTAGCTCTACGTTAAGCATGAGGAGAAAGACCCTTGCCAGCAACTTGTTTGACTGTTTTACCTGGGATAGACAAAGATTCAGGAGTCGAATCTATATATTCACAACACACATTAAAGTCTTACACTGCAAATGGAAAGAAATTAAAATTTTTAGGGCTCATTTCATGTTTTAAATGTTTATCAAGTGATGATTCACAACCCAGAAATTCCTGTTTTTTCACCACTGATGTAAAAGTAATTAGGAAGACTAGATCAGCTGCATGATGTAAATCTGCACTGTAAGTATTTATGGTTAGTAACACAAATCCCATTCTTCTTGCTTTTCTCTCTCACTTCTCTGAGTTAATTGTCCTTTTTTTTTTTAAGAACACATGTTGGAAAAGTATATTTATGAAATAGCTTTCTTTTCCTGCCCTTTTTGCTTGGAATTAAACAACATATGTAAGATAGAGAAGCATGGGACAGATAATATCCTGTATCACTGAGATCTGAAAGACTGATAGCAGTATTTGCATATTTGGGTATTATCACTTCCTTATCATAGACTGTAATTTTTTGACATTTAAGACAACATGCCTAATTTTAGCCACATGAAGGCCAAAATCCCTCATGAATTCTCCGCTGTGTTAGAAGAGGAGAGCTAATGGCAAAGCTTTTCAGTCATTAGAAGCATCAGAACTCAACTTTCACTTTCATGGAATATGTAGAAATAGCTTTTTTAGATTTGTGACTTTTTGGAATTTGAAATTATTCAGTGAATTTAATGGGCTTTTTTCGTGCATACAAGCAAATAGCATCATTACATAAAGTTTACTTTATAAAGAACATCATCACATAATGTTTATCTTATCAAGATATCAGGATAAACATAATAAACTATCTAAATGTTTAAGATATTATTTCTTAGTCTCCATTTTCTGATTTTAATTATCTGACAAATTTATAACAAAGAGAATTTTTTAACAAGTTAAAAAGAACGGATTTTTGTATACATTCTAGCATATGAAATACTATCTTGCTTTGGAAGGAGAAATTAACAGCCAAGACTTTCAAGAACTAATGTGACTTGACATTTCATAAAGAGCTTTGTTAGAATTTAAAGAAAAAAAATAGAATAATCTTACATTTCAAGAAGATTTATACCTAATACAAAAGATAGGCTATCAGGACATGTATTAAGTCGAATACACTAGCTATATTGTTGCCTTTTATAAAGGCAGCTGGTTTTCAGGACATCTGAAGGAATATCAGCAAAAAGTGCCAATGTCTATAATGCTGCTGTCATTTATGAAAGTTTATTGATCAGATAATCACAGTTGTTAGCTGTGCATGTGATGAATCAAATAATTATTTATTCTACTTAATGAAATCCACAGAAATCATTAGTATACTAAGTGTCTTCTTATTATTCATTTTCTGTGGAAGAATTCATGTATTTAAAAAAGACCAGTCATTACCAAACAAACTTGGTTACTCAGTGAAATGTACATGAGATGCCTCCAGAAGAACAATCCTAAAAGCAGTGGAAGGAATATTAGGAGTGAGTTAATTAGGTTTCTTGAGGAAGTACCTACTGTCATGTTGAAACTGGTATTTAGGGTTTTTATTCTTTACACCTAAAATACCATATGGTTTAGCTGATTTTCAAATTAATATGACAAAAGTCAGAAAGGTCTTACCAGCTTTTCACTTCTATACTCTGAGACACTTGAAACCTATTTAAAAGTCTGCTTTTCTCAAAGTATTTCTCCAAAAGAATAGCCCATAGAAAATAATGAAGATTATAATTATTCTGCAATATGTGCTTCCCTCCTCCTTCCTGCTCCCCAAAATGCCACCAGCCCTAGTAATATTAGAGGGAGGTTGCTTGGCCACAAAAGACCAAGTAACACAGTAGTGATCCTAAATGTTGGGGTTTTTTTGTATTTTAGGTAACTGGTTTTATTGCAATATGTATTTACACGGGAAAAAAATAAAATAACAGTGTTCAACAACTGGGTGTAGCTACAGAAGTGGGATCTTACTAGAAAGTCTTCAGAAAGCCAAGGTAAATTCTTGACTGTTGAAATGATATGGACTTTGTTGGTTGTTTACAGTGAATCATGTATTTTCCAAGGTGAATATAGCTTTGAAAAAGAGCATACTTTATGAACTGCTAGCTTTGGAAGCACTGGAAAAATATCAGAATGCTAAAATGTTGCCTTGGCTGTCAAACTGCATTCTGTTGCTGTATATTTCTTTTTCTGGGGGGAAAAAAAAAATAGAAAAATTTCATTTGGAAGAAAAATACCTTTTAGCTAAAACTAAAACAAATAAAAAAGTGGTGTTGCCATGGTGCTTCATTTTCTTTATTTCATAAACTACAATCTGTGATCGTATTTCCATGATAAATCATAGTCTTATAGCTACATCCTGGAAGCTAAAGTCAAGCTTTCTCAACCATTTAGGCTGTTTTGATAAAATGATTGAAAGTTAAAATTTAAATGCTAGCTCTGACAAAATGACAGAAGTAAATGGGAACCATGTATCATAGAAGGGTGAACACTTGTCTGGTTAAACAGTACAGAACAATTGAGAAAAGAGGTCTGGGAAAAGTGAAGAGAGCATGAATACTACCTGTAAAGCCTGGGGTGTAGAGCTGACTGAAGTGACGTTGAGTTAGCCCTATAAACAGCAGAGAGCCGAGTCAGAGAATGGATATGAGAGTCTGCAGCCATCAGCAGATAGATGTGGCGTAGCTGAAGCTTGCTAACACTGGAAACACATTCAACTGGAAAAGGTACTAGAGCCAGGGAACCAATACAATAACTTTCTTCCTCAGTAACAAACAAGAGAAGAAATATGATATTCTGACAATCTCTGGCAACAAATCAGGTGCACAGAGTTCTGAAACTAGGGAAAATAGCAATTTGTCAAATGTATTGTCTTAGTAGCTATCTATATGTGTGACAGCTTGGTTAGAGTTTTTATTTTAATCAGTCCAATACATCTAATTGGGTCCGTTTTACTGATGTCCTTTTCCCCCCTCTCTGCCAGTAATCTTCTCTTTAATTTAAATGTTTAAACTCTTTTTTTTTTTTTTAATTGGGAAATTATTGCCATTTAAGAACACCCAAAATTCATTATTTAGGACATCTCTAGACACATGCAATATGTTGTGTCGTGTAACAAGCTCTATATGTCACTCAAGTTTCTGCCACACTATTTTCTTCATTATTATTTTTTAAATTTTTACTTTTTTTAAAATTCAAAGTAATAATAACAATTGAGTGCAAAATATTTTTATAAAGAAATACAAGACTATGAGCCACATAACATTGCTGTACTAGGGTTTCTCTGCATTAAGGGGACTGTAATAGGCTTGGTGGATGAGTACACCAACTAGATGCAGGTCAGAAGTTTCCATGTATTAGCAGGAAAGATCAATTCACCTTATAACATTTAAAATCAGTTGAATTCTGTATTGTTTGCAGCTTGCAGACAGAACTGTTGCTATTTCTGTAGTCTTTTTGCCCCAGAACACCCTCTCTCATTTCCTCGAATGCTCTGTCTTGTTACTCAGTTTTACTGGTAAATATACCGGAGCTTGTTTCTTTTTGTCCAAATGGCAGACAGAAGACCCTGACTATAAAAGCTTTATTGTTATTCAAGTGATTGTTCATCACATCTATATCAACTCCATATACTTTCTTTTAATAAATATAGCTAATAAACATAACAAACATACATATAATGAGTTATAATATAGGTGCATGCTCTCTGCAAAAATAAAATACCTGCAAATAGAAATACTATGAGGAAAACCAAAAACCTCCCCAAAATTCTAATTTTTATATTTTTTAGTTGTGTATTTTGGTGCTTATCCTAAGACCAGTTTAAAATTAATTTATTTACATCCTGCTTTATGGTGTCCTGCACATTAACAGATGAATCAAGCTGTTCATTAGACATGTTGAAAAAGCTAAAATAACCTAGTGCTGCAGTATTTCCTTACAATTGGGTGCTACATACATTTTTGAAAGGGCATTTCATATATTCTTAATGCTAAAAGCATTCATCAAAATGGATTTTATGCTATTACTGAATTTTGTTCTTTTAGTTGTATTTCAATGATTTCTTAATCAGTGTATAATTACCAGCCTGTTTAGTAGTCTATCACTCACAAATGATATCAATATTCAAAGAATTCAACTGCTATTTGAAAATATAGGAAGTAACCTCAAGATTTGGTTGCCTGGCATACAGATAGGGACTGTAGGATCAATACTCTGACCCTTAATTATTATGTAAGATACCTTTATTTGAGCACGACGAATTATGTTTCAACGAATTTGAAGTTCTAAGGACATATGCATCAGAACAAAGACCTGAATTCCCAAGGAAGATGCAGGCTTGGACATGGAGTGATACAGGAATGTACGAAAATGCTATGCAAAACATGGCATGACATTACTTTAATAACCACTTTATAACTAAGTGAATCCTCTCTTTGCTCTCTTTATTTAAACTTTTAAGTTTATAGTAACTGCAGTTATGATTCAATTAAGACCAAATTCAGCCATATTTAGAAAGGAAAGTTAAAGCCTTGATTTCTGCCTCAAAAATGAATGTTAGTATCACAAGGCAAGAAACTTCTGTAGAGCCCCAATATGATTCTCAGAAGTATGAGAGAAATTGAGGTACAAGATAGGGCTAAATTATTTCCACACTACAGTGAAAGTGGAGACCTGTAATTTAGAGTTAAAAAAAAAAAAGTCATACTGTGTGCATGATTATATAGTGTTTTGAAAGAATCCTTGAGGCCACTTCCAACACTTTCATTATAATTGTTGTCCACACAGACTGAGAACCACAGCCTTTCACCTTGCTGGAAGCATCACTGCTGTTTGTAGACAGACTGACTACTGGGCGGTATAGTTTTGCATTCTTACGTGGCAGATTCATTGGCAAAAGCCAATACAGATTTACCAAACATAAATTGGGTTTAACCGACTTGATTGCTTTTAATGATGAAACAGTTCGCTTGCTAGATGAGGGAAGAGCTGTGGATATTATCTACCTTGATTTCAGTAAAGCATTTGACACAGTATCCCACAACATCCTTGTTGACAAACAGGTTAAGAAATGGACTGGACAGATGGAGCACAATTGGTGGAAAACAACCTATACTACTGAGCTCAAAGGATGGTGGATAATGGCTTGAATTCAAACTGGCACCTATTCATGAGTGGGTTTGCTCAGGGTTGGATGCTATTCAATATCTTTCTAGATTATATGGATGATGGGACTGAATGCATCATCACCAAGTTTGTGGATGGCACCAAACTGAGTGGAGAAGTAGATAAGTCAGAAGGAAGAGCATCCATACAGAGAGACCTCAACAGGCTAGAAAACTGAGCCAACAAGAATCACACAAAGTTCAACAAGGATAAATGTAAAGTTCTGTAACTGGAATAACCCCAAAGAGCAGCACAAGCTGGGGTCTTTGTTCATACAAGCAGATAGGGGTATTTCTCTGCCAGGAAGGCCCTGAGGTCATGGTGGATAGCAAGCTGAACTTGAGCCAGTGGTATGTACCTCAGCAGCAAGAAAAACAAACCACATCCCGGGCTGCAACATCTAGCGTACAGTGAGCAGATCAAGGGAGGTGGTTACTCATCCCTACTTGGCACATTTTAGGCAACACCTGGAATACTGTGTCCAGTTATGTTCCTCCCAGCTGAAGAGAGACACAGGGAAGTTGGAGAGTGTCCCACAGAGGGCCCCAAAATGATCAGAGGGTTGGAGAACTGGACATATGAGAAAGGTTGAAGGAATTGGGTCCGTTCAGCTTAGAGAAGAGACATCTCAAGGGGGATCTAGTCACAGTTTTCCAATACCTAAAAGATATTTACAGAGAACATCAAGGTACTCCCTTCACAAGGATGCCCAGGGACAGAAGAGACAATGGGCATAAGTAGCTTCAGGGCAAATTCTGTATGGATTCAAGAAAAGAAGTCTTCATCATAAGAACAATTCAACATTGGAATAAATTGTCCAGAGAAGTGGTGAAATGTCCCTTGCTGGAAATATCCAAGGCTTGGCTTGTCAGAGCCCTGGATAACCTAATTTAAGGCCTTGCTTTCAACAGAAAATTGGACCAGATGGTCTCCAGGGGTCTTTTCTGACCTAGACTTTTCTATTATTCTATACCACTAGTTGCGTCTAGACATGCTGGTTGTAGGTTGCTTAGATGTAGGATTTGGGCTACTTCTGCATATCAGGGCCTCACAAAAGTGGGCTGACCTGTGAGTATACATTAATTCCAACTTCCCTATAACTTGATTTTATAAAGTAGCATAGACATATCAGATTATTTCAGTATCATTAATTGTATAAATAAGGACTTTCTTTCAAGACTAATTGGGTGAGGAGATCCTCAAAGGGAGACATAGCATTCTTCATCAGCTCTGGTAGCTGTTTTCTGATGTGAAAGTAATGTAATACAGCACATCAGTTCTGACATCTGTGATACCCTATATCTTTTTTAATTTATTGTCATATGGACTTACTTCATATCTTACATCTAACTTGATGTGTCTGATATAACATTACTAAATTTATCATTTCTGAAAGTAATAGCACATTTTTGTCATGTCAGAATAGAAGCAGAATAAACACAATGGAATGCTGGAATTGCACAAAACTTGCAACTTGCTTAGCTTTGGTCAAAATGACAGGAGTGTTTACAAATAATATTTTCATTACTATTGTTTCACAAAGCAGATTGTTGTTTGGTAATATTTCACTAACAGGTTTGGAGGTTGTTTCTTTCCAAATATAGTTGTTCAGAATGGATTGAATACCAGTTATCCTTTTAAATATGACCCTTCGTTTCCTGGGGCTGCAGTACCATTCATTATTCATAACCAGTCCTGCAGTTTGAGTACTTTCTGAATATCCTCTGAGAAGTCAGTGCTTGTATAGAGGTGGAGTGACACTGGTATGCACAGCTTCTCCTATGTTAGTTCTTAAAAGATGTTTTGTCTGAATATATCAACATATGCAGATACCACTATATCCAGTTATGTTCTAAATATATCCCCAGATAGAGTTCATTACTCAAAACATTATACAAAAAAATTTACTGTATAAAAATAATGAAAGAGAAACATTACTTGCAACAGGGCAATAGGCCTTGCAATATCTGCAGTATCATAATTCATAGTACTTCATACAATGTACTTAATTACATTTTTATTCACTCAGTAAATAAATATCCAGGACTCCATTTTCATGAAAGCATTAATAAAATTATGAAGTTACTTTGCAGAATCATGTATACACTTAACACTTACACAATACATAAAAATCATTTTTTCCAGTGTACTATATTTGCAAAAAACATGCTAGAAAGTTATTATAGATGTACAGAATATTATGTAGAAATACAAGAAATTATTTGTTGTGAATTTTTAGTAGAACTGGATACCAAATCCATTGGCAATATATCATTTGCTGCTCTGATCATCTAATTATAGTTATTACATATTTTAAAATACATGGACTGGGTCATTGTCTCACTGATATCTAAATATAAAATAATTTTATTAATTTACCTCACTTCACCATACAGAATCAATTACTCTGGTGTCCAGCCAATCTCACTGTAAAAATGTCCTCTTGTTGCAGGGATGCTTGTATATAGACAGTTGGAAGGTGTTATCTTGACCTTTTAAGTATGATATTGAATATTTTATGAAGAAAGAGACTAATTACAATATTTGGTTAGTCTGATAGCACTATCATCTTGCATACATACACCTATAAATTTTGTAATTTGGTCAATCATTATACATGACCTAAAAATAATAATTCCATGGTTTTATCACATTATATTGTATTTAAAGTCTGCCAGAATAAACCTAAGTTGAAAATATAAGATTTCATCTCATAATAGGGATAATGAAACTCTCAAGCCAGCTGTTCAGTTTCATTCTCTGTTTGAAAGAAACTCTGTTTTCAGAAGATAAAAGGTAGAAAAGGTATTTTTAGAAGTCAGTTATTGAAATTCAATCTATTAACTAAAACATTCATTTATTTAAAATAAAATTCCAAACATTTTGCCTAGCTAAGCAGTGTGAAAAAAATCTAAAGGCAAGGTGTAATTTCTCACAGAATGCCCTGTAGGCTATATTTGAAAATCAATTTTATTTAAGTTCATTGATTTTTTAATAGTGAGCATGTTAAAGACAGTACAAATATTACACAATAATTCGATACTACAAATAAAGGATGGAGGAGGAGGACCAGGCATAAAGGATAAGCATCATCAATGTGAATAAATCATTTGGTGCATTCTACACCAAGCCATTTCCTAGTGAGGGTCTGGTGATCTGACTGTACATCTTATAAATTATGTGAGTATGCACATTTCATACAAGTATGAATGAAGAAATATATCCAATAGATAAGCTAATAGAGTAGCAATATTCTCCATTGCATTAGCTGGGAAATACATTCCCTATAAAAAGAAATGGTTGAGTTGCAGAAGGTTTTCTCTTTTTTAATCTTCCAGAGAGAGAGACATTTCTCCCCCTTCCCTGTGCCCCAGCCCTCATTTTCAAAAGTGCCAATGAAGGAAGGACCCGAAATAACTCCTCAGTTGAAAAGGCAAAGCAAAATAGGTGCAACATTTATACTGAAGTTGTTTTTGTTTTTTTTTAAATAATAAACAAAGGAAAACAGAAGGGAATGCTATAACTGATCTGAAAAAAAACAGGTAAGGTGAGTATTTGTTCTAAGTACAAGATTGGCTTTTATAGTGGTTTACCAGATGGGTTATATCTGTTATCATTATCATCTGTTGGAACGTGTCCAGAGAAGGGCAACGAGGCTGGTGAGGGGTCTGGAGAACAAGCCTTATGAGGAGCGGCTGAGGGAGCTGGGGTTGTTTAGCCTGGAGAAAAGGAGGCTGAGGGGAGACCTCATTGCTCTCTACAACTACCTGAAAGGAGGTTGTAGCCAGGTGGGTGTCGGTCTCTTCTCCCAAGTAACTGGCGAAAGGACGAGAGGAAATGGCCTCAAATTGCGCCAGGGGAGGTTTAGATTGGATGTAAGGAAAAATTTCTTTACTGAAAGAGTAGTTAAACATTGGAACAGGCTGCCCAGGGAAGTGGTTGAGTCACCATCCCTGGAAGTATTTAAAAGACGGGTAGATGAGGCGCTTAGGGACATGGTTTAGTGGGCATGGTGTTGTTGGGTTGATGGTTGGACTCGATGATCTTGGAGGTCTCTTCCAACCTTAATGATTCTATGATTCTATGATTCTATGATTATTTATACTGCGACCTCTGCCCCAGGGCTGTCGCTCAGCAGAAAGCCATCATGCACTTGCCAGGAATTCTCTGTGCAAGTAACAGTTCGGGTGTAGCCAGGCCAGTATATGCACTACCAGTTCTGTCTACACTGCCTCTCTCATCCCAGCATCTCAGCTCTGACCATTGCCCCCTCTGACCAGTAGAAGGGCCTTTTCAGCCCTCATAGGGAAATAGAGAATCAGCTAAAGACTACAAACCAAACCCAATCCCCTCTCCTATTCGTAGATGTGCAATAAATTTATAGTACAGAGTGGTTTTTTTGAGGTTGGGGGTGTGTGTTTTGGTTGGGGGGGGGGGTTGCATTGAATCTTGTACTTCTAAGCTTTTCTTTCTACTGGCTCTAGTCTTGGGAGTGCAAGCAAAGAAGAATAGAAACCAATGCATCCAAACTTGTACACTATTAACATATGTATAGGCTGTTATGGTAATATTAGTCCATATGGCTTTCTTAATCTTGCCAAGAAAAATATAAGTTATGTGCATAAATCTATTAATGTTTGGGCTCTTGCTCTTAGTTTTACTGATAATTAATTATGCCAGGGCAATTCAGAGGTAAGTCACAATACTTGAACTTCTTACTGCAAACTTCATTCTCAGGCAACTTGACTGTAAAATAATTTTTTGTTTTGAGTTGGAGAAAGATACTTAAATCTTTCAAGTACTACACTGAAGAAAAAGAAGGTGATGAAATACTTGGCTATGTCAATATTAACTTCAGTGTATTAACTTAAATGTATGCATGAACTGCGTACTCTTTCACTCAGTCTTTTTACATTATATAAAATAAGAATTCTTTTTTCTTTCACATTAAGAGTTAACAAGTTTTTGGTTTTTTAATCAGATTCTGGGGAAGCATGCCTTTAAGTGACAGTGAGAACTGTGAGTATCAAGCTCCATGGCATCTTTTTTGCCTCATGGTGTACTGGAAATAAAATTGTTTGTATTCCTGATTCACTCAAGAAACAACAGGTGTTTTAGCTGCTACTAGAATTCCATGACATGGTAATGATAATATTGCAGACACCTTCAGTAAGATGAAGTGAATCCCACACTGAAGCTTTCATCCCAGTAATGTCCCAAAGAACACCACACCCTGTCGATAAAATTTCAGAAACCGGAAGCACATGGAGAGTCCCTAATAGCAATCTTGTCAGTTCCCAATATGAAGTCCTTAGCCAGAGATGGCATTAATTTCATTCAGCTTGAGCTATCTTTCTCTGAAATAGTCATGGATAAATGACATAGCAGCTGCATAGTAAGCAGGGGAAAAGAGGTACTTTTAGTGAATGATTCATTTCATCATTTTTAGATGTCTATTTTGGATTAAATCAATCACATTCTCAGAAAATGTAGATGTCTGCAAGCAAATAATTTTATCTCCTGGCATCTATCTGAACTCTGTCCTAAGGCTTTGTGTGTGTTTGTTTGTGCACATAGATATGAAATTATACTTCAGCTTGGACTGCTCTGAGTTTCTAGTGCACTGGAATAGGACTGCAAAGATAAGAGAGTGTGCAATTTAGCCAATTAATTCAGAGAGTTACAGGGATTGAGAATGGCTATTCTAAGGCATTTCAAAGGATATCCTTTGAGCTATAAGTACCCTTCCTTCATGAATGCAACCATAACTCTAACATCTCTGAGTAGTGGGAGAGGAATAAGAATTTATACACATGCCTTTGGGTATGATTTTAAACTATCCTGTAAAGGAAAGTTTGAATTGAAAAGGTTGTTTCACAAAGAGAACACACAGAGAGGCTTAAAAACTTCTGGTATACCAGTGGCGGTTATATCCAGTATATATTAATCTTTTGGATCAACTTAGGAAGAGGTTACAGGAATGAAAGCCTGCTGACAGCAACGTGTAAATAACATAATTTGGTTTACTGTGTGGTGTTCATCATTACCATGTAATGGAATTCCAGTAGCATTTGAAATACCTGGTGTTTCTCAAATGATTATGGAGTCTTACTTTTATCTTCCTATTAGAAAGCACTTACATTTTTTCTCACAGAAAAACAGGGATTTGCCAGGTCTTACCTCTTTTAAATCACTTGTATATTAATGCAACCAATTTGAGGTCTAATCAAAGCATTGTCAGAATGGGAAGAGTTGATTATTCTTTCTGGAAATACTTAATTATTCCTTCTGTAAGTAGTACTCTAATGTGATTTAATAAATTGAGAAAATGTAGGCTTCCTCCTGTATTTTCTGTTTGTACCAATAATTTAGGTTGGAAGGACCTTGAAAGGTCATCTATGTCAGCCTCCTGCTCAAAGCACGTCTAACTTGAAAGTTAGATCAGGTTGCTGAGGGGCTTGTCCAGACAAGATCTGAAAATCTCCTCTGACAGAGACGCCACAGCCTCTCTGAGTGACCTGTTCCAGTAACTCAGGGATCAGTACTGCCTCTGACTCCTTGAGCAAGTTCACATATGGGAACAAATTGGGGGAAACAGCTCATATGCTGGAGGGAAGAGTTTCCGGTAAGGGTGAGCTAACCAAGTTGGAGCCATGAGCCAATGGAGCTTCATGAAATTCAACAAAGACAGATGGGAAGTTCAGCCCCTGGGACAGAACAACCTCGTGCATCAGTGCTGGGACTGATGTGCTGGAGAAGAACGCTGTAGCAAAGGTCCTGACAGGGTGTCTTGATGAACAAACTAACATGAGCAAGGACTGCGCTCTTGTGGTGATAAAGGCTAAACACACAGAAGGCTGCTGTGGTGGCGTGACCCCAGCTGGCAGGTAAGTCCCCACACATCTGCTGGCTCACTCCCCTGCAGGAGGATGGGGGAGAGAATCAGGGAGGCAAAAGTGATAAAAACTTGCTTTGTGCAAGCAAAGCAAAATAAGGAATTCGTTCACTATATCCCATCAGCAAGCAGATGATTAGCCACTTCCAGGAAAGCAAGGCCTCAGCACACATAATGGTTAATTGGGAAGACAAACACCATGACCACAAATGTTCCCCCCCTTCCTCCTTCTTTTCCTGAGTTTTTATTGTTGAGCACGGTGTCTTATGGTATGAAATATCCCTTTGGTCAGTTGGGGTCAGTTGTCCCAGTTGTGTCCCCTCCTAGCTTCTTGTGCACCCTCAGCCTACTGTCTGTGGAGGCATAGTGGGAAAAAGAAAAGGTCTTGACACTGAAAGCACTGCTCAGCAACAGCTAAAACACTGGTGGGTTATCAACACTGTTTTGGTCAGAAATTCAAAACAGCACCATACCAGATGCTATGAAGAAAGTTAACTCCATCCTAGCCAGACCCAGTACAGCTGTGTTAGCAAGTTCATTGCCAGCTGGCTGGGGGAAGCCATTATTGCACCAGGGAGGCCACATCTGAAGCAATATGTCTCGTTCTGGGCCCCAGTACTAGAAAGATGTTAATGAAGTAAAGCAAATCCAGCAGAGGATCACTAAGGCAGTTAGAGAGCTGGAACACATAACTTGGGAGGAGACACACAGGGGCTTTGTTTGTTTAGCCCAGGGAAGAGAAGTCAAACAGGGGAGGCTTTAATTCCATTCTAATGGGAGGTAATGGAGAAGACGGAGCAGAACTTTCTCTGACATGTACAACAAAAGGGCAGGGGTTGATGGTCAAAAGTTGTAGCAGAGCTTCCAGAGAGGTTGTGGAATCTCCACCCTTGGAGATTTTCAGGATGTAACTGGACATAGCCCTGAGCAACCTCATCTGCCTTTGAAGGTAGACCTGCTTTGAGCAGGAGGCTGAAGTAGATGACCCCTCTCTTTACAAGCTAAATTACTCCACAATTCAACACACTGGCTATTTCATCTCGCTATTGCCCGCTAGACCAGTTTGGAAGAGAATACATTATTTATTTATCTGCATGATCCTACACAACACAGATTTTTTTTTTTTCTTCTTTATTTTAAAGACTGTCTCCTCTGAATTATTTAGAACATGAATGTAAATACATGAACTCAGAGTCTCTTGTGAAACTTTCTGAACTGTTGCTGATACTATTTCCATAATGGATCTGCTTCTTACAGTTAGTGCAAAACTCAGTGGTTTCATGCAGCATCCCAGATAGAGTTAACAGACAGTTGTTTTCTTCTGATACAGAGTTCATTTACCTGCACTGATACCTCTTCAGGGAACATGTTTTTGTTAGTAGTTTTCTGCAGTTACATTTAAAGATACTATTTTTTTTTTTTAGAAGGGAAGAAAGGAAGGTTTTTTAAGTTCCTTGAAAGGGAACTAAGAGAATAAAAGAATGCTTATCTTTGAAGTGAAACCTTTGTGTAAGTAAATACGAGTCATTCGGACTTGCTGCCTGCTGAAGTACTTGTATGCTGTAATACTGCAGATATATATTGTTTGAATTACAATTTCTGTAAAATTCAGCTTCTGTAAAGGTTTAAACCAGTGAGAGGAACTGAAGATGTTTTAATGTGTCCTTTCCTGAGGCACCTTCTAAATGATGACAAATAGTGATAGGATGAAGCCTCTATTAGACTGCATTTCATAAAGTATGAAGCTGTAGTCCAGGGATACTGCAAAAGAGTAACGAAAAATCATTACAAACTTTAAAAAAGAATATCAGTTTTCTTTTATATATCAAGAAGCCATTATGCACTATTGCTGTGTTCAAGTGTCTTTGCATGGTTTCATTATTAACCTTAATTTTCAAGAACTTTATAACTCAGCCATTTTAAATCATATTACAAATACAACTTATCTGTCCAAATGCATACATGCTAATTTTCTTTAAAAAAATTGAATACACTTAGTCTAAATATATTGACATTATTGGCTGAGGGTCATACAGTAGTAGCAGCCTGACAAGATGTTGCTCTTTAAAGATCATGTGCTGAATCGGTGATGTTAATTCAGCTAAGGTCAAATTTGAACAAAGCTTAGTTAAAAATAATGGGTTGGACTCTCCTGTCAGCCAATTCAGTCTGTGAAATAACCAGGAGTTCAAAAAACAACCTAGACAGAAGAGATAATGAGAAGAAAAACTCTGAAAAAATGAAATGTCAAGGCCTAAAAATGCAAAGAAAGGTAGCTGTGAGCTCTGCAAGTATCCCAGAGACTGAAGTCAATTATGGCTTCACTTAAAATTGTGCTGAGTAATTCAGGCCATTGATTAAGTTAAAACTGGATTGCCCATGAGCTTCATCATTGCATATATGGGTCTATTTTTCGGAACTAACATATTTTTCACCATCTTGAAACCATTTTCTTTTTGCCTACACACAACATGAAGTTGGGAACTTGTTTCACTGCCTCCATTTTCTCATTTCGTGAGTTAATTGCTAACCAACGTTCTTTTGAAAACCAGTGATATAGGCAAAAGGTGTACAAAAAATGCATAAAATTTTTTGAAATTTTAAAATATATTTTAAAATATTTTTTAATTTTTTTTAACTAGAAAAACAATCACTGTTAACAGTAAAATTAACTATACATTCTCCTTCCCTCTTCATCCATCCAGTATCAGTATTCACACCTAGACATAAAAGTTGACTGTAGAACTAAGTGGTCTTTCAGTTGCTGATTAGTACATTTGACCTCAAGATATTGTTAAAGCTCATTGCATGAATCACTAAATGATAAGCTACTGTGTAGAGAATCCTTTTAACAGTGTTTACTAGACACCTAGCAGGAAAAGTTAGTGTGTATACTTATTTATAGATGTGCTGGGTTACCAAAAATTCATTTGAGAGTAATTGATTGTCAAAATCTGCAGGTATCTTCTCATTGCACGTGCAATTTGACTGGCTACTCAGTAACCGGTTATCTTAAACATTCCATAAAAACAAGTTCCTATGAAGTAAAACAAGTTCCTATGAAGTAATACAGTATCAGAAAGTGCCTTCTGGGTCTGAACTTGGTTTCCTGCTATTGCAGATGAGTACATTTTATAATTCTTTTCACAAACCAATGAAGTTCCATTTAAAAGTAGTAAAGGTTTTTTTTCCATGACTTGTGTAAAGTTATTCTGGAAACTCAATCACTTTGATGGCTTGCAACCTTATTTCTATTCAATCGCAACCTGTTTATACCAGTTTATTTCTCTGCCAATATTATTCTTTTCATGCAAATATATTTTAAGGAGAAAAGATAAGCATATTTATGCCTCTTTTGTGCTACAAATGCATAGTTAGATCCTTCCAACCCCTGTTAAAAAAAAAAAAAAGATCCTTTTTTCTGTCCTGTTGTACTGATACACATAATATGAAAAGATTCATATATGAATATGAAAATATTACGTATATTAGTACAACAGACAAAGATATTATATATATGCTTTTTTACATATAGATATAATTTTTGTGGGTCACAAGGCATCATATGAAGAGCAGAATTGTTTGTAAAATGGGTGTGAATGAAGATATAATAATTCATGGGTGACAAAGGGATAAGATGTGTGTTGATTTGGGCCTCCTAAGAAAAAGCCTGGTACGTAACATTATTTGTAAAAGACAACTATCCTCACCAGAGCAATAACTATGCATCCTGACCAAATCCTATCCAATTGTTCTGCTGATGTACAGACTTAGCCCTGGGCTTGCCAGGGCTCTAGGAGATGACAAGTTTCACATGCCAATACCAGGCTAATACATTCCTGATTTTACTAGGCAGCTTTTATTCATTCTGTAATCTAACCACTGTAAGTGAATTTTAGTTCCTCTGAATTCTTGTCTAAGCATGAACTATGTATTCTTTGTATATATTTAATATGTTAATTACCTGCTTATGCATTGCATAATTCTGTAGCTTACCAAATTCTTGGAAGCAGATAAGTATCATACTTCGTGAAGCTTCTGTTTTATTTATTTGCCATCAAATACTCAACTTCAGACTTTTCTGAGATAAAGACTTGTTAAATGCAGCTTACAGCTATTTTTTCCACAGAGTGCTGCCACTTATATACTTTATAAATGTGTTATTTTGCATCTGATAAACACTGAGTTGTACTTCACAGCACTCAAAACATATTTATTTTGCTCTATGTCAGAATAACTGCATATTGGGTGCTCTAACATTTCATTTACAGCTTCCATTGACTTTGCATTTCAGCATGACATTTACTGTTGCCAGGTTTATCAGCATATTCTGAAATGAAAGTTTGGCCTTCTAGTCAGAATAAGAAAGTGGTATCTTGTAATATAAGTTGCATTGAAATATATTCCTATATTCATAAAAATACATTTTATCGTCCTTTTCCACCTGTCTGCTTTGACAAATTTCACACAAATGACCATTTTTCTCATAATCAATTTCAAGGAGAATGTAAATATTCATGAATTCATCTCACCACTAATTTGCTGGGTTTTTATTCACATAATAGGGAGTCTCTGATGCATCTATTATAATCTCACATACCTTTTCAACTTGACAATGGTAAATGAGATCCAGGAAACATACGCTTCTTCCATTCATAGAATTTAAAGAGTGACAATAAATTATTACAATGTCGTAATAAGTTTATAACTATATAGGAGAAAATAATCCACACAGGAGGGAGTTGCAAATATATTCCTTTTTAATACCTCTTTTTAGTATATTCAGAATACATGCATTAAAAGATCTGTGTATTCAGTTCTGTGTTCTTAAGAATTCTGATATTTTTAATATTGTTTGTTTAATTCTCAACATTGTGTATATGCCCATGTATAGTAAAGCTTCAGGCTAGACCTTTAAGTAGAGTGAGTGAGGGGAAGAAGAGAAGGGAAGGGAAGGGAAGGGAAGGGAAGGGA
>NW_008825615.1:11492218-11529512 GCF_000699105.1 Pygoscelis adeliae
AAGTAGAGTGAGTGAGGGGAAGAAGGGAAGGGAAGGGAAGGAAGGGAAGGGAAGGGAAGGGAAGGGAAGGGAAGGGAAGGGAAGGGAAGGGAAGGGAAGGGAAGGGAAGGGAAGGGAAGGGAAGGGAAGGGAAGGGAAGGGAAGGGAAGGGAAGGGAAGGGAAGGGAAGGGAAGGGAAGGGAAGGGAAGGGAAGGGAAGGGAAGGGAAGGGAAGGGAAGGGAAGGGAAGGGAAGGGAAGGGAAGGGAAGGGAAGGGAAGGGAAGGGAAGGGAAGGGAAAGGAAAGAGAAAATCTTGTATTCCTCTTACATTCCAAATCAGCAGCATGGTTGGCTTTTACTGTGTTGCTACACACAGTGCTGCCAAACAAAGATTGTGAGCCTGAGGTAGTCAATGACAGTCCAGCAACATTATGCAAGGGGATTGTGCAGTCTGGAAAAAAACCCTGTACAGAAGAACAAGGCTTAGTGGAAAATGTTCCTCATAGGAAATGTTGTATATCTGTCAATAATGTCTGTCCATGTTCAGTTGCTATTATAATATTGATATGGATTAGTTGGCTAGTAATCTATTTTATTTCACTAAAGTTATTTTAATAAACATACAGATAGAAGGCTTAGTGAAAATAGGCATAAAACTCCAATATTTATGTTCTGAAGTGAATGAATGTTCCACTTAAAAGTTCCCCAAACCTTGTTTCTTACCAAATTCACAAGTATATTGGTCTTGTCAGGATAGGGGAAGCATGAGCTAAACATTGAGCAAAGCCCAGTATGGATTCATAGAGTTCTCATTCTTAAGTTTATTTCTCAAAACGAATGTTGGCTCATATGTATTCTTAAAAGGCACCTGTCACATGGAATTGTACACAAAATAAAAGGTAGGTTTTGCTTTCTTTAAAGATGTTCTAATATTATCCTCATAATCTTTATTAATAGTGCAGTGGTCATGATAGTTGCCCAGTTTTCTCTTCTTCATTGTCACCTGAGCACTGGAGAAGTATCTTTCCATTGTCATTATGCTTTTTTTTTGATGTTCCATATTCAGAAGTCTGGTGAAGGGAGGGCACAGACTTGTCATTACAAGATAATGAGTTGTTCAGCTGGCATTAGACAATAAAATCAACATTTTTTTTACTAGCAGTCAGAGTTCTACATGGCTGTTGTTTCAATCAATATAGAGCCCCCAGTGGCCTTAATATATTTTTATTATGTCCATGCATGACTGAACCCAGAAAGCTTCTTTGTAAAGAATAATCCCAAAACAGGGACATAGAAAGTGAGACAAGGATATGCATGAACTTAGGTAAAAGAAAGAAGTGCTGTGTAGTGATCTACTGGTTTTGCTTCATTTGGCACCATAAGATAGTACTATTTCACAGACACCCAGAGCAGGTAGACTTGGATTCACCTCATTGGTACTCTCCTTAGATCCAGATCAGAGATGACTGTAGCTGATGCACGTGGCTGAGTCGGGGCTCGCTTGGGCCAGGCATAGCCTACCTGCTCCCCTGGAGCGCTAGAACAGAATGTAGTAGCACTTCTGTGCAAATATGTGAGATTGCATTGTCTCCGTGACTTGTTGGATCCTAACATTTCAGACCATACCTAGCTCACAGGTTTCTTCGTTTCTTTACTGTGCTCCAACATGTGTTATAGGTATGCCCTTGCATTTATTTTTTTTTAACATGCTCATATATTCTTTCTTCAGAATTACTTGTTTTTTTATTTGGGTGTGCTACAGCAAGAAAACATTGTGTATGTTTTAATCTTGCTGCATACAGTAAATTTTCAGGAACTGGATATTGATGTTTGGATTTAGATTTCGGCAAGAGAGGCTTGTCTATGCTACAGCATACCTATTCATCCACTTATGTATCCATGTAAATGTAAATAAACAAGTTACACTGAGGACATATGCAGATGCTACCTCACAGACTATTCCTTCCAGTAGAAACTAGTTTATAGGGTCCTTATTTCAATTACCATTCAGCAGAAGAGCAGTAAGATGAAGAAATGTTCATTCTCATAGTGTCTGTTCTGCATACAGGAAAATCAAACTACAGATTATTTCTTAGGGTTACATTTCTGGATATTTAGGGAATGTACCTCCCCTGTGTTTACTCTTCAAAAGGCAGTCACTCCCAGCCACAGAATGAGGCAAGTGGCTCTGCCATCACACAGCCCCTTCAACCTATACTTTATTCAGTCATACGATACACAAATGATTTCTTGAAGCCTATATAAAGCGTCTTTTCCTAGTAGTAAGTTCTATACATTGCTTTATACAGTCTTGCGAGTCTGGATCAGTATGTCCTAAATTAAGTTATAGATATGTAACTATTCTTGCTTTGAAAACTCCATGTAGAAAACTAGGTCAGAATGCATTCATAAATGCTGAATCCTGTAATAAGAAGTACAGTCATTTTGTGAGCAGCCTTCATGAATGTATTAGTAATTTTCTTTACATTCAAATTGCAAACAATTATATTAGCATCTCTCTAGGCTCCCTGGAGAGAACCATTTCAAATCAGACATATGAGGGGTGTTAGAAGAGAACAATGTAAGTACAAAGATATTCTGCTTCTGTGTGTCTGGTGATAAGGAGCCATACTCTATAGCTGGCCATTTGCTGGGTATAATTAAGACATAGTTAGGTAACAGAAACTGAAAATGCAGTACTAGATGAATGATTGCAATTTAACACGTTCTGTGGTAGAAAACTAGCACAGTACATCAGATGAAGTAGCAGTAGTTTCCCTCTGGTACAAAGTGTCTCTGACAGGAATGTGACACATGTAGAAGCAAAGCCTATAAACAAAGGCAAAAAGAATAAAGAAACAACAACTGCTGCCAGTTTTGGAATAGGATATGTCTAGTGATTTATTGAGTGAATCACTGCACTGTATTTCTTAGTATTTACTGTATAAAACTGTAGCTCTGGGTGGTGAAAATTTATTCCTTTTGTGGTTCTTTATACATTTCTGTATTTGGTATTTGTTGCAAGTTGATGCAGAAATTAATAGCAAGAAATAAATTAATAAAAAACATGTTTCAGCTGTGCAGTCTTTATATTGGTAAAAATATTATTGTACAAATAACCTTCTTATCATCCTATTAAGCAGATATATATTCCACCAAACATTCTTGTTCCTATCAGAAAGACTAAGCCATAGATTTCTAAGCCAAGTCACTGCTTAGCATTTCAGTTGCTTTAATGTCCATAGGCATTTATTAATTTGACAGTAGAGTTGGGGACATGCACAGGAAGGATATAGTTTTGACGGATGAGGACTGAAAACCTACATCAAACAAACAAAACTGGCATCTTCCATTGTTGTTTAATAAAAAACAGAGCAATAGTGCATTTTTTTTTCTGTAACAGCACTATTTACTAGAACAATCATACAGGAAGAAGGGTACAAAGTTTTGGTTTCCTGCTCAGCTTACATCTCCCAACACTGAGAACAATGCCAAGCCTTACTTATTGGACTTGGGCAAGATGTGTAAACCCTTTCTGTAGTAACCAGACTACTACACAGTGAGGGTTTCAGGGTTCACAGATGTGAGAAAAAGCATGCAAGTGTTTGTGCTCCTCAGCAGCCTAATGCTGACATATTCCCACTGAGAGTATAAACTTGCCTTCAGCCCTTGTTCCCAGAAATGTTTCTGTACTCTACTTGAAACAGGTCTGAGCTAAAACAAGTATAGTCAAAACCCTGTGTGAACTGCCAGCCACAAGCCTGTACTTTCCAATTTTCTTTCCCAAATGCTGCATTTATTGCTGCTCATTCCCAGAATGAAGCTGGGTACAGGGACCTCAGAATACACCCTGTGGTACAGGGCTTGCTACTGCAACAGTCAGGCTTAAACATCTTTAGCTGAGAACAGGCATGATGCTGTATCTCCACCTTGCCCCATGAGTGCTCCATTGCAAAACTGTATAATGCATACACATAATATATACTTCACTTTAAAAAAGGGGATTACTTCAGTATTTGTCTTGCACATTCTGGTATGCACATCCCAGTTCAACACAGGCACCTTTAAATCCAAAGAGAAATTGCTTCCCTGTTTCCTACTGACTTGTTTTCATAGCTTGCTGCCTGGTGCTCTGATAGCTACAGGCTGTCTGATTCCCACTTACAGAGACACAGCTTTGAGCAGTGGATTTTGTTGTGTCACTCAGGCAGGTCAGATATCCAACAACTAGGCCTAGTAAATAATTTTATGGTTGTACCTGTAAAAAAAAAAAGATGAGTAAATAATCACGGAACATCATCTTTTGAAAAAAAAAGGACACAGAGATAAATGACATTCAGTCCACATGTGCAGGGTTACTTATGCGGAAGTTATAACCTGTGGTTATTGAAAGCTCTAATAAATATGAATACTGTAATTAATGAACTATGCTTAGTGTAAAGTATACATATTTATCACCACAAACAAGAGGAACATAATTTGAGGAAAATTCTATGAGAGTGTGTGTGTGTGTGCACGCGCATGTGAGAGAGGGAGAGAGGAAGATACACTGATTTGGTTTAAACCAATGTTGATGTATTGGAATTAAACCATTTTTACACTATTGGATCCCAGATTTTACAATAAAGTCTACCAGGAAACATATTGAAGACATAGGAATTGGAAGTCAGGTGGAAGAATCTTTTTTGTTGCTATATTTCATAAAGACATCATGAAACTGTACTGTTTATTTGACCTTTTCAGTTCTGACATCGCTAATACAGGATTATAAATGCCTCAATCACCTGTAACTCATAAAATTTCTGGCTTTGTTATAAACTAAAATATATGTAAGGCAAATGAGAAAAGTGAGAGACAGTCTTACAAACATGAATTTATGGGTCTGCCCACTACCATCTCTTCTTCAAACTTCATGTAGTCTTTTTTGCAAATGAATTTCATAGCTGTCATTCTGATATATTGATTTGTGCAAAATATACCTCAGGGCTCTGTGGCACTCTTCCTCACCAAAAATAACAACACAGTGGGAGGAAAAAATTGCAGCAAATTGACATTAAGGATAGCAAAAATGTGTCAGTAGAATGACAAATATAGTTTGATTGGGCTTCTCATGCAGTCTGTATAGGAAATTATGCATCTAATTATCTTTCAAAATGGCTTGTATTATACCATGCAGTATTCAATGTAGCTTGAAATGATGTCCTAACCACTGCATCTTAGGTGGATGATTTGCTAGCTGATGTTGCTTAGAGCTAGTGTCTGTGTTTGGTAATTTTTATTCCACACTTCTCTATCTGCAGATATACATATTGCATGATTTATAATTTCACAGGGGATTTTTTGAGAAAAGGAGCACCTTTCTCCATAAATCTTTATTTTTTCCTATGCATTAAAAAAAGAAAAGATTGCACCTATATGGCTGTGTATGCATGAATAGCAGATACAGATGTATTTTGCTCTGTTCCTTGACTTGTGAGTACCTCATGCCTATCAGCGTATCAGCAAACACTAACACATCTGCTGTTCTGAACCAAATGCCTTATAAAAACTGTGGCATTAGCATTCATGCTCTCTTTCTCCCTCTCACTCTTTCTGGCTTTGTAATGTATGTCTTCTCAACTTTCTGTGAGTTTACTGATACAGAGTTCTCAGACCATTATAGTTCACATATAAGTGCACAGAAAACAATTTAAAATGACAATATGATACAGCTATACTGTAAGCTGTTTTGAACTTCTTATACCGTATACGTATAGTGGCTGACCTGTTGGCAGAGGTGGTAATTTATACTGCATGTTAAAACTAGTATGTTTTTATTAACTTCTTACATTGAAGGACACTGTAATAGGTAGTATTTGGAATGCTCATTGTAGGTGTAAACTGGCAAGAGGCTTACCTGGAAGACTTCAAACATGTTTAGGCAAGAGAAAACCTTTAAGCTTGGCCTTAAAATTGCTCCAGCTTGAGTGTTCAGTTAGTGTGCAAAACAGTTTTTTGCATTTATTATAATTCCATTCCTTTATTACTTAAAATTTATGGTATCACTGGGAGATAGGTGCCAAGTATTGCCCATATAAGGAACTGGCTCAAGGCTTAAATTCTGTAACAAACTTAATGCAAGACTCAGCCAGAATAGGGGCACATCAGACCCAAAATGTGATTCCAAAGTCTTCTGCCTAGAGATTGCATAGCCTGAGAAACAAAGTGAAGATTTTGTCAAAACCATTAGAGAGTTCTCTCTAATGAGTTTTTTAACCATTAGGCTAAAATGTCTAAGTATTTTTGCCTCTATCTCCACATTTTCTTTGCCCATTGTATGTACTCTTTCTTCACTGAGGAAGAGAAAAAGTGAAGGTTGAATCTTTTGCAAAAAGATATCTGATGACCTTGAGGCTGGGACACTCTCCTGGTAATAGAAGATGTCAGTGCAAATAATTTCAGGGTCTGAAACTCTCTGAATCAAGTTTTTTTCACGTCATTGGTTAGGATTCAAGTCATAAAGCTATAAAGTAATAGGAACACTCTGTCAGAGAGCAGTGAGGATGACCCCAGCACAGACAGTGCTCCACAAATAGGGGTTGAACATTGTGGGCAGAGCAACAGGCTGGTAGCAGGGGACAACTCAGACACGGTGAGCAATAAACCAGGTCCAGGGTCTGTCGACAAAGCTCAGCCAGGAGCGAAAGGAAACAGAGCCAGAGGCGAGACTGGAGACAAGGCTACAACGTGGGTCTGAAGGGTCCATCTACCTACAGTGTAGGGCTGAAGTCCATCCAGGAGACAGGGCAGACAGAGCTGGAGACTGACTCTCCTACAGCATTGCTGCAACAGGGATTGGGATGAAATGGGGTTCTTGGGCCCATGGGAAGGGGACAGAGGAAGCAGCAGGGAGTCTGGGCAGGGCCATAGAGGCCTGTTGGTGTGCTCCAGGCCCGGACACATGCTTGTCAAACTCTTGTGTCTTATCACTTACAACCCTGAAAAAAGATGAGTAGAGGTATTGATTCTCGATAAAGAATTCAAGGCTTTACTCTTGAAAGGGATGGAGGCAGATAGCTAGAGATGAAATGGATTCAAGACACGGTCATCTGGGGATATTTCTTATCAGCCAGCTCCAGGTGGTTCCCCATTTGGCATATGATTTTTGCCATTTCACAGCACCAGTGTCACTCCAAATCCTGGTGGGGGAACCTCAGTATTTCACTTCAGAAGTTAAACATCAAGGTCATCTATTGGACTGTGTGATAGATGACTTTCTGAAGATCTGTAGGTCTAGGAAGAAAGCATGAGCATTTTGAAGATAAGCACAAATTGTCACACTGAATCAAGGACAGAATGAAGATAGTCAACAACATCCTGCAGTACCTCTGTTTCACAGTTGTCCTTAATTACAGTACAGAACATGACTTTTAAAAGCTAAAGATTCAAGAATAAAATATTCTAATTTGATTTGGGAAGAAATATACTAGTCATTTGTTTTGGTTTGACTTTTTAACTTCCAATAAGCCAGTGCAGTCTCCAGATCTTAATAAAGCTCTTTTGCATTGAGGTATTGAAATTCATCAGTTCAATAGGAGTTCAGTATCTTGCAAATTTAAAATTGTGACCATATGTTCTCCCGTAATATTTACTCAGCTGTAAAGTATCAAAAGCATTTTTCTAGTTTCAAATAAATACAGTAAAAAGAAAAAAATAAGACTAAGATTTCCATTCACTTAAACAAAACAGTGTTACTTTAGTTGATAAAGTAAATGTGCAATATTAGTGACAGCAGCAAACATTTCACTGAATTTTAAATAGTTTGCAATTAGTTTGAATTTCAAATATTGGAAAGGTTTTGTAAAGTTAAGTATAGAAAACATATTTTTAAAAAGCGTTCATAACAACCTATGCTAAGTTAAAAAGTTGCCTTTGTGCCAATATTCAGAGGTATTTGCTTTTTAATTAGTAAGCTCATCTGATTGCATATGGATTGTGGAAGAATTGACTGATGAGATAAAACAACAGATCATAAAAGGTTTTTAATTACCACTGCCTCAAAATTAGGAATTTAGATTTTTTTTTTCAGATTCTATGCCAAACACATATTTATTAAATGGATATTGCATTTAGCTCTGTTTCATGCCTGCATGTCAAGAAAATATATCTAGTAAAGAAAAGGCTATGGTCAGGTAAAATGTCATCGTATTATGTGCAAAGGACCAAAGTCTGCTTGAGATGCAAAACTATCAAGTTTTTATAAATGCCAGATGTTCTTTTCAATATAGTCTCTGTTTGCAACACTGCTTTGTCTCTTTTGCTCTCTCTGCTCAGTACACTTTTCTTTTTCTTTTTACTATGAACCCATTATGTGGTTGTCATTATTCATCATGGTTATGAGCTACCTCCACAATTAGCTTTTTTTTTGTTTTGGCAGAATGGTGTATATAGTGAAGAATTTTTTTAATATGAGTAAAGGGTTATTAATAACACCTCTTGGGATTTTTGCCTGTAGGGGTAATTTTTAGTAATAAAACTCTTAATTTTGTTTGCTGGCATGGTCTCACTTCATCTTAATATATAAAGATCTAGATATTTCAGAATAATGTCAAACATCTCAGGCTAAAAGTGATAAAATTACCATGATTATGCCAAACATCAGTAAATACCTAAAGGGCTATATCAACCTTTTATAGAAATGAGCGAAGTTCTTCCAAGATTTGTAAGAGACTGCATTATCTATCTCTAAACATTTTCATCTCTTGTAGTGCCAAATCTATATGTTAGATTCGGTCTTGCTATATAATTTCCTGGAAAGTACCTTAAGCCTCTAAGCCTCTGTTCAATCATGCCAGGGAGCTGAAATTGAGTACAATGACCTCTATTATTTTGATTGTTATTAAATGAAATGGAATTTGGCTTGCCTTCCTTCTGTTCTAATGCAAGGGCTATGTTTTTAGAGGGGTTTAGATCAAGCCATAACTCATTTAAGAAAAGTAAATGTTTCAAGAATAGAAAAGTCTACTGTACACCAATCAATGAAAAAGAAGAATAGGAAATTAAAACACCATTTATTCCTTATTCTATTCATACAATCATTAACCAAAAACTTATTTTAGTAAAAAGTGGATTATCCAAAGTCAACAGCAAGCTAGTCTGAACTCCTAGCCATCAGTAGAACTAGATCTCTTAAATGTAATGCAAAGATTCACTAGTTTCAATATACATAACATTTGTAATTGAAAATAGAGAATGAATACATCTGAAGTGATATGTACTGACATATGAGGCTGACCTCCCTGTCACAACAGCCTTTTCCTCTATTTTTTTCTGCAGTGTCAAAACTTATTTAAAAGAAAGTTGACTTGATAGACTTGTTGTTTGGTTGGGGTTTTTTATTATAGATGCAATGTAGCTTTCTCCTTATACAGTTTAACAATGTTGTCCTAGAAAGAACAATAAGAAGAATGGGAACAAAGAGAATTATGGAAGGACCATGATCTCATCCACCGGTGATCTCATAACCTGTAGAGGTGGTGGTTAGAGCTGGAGGGCTGGGGTTATCTGTGAGAACACATAGCCAGCTAAAAGTATCTATGAAAGAAACAGCATAAACAATTTAAAGTATTTCTGATAACTAGTAGGCAGGATAATCCAAAGTTTAGAAAGCTGTACATTTACATTTCCAATACTGTAGTTTTATTTTATGAATTGTAATTTATTTGAGAAGTATTGCTTAATTGTTCTGTCAGAAACTAAACAGTAAAGATGTAAAATGTCTGGTTTATCTCCATTTTGGGGACTCAGGATGCGCAGTTTTTCTCCTTTCTGTTTCTGTTGTTACCTGGGCCTTTGAGGAGTTCCTCAGTCTTTAAAAGCTTCAAGCTAGATTTTAATGGAAAGGATCAAAAATAATCACTTCATCACATTAAAAATCCACATAGTCTAGTTTGAGTCAGAAGAGAATTTTGTATAGGGATGTCTAGAATTGTATGTCTAGAATTTTGTATGGGGATGCACAATAATTTAGTCATTGGAGTATGATCCCCTATCAGTGACACTTTAAAAAATAAAATTGTTAAAAATAAAACCTTTAGATATTAGATACCTGAAAGAAAACTGAAGTTTTTCTGTCTGCCAAATGTTCCTAGTCTTTACCTGCACAATCTAGTTTTAACCTGTATGTGAGGAAAAATATAAGAAAAAGCAGCCCATGTTAAAGGGAGAAAGGACAAGAAAATTATTTTATTTAGGTGACTATTTTAAAATTTGACACTTGAAAATACTTTGCTTTATATTTTCAGGAGAGCTTTTAGCTTATTTATGAAGTCTCTGAATTATAATTTTGTATTCATTTAACTACCCTGTATTTCACTTTGTTACTTGTATTCATTTACTTTTAGTACTTTGGGAAGAAACATTAGGATTAAACCTTGACACATGTTAAAAGTAGTACTGGAAAAAAACCCCAAAACAATCTAAAACCAAGATATCCATTTTCTCTTGTAGATGCTTCAAAGTTCTTCAGAATTAATAAGATTTCTCATTTCCTCTCTTGCTATATGGATTCTTTGGAAACGAGGTCTTTTTTTCTCCTTGTTTTTTAGGGAGGGGAGGGGGCATTTGTGGAATTATGGCCTAAACACTCTTGGGGTAACAACAATTCTAATAGAGCAATCTATCTTCTCATAGGCAAACTTCTCTTTACCATGAATAATTTATAAACAGTTTAATCCCTAGGTGTTTAAAAAGGTAATTGTCAAAAGTACTTAAGTAATTTAGAAGCTCAAGTCTCATAGTTATATCCAGGCAAATATATTTTAGAAATTTAATTTCAGAATATATATTTTTGATGTGTGATCCAATGCTCTATTTTATCTTTTTTTTAAAAGAAACTATAACTTATGTTATCATTAAAAATGTTAGTCCATCTGCTTCAAAACTTGAAGCTTACAACAACTTCTTTCCCCTTATTTAGTCTCTATAATGAAAGGGGACAGGCTAAAACTATAATGTCATATCAAAACTTGCATAATGCCAGTAGCCAATGCTAAAGATGGATTTAGCATGGTTAAAGGAAGTTATTGGCGTTGTGTCTACATTACATAGCCGTATTGTAATGAAGTTCTCCAGTCTACTAGAAATATGTCTATTAGCCTAGACAAGATAGGTAAGCTAATGCCTTTTTAGTATGGACATTCAATTTCCCTCATCCTTGAGATATTGACAGGATACCACTCATTTTAAAAAGTCTGATGGAAAGTTGGAGTGGGCAATGCTGAGTGTCTAAAATTGATTAAACAATTTATAGTTGAAGATGTAAGAGCTTGGTTTATCAGGAAGAAATAATGGAGGGTTATGTCATAGCTCATAAGAAAATTTCCATGATGTAGAAAACAGGCAGCAAAGGTCTCTTTAGTGATAAAGATATAAGAAAGTCCTCCATGAACCTGTGTATTCTCTAGCTCTGTAGCTGCAAATCAGGCTACATGTCTTTCTAGAAAGACCAAGTGAACTGTAATGCCCTTTTGTCTCAGAAAGTCAGACCAGGTTGAAGTCCCTTCTGTCTTTACAGTCTACACATAACATACTTTACTCATCACTATCCTTGCAAATGTTCTAAACAATCAATAATCAAACTGTTCACTGCACATATGTAGTTTTGTATCAGTAGTAAACAGAAGGAAGTTCTGAATGTTGCTAAGTGCAAACACTTTGCTATTATGCAAACAAAATTGAATGTTTGCATAATAGAAAATGACACAATTAGAGGGACAATTATTTTCATTCTTTTACTCCTCTGATTGTTAAGGAAGAAAAAAATAAATTAAAATATTGAAAGGTACTTAGTGATCTTCCCTATCAGTCATACCATCTGACAGCTGTCATTACATTTTATGAAAATTTGAGAAGCTAATTGAAATTTTTATTGTGGAAGAAAGAGTCTACACTCTAAAAGTTCCAAGTATAAATTTTTTATGGAAGTTACTTGATGTTTAAAAAGAAGGTAAATGGAAGGTCTAACAAAAATATGTGTGCTTTTACACTAAATAAGTTAAAAAGCTAAAAAATAAAAATAAAAATCTAAGCCTAAGCTTAATGTTTTAAATTATAAAACTTGTTTTCTAAATGATGTCATTAGGAAAATCATTAAATTACCTGGCTGAAGTGTAATGGTCTCCAGTGAGTTATCAAAACTCAGTTAAAATAGAAAGAACACAGTTCTGCAGATATGTGTGAATAAGAGTTAATATTTCATATGTCTGTAGGTTTTTGTGTGTGTTTACTTCTGCTTTTTACTATAACATCTGTTAACTTTGCAGTTAAAGGAATAACATAATTCTTAATGTATTTCAAGAAAATTCTGGGATTTATTCTCTCCTTGGAGTGAAAATTGTGATAGGTTATTTCTTTAATATTCTATAGTTTGTAAATGTCCATGATGGAGGATTTTTATTAAAAATTGTTAAGTAGTTGAGAGTTCAATATCTGAAGTGCAAAACTGATTATAAAAAAATCACAGAAAGATTTGGTCTGAAAGGACCTTCTGAAGATTATCTTGTCTAACTTCTGCTCAAAACAGAGCTACATTCAAGTTGTTCAGAAGCTTATGCAGTAAATTTTTTAAAATCTCTGAAAGTAGAATATCCATAACTTCTCTGGGCAACCTTTTCTCGGTCTTTGCCATCTTAAACAGTCCTTCCAAAGTGCTATTTTAAGCTATTAAACTCAAATCGGTGCTTTAAATGAAGTCCTGTCCTCTTTTTTAGAAGAATAGCTTAAATCACTTTTTTATTTGTTTCTGCTCTTCCTTAATGGGCAAAATCGTGGCATTTGCTTTTTAACTGCTCTGGTAATACAGGCTAATATGGCTACGGAGCTTCCATGTTTTTTCCTAATTGAATACCTCAGTTTACTCATCTGTAAAATATCTATAATAAAGCACTTTCCTCCCTCACAGGGGTGTTGTAAGGTTTAATGAGATAATAATGGGCAGTACTCAAGATCTTCAGATAATAGATCATGTGTAAGTGCAAAGAATTAATTATTATTATTCCTGTCCCTTAGAGCATACTTTAAATTCAAAATCTATCAGCATGAGGACATTTAGATTATTTTTCACCAACTTTGGTTTGCAACTTTTGTTCAGCAGTGTACTATGGGTCTCATATATTTCTCACCTAGATTTATTTGGTTTTCTAGAGTTCATGCTTCCCAAATCCATGGTTTATAATAAATTAGAAAAAAAAAAAAAAGCCAAAATTCTCATTATAAATTTACCACATTTAAGTGTAGTATTCCATTTAGGAGGCAGGAGAAGTTCCATTCAATAAAAATCAAAAAATAGTTTCCTCCTACTTTGAAAATGTAGAGATTGATTCAGAGAAAGGGTCTATGAAAACAAGCCTGCCTTTATTAATTTGATGTTCCACTACCATAACAAAAGTCCAGAACTAGGTTCCTAATCTTACATGTAGGCATCTCTAAAATTTTCAAAAAAGATGACCGTCTTATAATATCCAGAATTCTAATTATGCAGATAAATTGAATGAAATTTCACCTGTCAATCAATGCCAGGACACAGGTTGTAGCCCAGTAAATATGATTTCTGCCCTCAGCAGGGGGGAGTGCAGGCTGTGCGTTGGCCCGGCAGTGCAGGGGCTCAGCCTCACCATGGCCTGAGCTGGGTGTCACTGGTTTAACCCCAGCTAGTGACTGCTGCCTCCCCTGATCCAGCTTCAGCTCTGGGGCTATTGCATATACCACAGATTGTCTTGTATCCACTCTGTATCCAACAGACTGGCCGCTTCCACAGAACTTGGACATGTTTTCTTGAACTCCATGTACGGGAGCTATTTTTCAGTTCAAAGTGTCTAAAAGGCATGAAATCTGCATTGTAGCCCAACAAAATTTTGTAGCCTAAATGCAGCACAAGAGCTTGAAATCGGAAATATGTTAGAGTAGAATACAATATGAAGGCGTGTGGCAATGTTTGAGAGCGCAGTCTTCTGGTATAGTCACAGAGGACTATGTAGGGCTGAAAGAGCCAAACCTCGTTCAGTCTTATCAGCTTTGCTTCTTGGGACCAGTCCCTGGAATAAACTGCCCCAAGCATCAGGACTGAGCCTTGGTTTGGAGAGACCCTGCTGGAGACAGCCAGGCAACAAACCAAGGACCTGCAGACAGGTCCTATCAAACTCTAGACATCCTGTAAACCTCTCCTACTTTCCCAAGGTCATGTCCTAGCCAACAGAGGAGCTGGAATGGGAACCTCTTCAACTTCAGCTGTCACTGGGAGGAAGACTTCAAGGAAAGGGAGTAAAATGAGATTAATGGGAATATGACTGCTAGTATAAAGATTAGGACATTTAATAGATCTTTTGGGTCTTGTGCCCCTGTCTCTCATTAAATGCTTTTTAGATGAAAAAGAGAGAGGCAAAAGGCATGATAATTAAAAAGTCACATTGGTAATAACAATGAAGTTCATCAGAATAACACCTAAAGGTGTGTTGACTTTGAAGGCTGCTAAAAGTTGTTGAGTATAAAAGCACTGCTGGCTTTTCAGTTTATATTCCTAATGTAGCTGAAGGATGGCAGACTCTTTAAAAGCTTTGTACAATTTACTTCTGGAAGAAGACTGGAAGAGATTCAGGAATATTCTGGAGGGGAAGGAGCTCAGGAAGTGACAACAGTTTCATGTTGAAGTGTTCAGTCAGCAGTAACTCGCATGTCCTGATCTCGAGACATGCAGGCAGGGCAGCAGGAAAGGCGCATTTATTCAACTTGTTGAGACTCAGCTTGTATGAAATCAATTGTAAAAACAGGGAGAACAGAACAAAACTATATTGGATTTTTTTTCTAAATTACTTTTTATCTTGGCTTTATCATTTCCCTTTACTTTTTTTTTTTTCCAAAAAATGAGGTTTATTTTGAAAAAAAATACCAAATGTACTGCTACCTATTAATAAATAAGTACTTGAAAGTAAATATAAAGGCATTAAAAAAGGAACACTTTGTTTTCAAAGTGTCCTTATTGTTGTTATACATTGTAGCTATCAAGAATCCTGTTCTTGTGCTTGATTGCTTTCTCTCTCTCTCTCTCCACCTCCCTCCCCAGCCTTTGTCAACCAAAGTGTTAATTATACTGTATGACATAGAGGGTGCTGTTGTCAAATACAGCTGAAGAATTGGTACTTAAAATAATTCTATCTATTAAACATACTATTTGTTCCATTAAGAAGGTTGCACGCCTATTATCAATCCCCAGCATTTCATTTCTGCTGAAGTTGCTTATAAAATATTTTTGTATTAAATCATATTCAATGCATTTAATATACGCAAAACAAATTCTAACTGTTAAAGAATATATACCAGTGTGCAGCAATACATAATATTTATGAGCAGAGCTTGTAGAAGACAGCACTATTCTTATGGGATTTATGTTCATTCTTCCTTTCTTTTTTGTAGTTTTTTAAAGCGTTTTTTTGTAATTAAGCAGTGAAAAGTGTTTCCATCATTTTCATGATCTTCCATATCTCCAAAGCAAAACAAGAGATAGAAAACGGATCTTCTGAAGCAAAGAAAATTACAAGAATATTATATGGACCAAAAACCAAATTGCACGGTATAAGCAATACCATGTTTGGAGACTCATTCACATGTTCACAGCATGAACAAGTCATGATAATGAAGGCAGTTAACCACCCTTCCCTTTTTCCCAGAATCCATAGCTTAAATACATTTTTAAAAAAAAGTTTTCAGCAGTTCTCCTGAACTGCCTGTCAACATTATAATTAGAATACTAGAAATTCACCAGCCATTATCAAGTATATAAATGTCATGAAAACACACATATTTTTACACATATTGTTGCATATATAAAATGCTGAATTCCAAAACCTTTACAGTTGTTCTATTTTTGTAAAAGTCTACTCAAGATTTTCTGCTTTGTCTCTATCCCAGCTTTCCTAAGTCTTTCTATCCACCAAAAAAATCAAGCCTTTCCACCTACTCATATTTGTCACTCCAAGCACTTCGGAACAGTCTGATTAATTACACATTTTGCCATGCAGCCCAGAATTATGCACTCCTTCAGTAAACTGCTGCCTTTATTTTTAGGCATTGTACAGGGACGAGCATCTTACCAATACTTTATATAGCAGAGTGAGTCAGTCAAACTGGACTCTGATGAAGTGAAATAAGCATCACTCTCATGGAAAGATGTTTTTATTTTATACCTTGGCCCTACTTACAGATTAAACTAAAAGACTGTCAAATTAGCACTATAACAAATAAATTGATTTTGCACGAGGAGAGGACTGTTCTCTATCCTTGTCATACCCTAATCACATAGAACTTTAAAACTAAAAAATATTTTCCTCATTTTTTATGAGAAAAACGACTGTAAGTCAGGATGAGCAAATGGACTGTTTGATTTTACACAATTCCTGTGTAGCTGTTTTTAGCTACCAAGGTTTCCTATTGTGTTTTCTTCATTCAGATTCAATGAATCTCAACTAAATTGACTTCGTAACTGCACCCCACGAATAGAGTAAGTGTTCATTGGGCTATTAAAACGCCTATTGCCCTGGAGATTTTCTGAAGTGGATATAAAGTCCAAATAGCAGCTGGAAGATACACAGGGAAACTAACTTTGAAACAAAGCTAGCTGCTGCTTCTCTAAGCTTCTGTTCATGTTTACAGCACAGTGTGAAGAGTAGACCCGAGGGCAAAATTAAATTGTTCATAGTTTCCAAGTGGCCTTTCTCTTATTCATTCTGTTGGACATATATTAGGAAAACCTCTCTCGGTTATGAAAGGCTGAGCCTTTTCTACAGAGATGAAGCTGTTTGAGGATGATCTCTGGGCTTTCTGGAACATTTGAGCTCTCTTGCCTTTCCGTATCTTGGGACAAAGCATAAGTATTTCAGATGTGCAATTAATTTTCTACTTAAAACTACTACAGAAGCATGTAATGAATGAAATTTCAGTGTAATGTATTGCAAGAAAATGTAGGACTAACTGTATCTGACCTGCTATGAATCAGAGGCAACTTCTATTTTACCTTGAATTGTAGACATAGCGGGCTAGATTCTGCTGCTCTTATACATATATGTGTTTAGAATCATAGAATCACAGAATCATGAAGGTTGGAAAAGACCTCTAAGATCATTGAGTCCAACCGTCGACCCAACACGACCATGCCCACTAAACCCTTTAGTTTCATGTGGCATTTGAAACAGGAAGTTCTTTACTGTAGGTGTAATAAAGTGTATGTAGTGTATGAGTAAAAATGTAACCACTGTTTTTCCTTTTTTTTTAAATTAAAAAAAAAAAGCTTGCAGGGCTACTTTGTAAACTCTTTTTCAAATTATGCATTTCACATGCTAAAGCTTCTAATATTTCACCGGTGGACCAAACACCAAGGCTATCCAAAGTAAAAGCATAGATTTCTAAAGATATTAACTGCTATCAGCTACTTATTTCTCTAGGGTAACTTATTCTTATCCTCTGACCCTGAAAAGTGACTGTGATTCATCATTCTTCGGTAAGCAGTCAAAGCTTCAGAATATGTACCTGTTTTTCTCTCATGAAGGAATGGCTTTCAGATTAATCTTAGAAAAAAATAAGAAACCTCATTAAGAGAAATCTGCCTTGATTGATTTAGTATTATCCTGAGGTAAGTCGACATATATTTATCTGCTTGTACCATTGTACAAGATAAAATATTTTTTGTTTGTTTGGGCAGGGGGCATTTAAATGACTCTTCATGTCAGTGATACAATTTCTAAAATTTTCCTATTGACTTTGCTTAATTTTTCTGCTTGTAATTCAATTCGTACTTTGCTGTAGTTTTAATGTTTGAAGACAATCGTACTAAATCAGATCTATGCTGCTTTATACTTTGTGCTGTCTCCCACAGGATAAACTTGGGGATAAATTCTGACTTACACAGGTTCCAGTAAAGAAAATTTAACTAATAATCTGATCAAGGTTTAAAAAAAAAATAATCAGAGACTTAAACTGTTTTTTACATTTCAATTATTAAATGGTCAAGATTATCATTTATCTTTTCTTAGAATCTTCAGCTGAATTTTGAAGTGAAAAATACAATTTATCAGCAATATATGTCCTCTCCAGGAAGTTCAATAATACCACTTAAAATGAAAAGGTTAATTTCAAACACAATTTGCAGCGTATGATGGCAAGGAGTACTTCTCACTGTGTGAGCTTTCATAATGATGCACCTTGCAGATTGGATTAATTTTTTCTATAACTGTTTCACAGGAAGCCCAAGAGCAGTTCACAAGATGAGAACATTTAACATAAAAAAGAAAGCTGCAATTATAAAGTAAGGATTAAAGTTTATTTCTACTAGGTAGAATGCATATATAGAACTATATCCAAGGAATGCTGAACTTTTCTTCTAGCATTTTCTTTCTTTCAATTTAGTTCAAAGACATTGGAATTAGACAATGGAGTGCTCTCTACTTGTGAGTCTAATTGCCATGAGAACTATCTGGAAATTTCCTGGCAAAACTCTATTTATGAATACTGTTCTGGTTTGTAGAAGCCAAACATTTCATAGAAACATTTTGAATTCAACAAACTTCTGTCTAATCATTGTGAAATTCACCTGGGTTTCTAAATACTGTGCTGGGATCCAAATCTTTCAAAGCCTGTGACTTGAAGTGAACTTTCAGGGCTTCCAGGAGCCCTAACAAAGATCCCAAGGTCTGGTAGCTCTGGATGCCCTTGGAAAATCCCATCTGTCACTGAGTATCCAGTGGAGTGGCTTTGCAGTGGAGTGGAAAGCTACATCCTCTAATAATTGTTACAGTCTGGAATGAAAAATAATATAAATTTAATTTGAAAATCTTCACAGAACAAGGGTGTATATTATCTTGTCAACATCATGGACAATTATTTCCCAAATTATTATTTTTCAGGCTTTCTATTCCATAGGAGGTTTTAAAATTCATTCATATTCCAAGATCATCTAAGATATAGTGTGATGTAACTCTCAGCTTATCAGCTCTCAACCTGTGAAGTCCGTATCAGCAGGTTGAAACAGAAGCTGTTAAACTGGCTCAGGAAGCCATCCTGATGACTTCTTCAAGTCCTTGGCTCATTTCTCCCTGCTCAGGTCTTCTGACCCCCCCAAATGCTGCCTGGAACTTCAGCTACTTGTCCAGAACACAGCAGGTTTTCACAGGCAAACGACCCCATTTCAATGACTAAGATCCTTATTATTATTTTCTAATAGCACATAAATAATGTCTGTGGCTGCTATTGTATCATTAGACATTTCCTTATGGCTAGAGGCCTCAGTTGTATTTGGGAACACACTGACTTACATGTGAGGGCAAACAAATAAAAATGAGGGAGAAAAAGAATGAGAAGGATTTTGCCAAGTCACACGACAGCTCAGAAGTAACATCTGTACAGTACTTAGCCCTGCTCTGTGGCCCATCCTAGGCTTGTGTGACTGGGCTTTCTGTAGTTCTCTTTCTCATGTGAAACTCTGGGTTTGTAATTCTCCTGAACTAGAAATTGGAGGTTAAACTAACTAACCTACGATTTCAGGGAATTCACCAGAACAAATGGCATCCAGCTTGGGCTTTTCAGTGCTGCTTGATTTTCACAACTATTACTAACTTGGCAAGCCTTGTGACTGTAACTATTGAAGTTGACAGCTGACATTTGTTCCCAGCATGAATGAGAAACAAACTTTCTCTGGCATATTATTGACAAATTTTTCTTGAACTTTTTCTCTTTTTGGAAGCCTCTTGCAAATTGAACTTACTTAGTACCCACTAGATAAATTAAAATGAGTTAATGCATATTAAATAAAAAAGAACAGCCTCCATACCTGCTGCAGCAGTGGTACAGTTAATTTTCAAGTTCAATGAGATGGATTAATTTTAAGGAAAAAGGTACATTATCTCTTCATGGCATGTGTCCTGTATTCTGTACAAAATTTGTCATATGTGGTTTTATTGAAATTGTTATAGCCAAGCATAAGTAATTCTATGCATATCAACAAGTATAAAGGGTATTGTATTTCCTTTTATTCTGGAAATAATTGTAAAAGTATCAATACTGTTATGTTATTATACCCACTATAGATGGTTATTTTCCATAATGCAATTATAGAGCTAGCATTATAAAAGGATGTTAATGAATATCAGTATTTATATCTATTCTGATATTCTTCCTTGTTTTCTCTTTGGTGTTCCTGTGTGATACAAAACACCTTCTCTATGGAGGTTTTGGCCTATATTCTGTTCTCAGCCATGGACTAAGTCAGTGGAATAATTTTATTAAAATCATTGGATTATCTGTTGAAACTGATTGAAAATTGGTTTGCATGAAATATTTAATTTTAAGACAATCTTGAAATTAAAGATTGTCTTAAATGTGACATTAAGTAATGAAGGGGAAAATTTCATGTTTAACTTCTTGAAAATGAAAAGGAACAGCATACATTATAAAAAGAAGGAACTGTTCAAAAATCGATGGTCTTTTCCCTAAGTGAAGACTGAGTAAGCAAATAAGGCTTAAATTGCATACCTACAAAATTATTTCAAAATTTGTTTTTTAAACTTTCATCAAGAAAATAATATGATAAGAAAAGAGTTTCAGCCTTTATGCACAAAGATGGAAATGGTCTACGTCTTCTTTGGGTATAGCAACATGCTACAGCGGACACCAAATGAGCATGTTCAGGAATTTGACGTATGGATACCATCACAATGATGTTCCTTACAGCTTAGTTTAGTCTTCCTAGAAATCTCTCCATCGCTCTTTGTGCAGTGTGTGTGTGTGCATGAGTGTGTGTATATATATGTGAGCAAGTATGCATACGTACAAATTATACATATATATTTGTACATCCTTCATATTTGTCACAAATGGAAAATCAGAAAATGCGTGTGTTATGAGTTACAGCTCAACATCAGTAATTCCTTTATCCTTGTAGGGAGTTGATCCCCCTCAGTCCTTTGTAAAGAAAGTGTTTTGGGTTTCTACCCAGTTACATTAAAAACCTGCATGGAATTAATATTTTTTTTATTTTTTTTTAATCTTTCTATTAAATGATATAGATTATTTTCATAACAGTATACATTTTTATAATTACTATTATTTCGTGCATAATTTGACTAATACCCTCTTCATTAAAAAGGTGGAAGCTTAATTAAATGTTTGTTAGTTGTAAAGGTATTTTGAAGCTATGCAGTCTTTGTATTCTTCATACCTCATGTAACAGTGTTGAGTGTGGATCTTGAACTAATTCAGAAGATACTTATTAATCAGTGCAGTTGACAATAAAAATTACTGATCTTGACATATCTAAACGAAAATGTATTATTGATTGTCCATGTAAATAACAATGAGCTATGACCAAACCTTTATCCTAATAAAATATTCAACATATCAAGAACAAGAAAGAGATCTTCAAATTTTCTATTTTTCGAACTGTTTTGTAATGTATTATTGTATTAAATAAAAGACTAAGGATTCTGGTTTTATCAATCTTAGGGTCATTGCAGCAGAAAAACACTGGATAAACTAGTTTTCTTTTTTAAAAAGCTGCACAGATAATATCTATGAGTGATTTAAGATAAATTTTCATGGTTTCTAAAGAAGATTATATTATTTTTACTAGAAGTGGTAGAGCAGAGAAAAAAACTAGTGAGTACTGAAATATAGCTTGTTCAAGGTCAAGTATCTACCAGTAAAAATATTTTTCAAATATGTAGATTTCTTTAGAGACATAGGTTATTTTATTAGATCTGTACCAGTACAGTCTGTGTGATGAATGGATTGAGAGCAGCCCTGCAGAGAAGGACTTGAGGATACTGGCAGATGAAAAATTGGACATGAGCCAGCAATGTGCATGTGCAGCCCAGAAAGCCAATTGTATCCTTGAGGGTGGTGAAACATTGGCACAGGATTGGGGTGGATGCCCCATCCCTGGAAGTGTTCAAGGTCAGGTTGGACGGGGCTCTGAGCAACCTGATATAGTGGAAGATGTCCCTGCCCACGGCAGGGGCGTTGAACTAGATGGCCTTTAAAGGTCCCTTCCAACCCAAACCATTCTATGATTCTATGATCATATGATACTATCAATAGCTAGGTAAAGTATTAATAGTTTATTATTATCGATTATTAGAATATTCTTTTCTTCCATTCAATTTTTTCCTTCTTTTTCTTTCTTTTCCAATTACATTTGAATTTGTAATGCTTACGGTTTAAACACACAAATTTTCTACTTCATGTACTAAATGTATTTTATCTGTGATACAATCTCTTCTTCTCTGTGTGAATATAGTCCCTGTAAAGCTATGTAAAACAATTCAGGACATCACACACACTTTGCAGAGGTAGAAATTATTATAAAAGCTTTTAAGAAATAGATAATGAAGTTCCCTTTGCGCTGAATAACACTTTGCATGCAGAGACCTTGCCAAGGAGCACTCAAGCTTTGTTAGAGGAAAAAGCAAGATTGTGCACAATAGTAATTGCTACATATCCTGGTACCTGTGGCAGCAAACAAGTTTGCATGATTCTGAATTCAGGACAAAGAGGTAAGGAATGAAGATTAATCCTTATTGAAATGAATTCATTTCTGATAAAGGCAAATTTAAATGTTTCTACAGAGTATTTATGCAGATTAAGATATCTGCAATTATAGCTGAACTGAAAGAAATTAACTCAGTTATTCTTTTCAAGATAAATTATAGGCAGATTATCAGTCTTAAATTTTGCCATCATTACTTTTGATGATCTTTATAGCTGCAAAAAACCCCACTTTATTTTCTTGTCAAAAATATTGGTAGTAGGCAGTTGAGGCACAAAATATATATATTAAAATTAGGTTTACTTACCATTAGCATAGTTATTTCCGGATTAGAAGTTTTATCATATATCTCTGATAAAGAATACTTTAAGAGGTCATATAGGGCAAAATAGTCCTTATTATACCTCTGTGTTCATAATATTGAAGTAGATGATTAACACTTTTTAAGATGTCAATATTACTTTAATTCTCACTGAAACATAACATACATTTCCTGAAAATATGTATGCAGTATTGCTGTGAATATGATTTTGCTAACATGGGAATACCCTGAATCATATAAGTAGCTTTTTAAAGATGGATTCTCTCTCAATGCATTTGCTATTTGTATAATAGAAGTTATTTCACGCACACAGAGAAAAGGAGTGCCTGCCTCACATTTGCACTTCTGCCATGTAACTCTGCACTCTAGTAAAGTTTTGAATGTCATAGGTAGCACAGTTTATGGGAAAACTATTTTGTGTTAATTTTTGGAAGCATGGAGGATTTATTGGCATTAGTGTTATAATTCCTTGCTTAAGAACGGATTAAGTCAAGGGACTGAGAGTGTAGCTTGATCATGAGTGCAGACCAGTGGGCCATGTGTTCCTACATCATGTGACATTGGTAACGCTGAGTAGTGCTACTCCTAATTCAGATGTCTGCTGTATCTCTTTTTGCCATAAATGCCTGTTTATGATCACTGTACTATGTCCCATATCCTGACTATGTTAAAATTGGGGATAGGATCGAATCAGATAAATTGCATACCTGAAGTTAGGTAAACAAATTGTCTTGATAGAACCTTTCAAGAAAACCCACTTATTTTCAATGACTATACTACAAATGTAGGCATTAACTTATAAGGACTGCTTCACTACAGACACTAAAAATTTAAGTGTAGTCTAGATTCCACTTTGTTTTGTAACAGAGTCTCTTCTCAGTCACTCATGATTTAAAGACTTAATTAAAAGATTATTCCAAGCCATAGTGTGCAAAACTGATGTACTGAGTACTACATTCAGCACCAACAATTGTAATCTCAGCCTTCATTTTACTTCTTTTTTTTTATAAAAAAAGATTTTATAATATATATATATATATGTGTTACTTCTCCTTGAGGAACCAAAGCTTTCATAGAGTGTACACTGATCTGACCTTTGTGTCGCTCCAGAATTATTTCTGGTTGTGTGCTCTCTCTTAGCTTTCCATATAGAGTGCAGTGCAATTTGGCAACTCACAGATTTTTCTGAAAAATGTGCTAATTTGGTTCCTATTTTTACGTATTTACACATTCACAGACTTAATATGCAAAATATCAGTGATCATCAATGTAGATAAAGGCAAAAACCACAATGTAAATAAAAGTACCTAGAATCAATATTTCCAGTGGAAAAAAATTTCTTTGCATTACTTATTTTTTTTCTGATAAAGGGAAATTCTATAAAATGCTATAGATATCAGATATGTTAAAAAAATAAAAGAAAAAGAAAAAGAAAACAAATGTTTCAGGACTAGTAAAAGATATTGCCAGAGCAACTCAGAAAGTGAGTCAAAGAACTTAAGCTTAAAGAAGGAGTCTGGAAGGTGTGCACATAGCCACTTACATGAGAACTATTTAAATGAGAAGAATAAACTTACCCAGAACAGCAGATAAGCATAAGTCAAGTGGGAGTGATGATCTAAGAGATTAATTTCTGCCAAACGTTCCTGATGGTGCCTTGCTGTCTGTTAATAATCCCTAGAAATTCTTCATCATATATGAATATAAACTCTACTTTCTATTTTATTCTATTTTTAATTGTGGGAGGAAGTGGTGAAGAAGAAATGCTATACAGAGTTTTATGCCAGAAGGTATCATCAAAACATCTGTTCCCATTTTCATATTACAGGCTCTTATCTTCCTCCCACCTCTCTGTATTAATCACTAAGATTTAACATATCAGTCCTCTGGTACAGTTATAGGGCACAGCTTATGAAAAGGAAATTTAAAGATAAAAAAAGTCTTAAGCCCCTGCAATGGTATAAACAGGTTAAAAGGTATATATTAATTTGATGTCATAAAAAAATTAAAAATGCTAGTATAAAAGAGAACTGCCAAAATTTGAGTTCCCTGGCAATCTAGCACAGAGCAAAATTCCTTCCCAAAGATAAATCCAGTGATCAACCTGACCACTAGTATGTAAATAAGATATACTTGTTGGGTACAGAAACAGAGTATTTTGGTGCTCTCTGTTTCACATCCTGTCTAGCCTGTACTGTATCCAGTTTCAGTTAACATAAATTTCTGTAGATGTTTTAATCATAGCTAGAGAACGGAAGAGTATGAATGAGCCCTTTGCAGGTGATCAGCAAATTAGTGATTTTGGCTGGATGAGTATTTTGATGCTACCCTTCTTCCCACCAGCTTGCAGACCAATCTGTATCAGATAAGATGGCCAGTACCACTTTCTGAAACAAAGTCCGTGGAAGATAGAACTATCACAGCAGGTTGCCTGTCTCATTAAGCAAAAACTTAAACGTTTCAGTAAAGGAGTTACAGAGCAGTCAGATATGAAGCTCCTTCAGAAGACTGAGTGGAATGGTGTTGGAGGAGCTTGTTTATATTGTTTCACAATATAAATATAAAAATACCACTTGGATGATTACATGAAGTGAATATTATGTGGCAGTAAGTTTTAGCCTTAGTTCTGACACTGCATCTTCCTGGAAGCCTGGGTCACTTACTCTCAGTTTTTATTTGCCCATCAGTAAAATAGAGACTGTATGGTCTCAAGACAGTCTGCTAATTCTTAGTTCTGACGAAAACACATAGGAAGGACTCAATCCAGAAACTTCTAGAAGACAATATCTGCCTATACAAGGCTTTCCCTCAAACAAAAATTCTGAGAATATAAAGAAAATCTGATGGTAGTTGATCCTTTTGACAGCTTATTCTGTGTCATCAACTATTTCTTTATTCTTTTTATCATTTCCTCCCCCAGCTTATAATTAATCTAAGTGAATCTGACTGAAGAATATCTGATTCATTGGAAGGAGTGTCTGTTATTCAAACAGTAAAATGGTAGGAAGGATGTCAAACTGTAACTACGGCTGAGATTTCATACATTAAAGGTGATGTCTGTCAGTGATCATTTATGTGAGAAAATGATATACACATAGCTCTTGGTGTTACTCCGGATTTCATGTTTTCAATGAGTTTGGCTTGGCTGGCCCTTAGCAATCTGGACCTTATTTTCAGAAAGGTTTTTTTGCTTTAATATTTTAAAAATATTATGAAGTGGATTTCTCTTGCAAGTCTTTGTAATATAACCAAACATGAATTACCATGCCTTTAACTCATTACCCATGGATTTATGGAAAATTCAGTGAACTTATGGAGTAACAGCATGTAAATAAATATTTTCTCTCTTTTGAAAATAGAATCATAGAATCATAGAATCATTAAGGTTGGAAGAGACCTCCAAGATCATCGAGTCCAACCGTCAACCCAACACCACCATGCCCACTAAACCATGTCCCTAAGCGCCTCATCTACACGTCTTTTAAATACCTCCAGGGATGGGGACTCACCCACTCCCCTGGGCAGCCTCTTCCAATGTTTAACCACTCTTTCAGTAAAGACATTTTTCCTCACATCCAATCTAAACTTCCCCTGGCGCAACTTGAGGCCATTTCCTCTCGTCCTACGCCAGTTACAATAATCTAACTCTATTGAAGTATTCCTATAAATGGGGTTTGTCTATCAGAATATGGTTCAAGAGAAAATTGATTCACAGATACTCTCCTCACTAAGACAGTTTTAACTGCCTTGGCTTACAATTTCAGTATAATTTTTCCCTAATATATTGTAAATCAGTAAGAAGAATCATTTCTCTATAAAGAAAAAAATCCCAAGGTTCCTTTCTGTCCTTGCTCCTTATTATGTTCAGTCACTCCCTGCTTTGAAGCATTCAACAGAAACAACCAGATGTTGGCTCCAAGGCATCAGCTGTTCTCCCTTGGGTTTATGTTCAAGATTCCTGATGCTCAGTTTGTCCAATGGTGTTGTGGGTCTTTTTCTGATGACATGGAGGACTTTCTGCTCAGTTCTGTAGACACTATCATTCTGTGCAGTTCTGAGGCGTGAACAAATCCTGGAAAAAAAATCTCAAAAAGAAAATTATATAAATGTGTTCTGTTAATTTAATGGTAAACAGAGGACTACAATTCAGGTGAAAATGACAATTCAGGGTGAATTGAATAAATCTGTGTAAGAGATTTGATGTATTCCCTACTGTTCTTGATGATATGCTTTTTAGATTTCCTTTCTTCTTTGTTGTAATAATTTGGCCAAAGTCAAACAATCTGTGTGTTAACAATCCATATTACTTTCCCTTTTATGTTCAAACTCCTCAAGCCCATGGTGGGCTGACATTAATGGTGTCTAACCCGAACATCTGTCCTTCCTCCCAGACTTCCAGCAGAGATTCCCCGCACTGCCTCACTGCCTATGAAGTATCTTGTGTGCCTCATTTGAACCTTTCCAGAGTCTTTGCTTTGTAGGTGTCATCCTCCCCAATGCCAGACCTTGCCCATGATATCTTCAATGAGCCTTAAAAAATCTCTTATCTTCACAAGGAGGGATACTTGCTGCCTTAATCAGCATTGCATTAAGGTGGTCTAGAGCCTGCCCATTATGTTGCCTTTAGAGCAAGTTTTTCTCCACTCTGTTCAGTTCACCTCCTGGTATGAAGGAGAAAAGCAGGGGGGAAAGTGCAGATAGCCCTGTTTAATCAGTTTGGACTGCTGAATACAGACATTGTCTTAGCCCAAGCCATTGCTTTTGATGTGGTCTGACCTCAATGGCTGGAACAGGATTGAGAGAAACAGAAGAGGTGAGAGAAGGACTGAATGACATTTTTGCATAGTTCCTCTTTTTTTTATGATGTTTTTCTATACTTCTTACCATTACAGCAAAAGGAGGGGGGAGGAATGTGAGGGGTCTGCCTTGCCTGCCCCCACCTTGACAGCTGTTGGTGATGATACAGTATGCTTTCTACTAGCCTTTTTTTCTGATCAGTAAGGTAGAACTGATTTGTATCTTATGCATATTTTCTTTATGTAGGAACAAACAGATCTGGACTATCTGCAGAGAGGTAACCTGTAAACGGTGAAACTAACATTTCTCATTCACAATTGTGCATTGACATAAATGAAATTACATATAATTTATCCCAGCATAAGTGAGCACAGACCTCTTTTTTAAGCCCATCGTGTCTGGAGCCATCTCTTCCAATTAGATGCTCACAAGTTAATGGCCATTGTGGCTCTTGATGAGTCACAATGCTGTCTGTGAAGGGAAAGTGCACCCGACAGCAGCACAGACACGTTCCCATCCTGTGATCTACGCACAAAGTGATGTCGGCAAGGATAGCAGGACACTGTACCAGTGTAAATTGCTTAGCCTGCCTAATAATAACTTGCGTAATTTGTAATTTGTCAAATTAATTTATGCCACAGTACCTACTTATCACAATTTTGGCAAAGTTGCAATCACCTCTGTTCCTGATTGCAGCAGATCAGTTCCTGTTTACACCGGGATGACCTTTGACAGACCTTTGCCCCAAAGCAGCCTTTTGAAATCAGTGATGTTCCACACACATGCTCTTGGGATTTGTTCATGACTGATCTCTGTTGTTAAACTCTGTTCTGTTGCACAGCTTACCCAGATGTACAAAGACATTTGACATTATATGAGAGCCCCCAGCCAACTTTAAATTCAGATCAGGTCTGTTAGTCAAATGCAGATTTTCTTTTTCAAACTGGTGAAAGGCATATACACCTATTTTTATAGTTGCCAGTTAACAGCAGTGTCAAGATAAAATACATGCTGATAATTAGTAGAATGCTAAATATTTGGTTAATATGAGATGAAAATTTAAATGCAATGAGAATTAAAAAAAAATCAAAAGGTATCTGTTTAAAACAGGCAGAAGAACATTATTTATCAAAAAAGAATATAGATATCTATTGACTTTAAGCAGTGGAGTGTTTTTTAGAATACTTACGTCTTTCATGGATTGATAATAATGTTTGTTTTGATTGCCTATTAGACAAAGATCCCCAACCCTAAACATTAAAAGTTTGAAAGTTTGGTATCTGATGTGTTAAATAATTGCAGTAGACAAGTCATTAGTCATATGGTTTACATAATTATCCACACAAATTTTAGTGCAGCATATTAGAAACATTTAGTGTATTGTAACTCCTGATTTACTGTTAGATCAACAAAATTCATAAATAATGCTTCAGTGCATTTATGATTATAAGTATTTTGCTTGAGGCAAATCTGACAGCCTGCATATCCATACTGCAGTCATCTATTCTCTCTCCTCATATAAACAATTAAATGAAGATACATGCTCCTAGCACCCAGTGAAGGAGAATAGTCATAGGTTTCTATTTTCTTTGTTTTCTTTCCTTTTTATCTTAGCATGCACATATTTTAACTGTCAGTTTATACTCTCACTTGCACCTGATGCAGTCCACTTTTTAGTTAATTTCCTGGATATTTTTGATTTTCTAATATAAAACTCTTCATGAAATGTTTTTCACCCTTGATTAAGCACATTCAGTGTAGAAATAAAATTGAATGAGGAAAAAAGAATTCCTGGCAAAGTATTTAATTACCTGTTTTTACAGTCATTATACAATGGGGACTTAAACTGACTTGAATGTGAATGGGGAATGCAGAACAGTGCCCTAAAACACAAAAAGCTGTGATTATTCTAGATATGGATCTGTTACTGAGTTTTCAGAAGGCATTAAGATGAATTCCTATAGTCTTAACATGTTGATAACAGTACAAAAGAGACTAAAATAATTAAACCACTGTAACTGAAGAAATTATTGGCTTAAACATAAAATATCAGAAAAGATATATCATAATACAAAGCCTTACATTGTTGCTATTTTAATTTTTAAGGCAATTATCTTACAAAAGTAGTCATAGAGTGTTGAAGTGTCATTTCCTTCACATAACTAATATTCTAAAAAACACCAGTGAATTTATACTTGTGTAAGTATTCTATCTTGTTCAAATAGAAGCAAAACTATATACAACAGAAAATATTGACCTTCTCAACAAGTTTTGTGAATGAAGAATAGACCCATTCTTTCTATTACAAATCTTTTTACTTTGATGTCATTATTAATTTAATTGCTGACTTCCTTATATTTTCCGTATGTAGTCTTCACTATATTCTGCCTAATGAGTCATGAGAAGTTATCACAGAAAGTGTCGTAAATATGAAAATGTGTGAAAAACATTAAAAGTCTAGCAGATGTGGTTGGATAAGTCATCTTTTAACATTTAATTATGGAAATATCTGATTGTCTGCCAGATGATTTTATGCACAGTTATAACTATTCTCATTATAATGCCGAGCAATTCAAATCGAAAACAGTCCTTATTATCCAAAGTTTAACAAATACCTCTCAATGAAGTGCTGTGTCTTCTTCCTGAGCTTTGACTATATATTGGACTGGGAGGTGAAATCCTCACTATGGAGGTCTTGGCTTGGGGAAGCTAAGATCTGAGCCAAAGACAATTTAAATCAACTGAGAGAATTCTATTGACTTCAGTGGGATCAAGCCTTTGGAAAGCAGCCTGAAGGACCCCAGAGCCAGCCAGCTTACCTACAGCTATCCACTTCTCTCCAGGCTGGAGGTGTTGTTTTCCTGCAGAACCATCTAGCTAGCACTCTCGAGCCAGCTGGCACTGGAATGGCCTGACAGGGTATTTTTTAAGTCTTCTTGCATAGAGAATAAAAAGAAATATATCAAAAACCTGCTGGATTTCTTGTCTGACTTTTCATGCGTCAAGTTATAAAGGTTTTTCAGTTATCTGAAACCTTCGGATAGTTGGACCTTACTCTTTTTTGTCTTTAAGAGATTTGTTCTGGTCATCTCAAATTTCTTAATGCTTAGACATAATATATAGATTAAAATAACTTAGCAGCATACCTGGAAAAAGGTATGTTAGCCACAGTTAAAATATGTGGTAGCATAAATAGTTTATTTGGGAATGTTCCTGGAATCAGGCCAAGATTATGATTTCTACACTTATAAAACACGTTATCAAATAGCAATAATCTTAATTTTATAGCTGTTCTGGAGTATAAGGAAAAGTGCCCTAAATCCAACATTACAGGGTAAGTAGTTTATGTCAGCTATTGTTGTGTGACTGGAACGAAAGTACAGAGGGCGAGTTGCTTTGTAGATATTGTAAATTATCCTGTATAAATAATTATCTCAAACTGTACAGTATTATAGCAAGATAAAAGTATAAGTCTTCTTTCTATAAAGAGTTTAAGGTATTTAAGCATTTAAAACTTGAAGTTCTTCTCTTTGCTGTAGCCTGCATCTCCTTCTGTCTATATTCTGATTTTTAACATAACAAAATATAGTTACAAGGAATGCTAAAAGCAAATTTACAAATGGAAAGGGAGTAAACATAGTGACAGATCTGGCAAGAGAAATAGCTATATTCAGAATTTGCAATGTACAATATGTTGAGAGTAAATATTTCAGTAGAAGCAGTAAGGCTCCATTGTAAAGCAATGTACAGAAAATATATGCCATAGAAGTCCCTATAAATTTTCAGAAAACCCAAATATGCCACTCATTTACAACATAAAAAGTAAAATGAAAAAAGATAATTGTATTGTAGTTAACCAGCATTAAGCAAGGATGTAGCTAGAAGAGAAAGCACTGTAAAATAAAGCTGTGAAAATCCTGGAATGAGGTAAATTACATACAGGTCAATGAACTAAATAAAGCTATCATCGGTGTTTACTTTCATAATATTTACATTTTTAAGCTTTTTTTTTTTCTGTGTAATGATTTTATACATTTGGTTCAGCTATGCTACATCCGCAGGAGTACATGCTGTAAACCCTATGAAAAATCTGGCCCTGTACTCAATGCATTCCTTGTTTAATAGCATATAGCCACAGTTCACATACAACATAACATGTCCTACCTTTCTTCTTTTCTTCAAATAAAAAATAATTATAGCACGTTATGTATCTGGGTGTGTTATCTATTGATAAATGTTGATTTTTGCTGGACACTGTCTATATCAGCACTTGCATAAAGCTGTGAGCCACAATCCAGCTAGCCCAGCGTCCAGCTGCAAATGGCTAGGTATTAAATACTGCCTGTCTGAACAACTCTGACATGGAAAACAATATTTGAACTATTTCTCATTCATCTTCAGGTTACAGCAGTTGCAAACCACTTCTGTTTCCTCTTTGTTTATGCATCTTGCAGAGAGATTCAGCTGCATCATTTTCCTCGGTGGTTAATGAGCTGTAGTGCAGCCTGCTGGCTTTTAGATTCCTCTTTTCTTTCTGAAGGCATTGTGCTGCATTTCTCATTTACTTTTCTCATTTGTAAAAACAAGAACTAACACAGTCAGAACTATGAATGATGTAGGTGAAAGTGGATTGCCTTTTCGAATCTGCTCAAGACACGAGAAATTTATTTTCTTGTTTGTGTGCCTGTTTCCATTTCCCTACTTTGTCTGTCTTGTCTATGTGGGTTCTAAGCTACCAGAACAGCCATATTTGTATGGGCCATACATATACCAGCATTTAGGCCAATGAATTTAAACATCTGAACAAACTGGAATCTGCAACACATTTAACTCACAGTGAAAAATCAATAAGTGTAAGAGAAAGAAAGGTTAAATATGGACACAACTTAGAAATCTCTTACCAATAAGCTTATTTCTTTTTAGCTGAAGGCCTATTTTCTTTTCGTAGAATTTATTTACTGTTGTTTTTAAGTTGAAATGAAAACTGCCTAGAAGAATATTAAATACTTCTTCAGTTTTGACAGTTATAAAAAAAAAACAATAGAAATAAAAGATTCATGGTGCAAAACTGAGAAAAAAGAAAAAGGAAAAGTGAATGGACTGTAGTCAATCCTTGAGTGATTGCACTTTGAATAAAACTTCATGAAAATTATTTCTGATAACTATTCTAACACCAAAATAGTCAACATAAAAATCTAAAAATTCAAGCATGAAATGGCTAAACTCCAAAAGTAAGTATAGAGAATTAAGTCCTGTAGTAACTGACTGGTTGTAAACTCACAAGAGGAAATACATGTTGACAAGATGAGAGTAATTGCAGCCTAGTGCTGGTGTAGTTGATATGTCTGCATTCCAAAGCCATAGATGTTTTAAATACTGGTTTAAAGGAGTAGTGTGGAGTAATTTTCTCATGTAATTAATTATGTGGTTATGTAAATTAGTTGTAATAACAGGAATCAAAAATATCAGAACAATTTAATTGCTACATTGGGAAGCATATCTTTACTTTAAATGAATCTGTCTCATCAAACTGCTTCAGCAATTGTTTGGCTTTGTAAAGTATTCAGTGAGTGTTGCTGCAAAAATAAAAAAAAAGGAGTCATTTGAGGTTGAATCAGATTGGAAAAAAACCCCAATGCTCTAGATTTTCTGGTAATCTCAAAGAGAAGCTTGTTGGATAAATTCCACACACATATGCTGATGTCATTTACTTGTAAGTCCTATAAGCAGGTGTGTGCTAAAATGCTATGGCATTCTAAATTAATACCACTAATAATGTTTATGTAAACCTTTTGATCTGTTTTTAGCATACACTTTTGACACAGAGCTTTAGAGACCTAGGACCCAGATGGTCTCTTGCCTGTTTTCACCAATGCCAAATAACAGCAAAATGCTATAATGTCTACCTTATAGCTCTATCTCCCACTTTGAACCAACACAAAGAATATTAGATGAGGAGAAATGGTGACCAACACTAGGATGGAGTAAGTCCCACAGTGCGAATGAGGTTTGCGTAACCAGCTCCTGCCCCAGACAGCCCTGCTGCTAGTCCGGTGTCTTGCTGTTATGCACAGTGTTACACCTTGTCCTCCCTTCCACTCTGCGATGCCACGTAGGGATTTCTGGCCCCATTTCAGAGCAGCATACTGTCTCTATTTGGTAGGAGTCTGCAGCACTGTGCTGCTGCCTAACTGAACCTCAGAGAAGCCCCATTAACACCCTCCTAGAAATAGGTGGGTGCACCCAAGGGGACCCATCTGTGGACAGGTTTCTGGTCTGCAACCTACCCACTCACCCACTGACAGCTTCTCCCACCACACAACCCACGAAGTGTCCCACCTTGGAATATAATAAATCAGTTTCCCACACTTGTTTGGTGTCTTCTGCAAGTTCAGTGGCAGACTATTCCCTGGGTTACACTGGGTATACCTGAAGTGGCCTGCTCCTGTTTGAAAAATGACTGTAGAGGAAACGATTGTTTTAAAAGAAAAATAAGAGATGTTACTCAGCCACATCATTCTTTGGCAATGTGATTTGTTTTATAGCTGGGCTGGTGTTCTGTTTTCAAAAAATGAAAAGTTTGAGTGTAAACCCACACCGGAGTCCCTATTTTGAAAGTTTTATTAGATTTTTTTCCATTCTGCTGACTCTGCATTTCTTCATAATTTTATGCCATGCCAATGGGGTCCAAGTCCAGTAGAGTATTTAATCACCTGAGTAACTCTAATTATATAAGTGCCTCCACTGAAATCAATACCATTCCTCACATGCTTAAACGGTACCCCTACTTAAGTGCTTTCTTGGATTCAGGCCTAAAATACTGTCATTAGAAAACGTGTTTCTTTGTATTTCAGAGAAATGTAACAATAAAGGGGTATTTCTAGAAAACTTTCATATCTCAGATGCATGCTCATTTCATAAGGTCAGATTGAGTCAATGGATCACATTAATACAAATTATAAACAAACAACATGTAATTTACTATGTCTATTGATTCCCTTTAAATAATTTGCAAAGCCTGTTTTCATTATAAATGTGGACATATTTAATGAATTTTTTTTCTACATAGTCCTGTATGAATTAAGATGAACTAGACTGGAGTTTTATACAGATTTCATTCAGACCAGAACAGAATGATACAGTTTACTATTATTGCCAGTAAATAACAAAACTGCTGTTTGGCTAAAAGGCAGCATTACAAATTTCCATCTGAGAAGTAAATATCTAAAAGTAAACAGAATCATTAATAATCACAAGCTATTCTGACTACTGGAATGGGCAAAAAGTATGATATGAAGTCTGCTGATAGAGCAGGTACATCTTTGTATTCTATGCAATATTTCGTATTTGTTCAGACAAATTAGATTGACTGAGGCTCTTAATATTGTCTTTGCAAGACAAAGTTTTGAAGACCTGAAGCTTTCCCAAATCATTTTAGAAATGCCAGCCCAAGGACTAGGTAGAGGATTGCCATAATGGTCTCACTGGTACTGTTCTTCCTACTCATAGTTAACCTCTCTGACTTACATACAACATCATATTTTTTGCAACAGGTGAGATGTTACTGTGATCCATAAGCCCTTTGTCAGTATCTCTGAACTACAGTTTAATCCTTACCTGCAAGCATGGCCCATTTTCTTAGTTTAACCATTTGATTTTGGAACAGTTTGTCCAAACACCCATCTTACAAAGCCATGTAGTTTTTATAACTTGCATGTATCCATCAATATTTATTACTCTTTCAGTCTTACTTCCAAGTGCAAATTTTGCTAATAGTTATTTATATTTTTATTATTAAAATACTGAACATCTTTAGACCAAGAACAGATATCTTCCATATCCAACTAAAAACTTCCTGCTCTGCAGAGGTTCTGTAGTCAAAATTACTTATGTCTCAGTTAGCTAATTTTAATTTCAGTAAATCTGGGGACCCCTTATTTTGCATAGCACTGAAGTGTTATTCAGCATATTTTATGATACTAAGACAAAATATATATAGAAATGCAATTTTTTTGTGTCAGCATGCTTTCTCTTAACTGTACTTGTGATCATGCCATAAATGTCAATTTTATTTGATATTGCCTGTTTTTCTAAAATAGTGATCATTGATGTCAATTATATTGTTGTCCTTCAATTAATCTCTAAGTTCTATCCAAATCTTACTATATTTTTTTTTCTGGAAATATTGTCAAGCTAACAATTCTAAATCTCTAAGAGCCCTCTCACTGGGACTTTTAACGTAGCGGTAAAATGTGTGCCTCTCCTCTTGTCTCCAATCTTAGAACGTTTTCTGTTATAATTAATATCAATTATCAGAGATGACTCAGTTAATGCTTTTAATAATCTTGAATGAGAATTCTGTGCCCCCTAGACTGAAAATGTGGTAAATTGAATACTCGTCTTTTAGTGTTATCCATAACACTGATGAAATAGAAAATATTTCATGATCACTGTAAAAATAAGAATAGTTCCTAAGTTAAAAGGAAAACCTGGTCTTGTCTCTTTAGTTTAGCTTCACAGTATTTTAAACAAATGTTTTAACAATGATAGGAAAAAAAAAGTTTGTATGCATTAATGAAAATTTTGTAACGTGTCCGTATGTAAAATATTTTTCTTTTCAGTATTTTACTAATTTCACTAAGTATTTTACTTATTACTAATTTAAATCTTAAACTTAGTTGTGCTTCTTCATAATTGCATTTAACCTAGATGACATAAAACTGATATATCGGTAAATTCTAAAGTAAGGGATTTTTAACATTATTTCCTTATATTTGCAGTGACATAAGTAATACTGTCTTTTTTATGCTCTTAAGGTGTGACACTCTATGGAAGAATGACCTTCAGTACTTATAGTAAGATATTGAGGTATGCTATGGTATAAACATCGGATGAGGAAGGATTACTGTGAGATTTTAACAGATTGACAACATCTTATCTTATAGCTGCACACATGCTTCCTGAAAGCACGAAAGCCAATTTACCCTCCACTGTGACTATTTATTAGCTTTTTAATTGTCTTGGACTAGTTCTGTACAAGAAACCATTAAATCATTGTTGAAAAGAAAGAATGTGCGTGGTGGGTGAGAGCATCTGTGTTGTTAATTTCTAAGTAAATAAATTGCACCTATTCAAACACTATTTCTAACACCTGTTCAAGAGCAATTTAAGCTAATATTATATTCTTGGTCAGTTACTCTTTAAGCAGTTGTTGCTAGAATGGATTACTGAGACAGACAAAGCAGCAATCCTATAATCACAACTCTCCTCAAGTTTGTGGCAGGAATACTCAGAGATGGGCATTTAGATTTGATTCCCTAGAAATAAATTTTGGTTTTGAATGAAAAAATACAGCTTTTGATGAAAAGTTAATTAAAAATAGTAGGTTCTCATGTTTTGTTTCAGTAGGTACAAAAAGACTTTATAATAAACCTGATATCACAAGAAAAGTTTATTGAAATGTATGTGCTAAACATAGTTTGAAGCATACACACTTTGAATAAAAATTTAAGAATCAGAAATACAAACTTGTCCTGGTTTCAGCAGGGATAGAGTTAATTTCCTTCCTACTAGCTGGTACAGTGCTGTGTTTTGGATTTAAGATGAGGGGGGGGGGGGGGGGGGGGGGGGG
>NW_008825615.1:11529879-11550967 GCF_000699105.1 Pygoscelis adeliae
ACCCCCCCCCCCCCACCGGGCGGGGGGGGGGGGGGGGGAAGTGAGCAAGCGGCTGTGTGGTACTCGGTTGCCAACTGAGGTTAAACCACAACAAAACTTTATGCCTGAACCAATGCTCATGGAAATCAGCTCCCTGTAAGGGATTTGGTTTAAGTCCTTTTACAACAAAGCTGAATTCCTACATCCCATTAGACTATGGAAGTACAAAAGAAATGTAGCAGATCTCGGTATCTCACAGTGTTTTTCCACTTTGTGTGCCTATCAGGCTGACACCGGGTTTTGAGAAGAACAGTGACAGGAAGTGACATTTAATATGGACCAAAACCCTGTGTGAAAGGTGCAATATATAAATTGCCTGCCTGGGCATCTCTTGTGTTTCCATTTGGATGGGTTCTAGTTCCTGACATTACCTCGGAGTTCATTTGTTTTTTTAATGTTTCATTTATTTTCAAATACACCATAGTGAACGTTCCCAAAATAAAATTTGTGATCTTAAAAGCATGTGGATAACATACATTAGCTATATCCTGGGCAGCTGATCCTTGCTGCTTCTCATGGTCTTAATATTAAGTTTAACCCCGTGAATTTACCTTATCAAAAATGCTTTAATGAAATCTCAAGTATAAGAAAGTGCAGAACTACTCTTTTCTCAGTTTCTGTCTTCAAGGAGACAGTTTCCAAAGCACCTTAAGGACATAGGTGCCTGATTTCCACTGACTGCTAATTGCGGTTAAACACCTAACTTCCCCTGACAAAGTAGGTGGGGAATAACTCCCACAGGTACCTTTCATTTAGTCTTACTGAAAGTAACACCACAGGTCACATATCTAAGTACCTTAGCTTATTAATTGCACTCAAGATTTCTTCCCTGTCAGGTTCTTTTATAAATATTAAATATTTTTAGCTTTCTTCTGTAGCACAAGCCATTCTCAGATCCTAAGATAATCAGGAAGTTTTATCTAACAAACTCACTGTTGTTACCGTATCTAAGACTTTAGTTAATCTCTTGATCTTTAATTTTTACCCCCATATAATTGAATTTTGGCACAGGTCTTAATTTTATGACAGTGCACTGAAAAGATTTCTGAAGGAGATGTGAAGAAAATACTAACTCTTCTGAAAGAAGCATTTATTTTATGATCAGCAGCTTTCAAAAGTTAGAAAGGAGGAGGTGACTGATTCAATGACTTCAGTAGTTCCTGCCAGTTATACGTTCCTGTGACTTATGCTGCTTCTAAAATTAACTGATTCCCACAACATTTCCCTGGAGAAATACCTACTGTCTTTCTAAGATCTGTTATCACTTTTGATCTGTTTTTAAATTTTTAAATCAAAGAATACTATTAGTTTAATCGGAAGCATACGCTCAAAAAACTTTAAGCAACTGATAGGAATCCATGTTCAGTTTGGAAAGGCCAAAATTGGTTACAATCTTTGACGTTTTATTATTTCCATTATGGATTATATATTTTATGAAGAATTCACCTAGAATGCTAAACCTAAAGTGAAAGTTAGTTGTAGGATGTGTGTGGACAGTAATATGCTAAGTTTGATCTGTCACATCCTAAACCTATATTAGCATTCAAGTGACCCTTTTCTCCCTGATACTCAAATGGCTGTAGAGCTATTTCTTTTGGTTTGCTTCTTAATTTACCATGTCATGTTTTCCCACTAGGTATTTTGAATAATAAAATATAACAGATACTGGAAAATAAAATTCATTTAAACTCTCAGAGGAGGTCACTCCAAAGCCTGAATGAGTCACATTGTTTAGGATACCTGTGGGATCTCATTGTACTTGTTTTAAGTGCCTGTACTTAAGGACAATGCTTGTTCAATATTTTCACCGGCACTATGCTGACTTTTTAAATGAAACATTTCTAACTACATAGCTAAGAGAATACAGAAGTCTTGGCTTTTCAAACTCCAGTGCTTTGTGCCATGGAACAACATGCTTGAGACACTCTTTAACTGTTCCCATACCTATTGGGGAAACAAGCATCCTTGCAGACAATATCAGAAAGTTCCTTTGTTACCTGGCACAAGAGATATGAAACAATGCTGAATAAGTTTTTAATGCTGTGTAAATTTATCTTGAACAGACAGACTTCTTCCCATTTTCTTCTTAGTTTTTCAGTAAATAAGGAAGTTCAGGCTAGCGTTTCTCTAAAAAAGGAAAGCAGAAATACATTTGGCTAAATAGGGATTATGCAAAGAGGTAAAATTTAATAAAATCTCTAGGAAAATGGAAATGGACAGAGGAGTGAACAAGAAAATTCACAATTTAGAAATAGCATGAAACACATTTTTGAATTGAAAGTCCAAGAAAAGTTGGGTCTATTAATAAATTGAATAAAAATAATGTTGACTAAAAAATACTTCAGATAAGTGAGGCTTTTATGAGAAAAAAGAAAATAGCTTTTGATCAGTGAGTAAGGAAAAACTGCTTCTGTAAAGAAAATCACTGATCATGAAGGGCAAATAATGAAATATTGGGAAATATACACATAAATAGATATGTTAGTACACTTGAAAGAGCAAGCTCAAAATGATTTTGTTAACAAAAGAACTCCAAGTTGGCAGGCGCGTAAGAATAATCGGATTGGAGAAAGCAAACGGAAATTTGAGTAAGTGAGGAGCAGATATTCTATTTTTTAGATTATGGGGGCATGGATAATTCATTTCTAGTTATGTGGTTTTGTTTGTGTATTTTATCTGTACAAGGTGAATTTCTGTTGAGGGTAAATTTGCAAAGAAATATCTTGATTTAGCCTAAAAGCAGAATTTTTACACTGAGTAGAGAAGAATACATGATTAACCGAAGGTAATTCCGATCATTTACTTTTATATCAAGTTCTCTTACACTACATGTGAATCAAAACTTTGTGGTTAGGCAGAGTTCTATTCAGAATACAGGAAAAAAAATGCTTGCATTTCAGTTGCTATATATCATTAACTCGTGCTGGAACAACATTGTCACGCGGTACAAATTTGAATGATTTTTTTTCCCCATCATAATTTCACACTGTAATGCCAGCATGATAGGCTCATAATGGTCTCCCTATAGACACATACAGAAATCATTTTGTCATGCTTATCTCACCTTGTAACAGCATTGAAAGCAGTTGGTCTCCATGGTCTTGCATTAAACTGTCACATCATTGTTAAAATTCTCTGTTTCAGGAAACGGTGATGGTACATCTTGAGTGCTGTGAAAAATAACTACTTTATTGCCCATACTCAGTGGTTCTGTAAAACCAGATTACTCTCTTATTCATGAATGGGAAGGGAAAACATTTTTCAATAGTAAGTGGTGATTGAGATTAACCATTTTCTTTCTTGTTTAGCTGTCTCAAAACAATCACACCAATATTTTACCACCCCAGCACTAAATCTTGTGGCAATATTTATGTTTCTAAGTACCTTTACTTTGGTTTGCCCTGATTTTTAAGCCATTTTAAATATACTCCAAACATGCAATTTTTCCTTATGGTTATTTAATTTCTCATACTAAATATAGCTCAGCTACTCCCCTCAGAGGACACTTACTTGATTTTTTAATTTCTGGGTATTCATTTTTCAGTGTTTTTTTCTGATTCTATCCTGACCATAGCTTCACACCAGTTCACTGAGATCCTAGATGGAAGAGAAATTTATTATCCTGTTGCTGCAAGAGAAGAAATTAAACTGACTCAGATTGTTTGGCTCTAAGGTCAAATCTTTTTTTATTTAATAAAACCTCCCATTTTAATTATGCAACTAGAAAGCAGTATCTGTTTAGCTGTACCAGCAAGGTATATTAATGAGATGGACTACTCTTTGAGTACTTAGCAGACAAAATATATCTGGTATACCAAGAGAACAGCTAAGAATGTTCAAGCAGTTGTCACACACAGCAGAGGTACAGAGTGGACCAGGAGAGGCCTCTTGCTGAAGCCTATGCAGCAATGGTGGTGAGGCATCATGTGGCATGGACTACAATCTGGGATGGAGCACAGTCCCCAGAACACCAGGAGCCTCAATCCAGACAGAGCTCCAGGGCTAGATGCTGCCGTCCAGGTCTCAGGTGGCAGGCAGTGCCCGGTGGCTCCCCCAGTGCTGGAGCAGGGGACAGCAGTGGGGAGTTGTCTCCACCCTGCAAGGGATGGAAGCACCTGTTTGCTCACCTGGTTTGATGTCTATGGAGGTGCACTGCTGTCCAGACACTTGGATACAGAATGTTGTGAAGAGACTGCTGAGGCTTGACTGGGCCTCAGGACATCACATCTTCTGCTCTTCCACATGGGCACCAGCAATATCAGGGAGACCTTGAGAGTATTAAGAGCAACTATGCGGCTCTGGAGGAGAGCATCCAGGGCATAGGGGCACCAGTGGCGGTCTCCTTGATCCTGCTGGTGAAGGGGCAAGTCTTGAGGAGGAGCAGATGGAACTAAGAGAGGTTCTGACTGGATATAAGGAAAAACTTTTCAACATGAGGACAGTCAGGAAGTAGAACAGGCTGCCCAGACAGGTCGTGCATTCTCCATCCTTGGAGGTTTTCAAGACAAGACTGGATAAAGGCCTGAGCAACCTTATCTGATTTCGTAATTGACCCTGATCTGAACAGGCAGTTGGACTAGGTGATTGCCTGAAATCTACTCCCTTATGATTTATTCGATGATTTTGTGATTCTATGATAATTGGGTTAAAGACAGATGATAATTCTGTTTTCCTGTTTTATTTCAATACAATTATTTTGTTTTACAAATACAGAAAAACACATGTCTGAACTATCATCTTCATATTTCTATATGATCTAAATTTGTAGTACTTAAAATATTTCTGCCATTTATTAATTTACTGGATTTTGAACCATCACAGTATATGCTCTCTCTTTCATTTTTGATATCCCGTTCTCTCACCTTAGGCTTAGACTGTAAATTATTTGGGATGCTGATGGTATCTTTGGCTTGTAAGTCTTTAGTGCAGTTAGTTGCAGGACTGTATATCAACTGGCATATAACTAGTAGAAGAAATTAAAACATAATAAACTACATTTCTGTCTGATAAATGCATTTCTAACACTTCAAAACCACTCAACAAGAATGCCCTTCAGCCACCTCCTCGATTCTTCTGGAAAACCACAATGAATCATTGAGTTTACTCAAACTGTTAGCCACTTTGATTTCTTAAGGACCCAAAAGAGAACAAATTATGAATTCAGCATTGGAGTACCCTCTAGAATAAAATAACTAATATATTATTATGTTTCTTAGAATTACTTTATCAGCACTCAAGTTTAATTAGAACTAGTAATATAGCTGGAAATATAATTGGTGGTTCTTTGTGCTTGTAAAACTATTACTTAATTGTTGTGGTTGGCAAAATTCTATTCACAGTAGAAGTAGTAAGGATTCATTAGAAAATAGATAAAGAATGTTTTTGTAATTATTATTTTTGAAATCTTATCATTTATCTCTCTTCTGCTATGCTATTTATTTGGGAATTTAATGAAATTCCTAAATATGAATCTGAACTTGTTGATGTCAACAGCTCTTTCAGTGATGGAAACACAAAATACAGAGCACAAGAAATTGGTTCAAAAATGAGATCTGCCACTACAGTGAAATGTAGTGGAACTTACCTTGTTTAGTACACAGCAGTCAATATTCTATCACAAGGGTCTGCCTCTGTGGGTCCATCACCACTAACGAGTATGACTCTCTACTTCTATTATGAAATAATATTGAGATCAGGGTGAGATAAGAATTTCAAGAAGACCTTATTCTTGCCACATGCTCAGGAGGACAATAAGAGAAGCACATCCATCAGAGACCCTGTTGCCACTTTTCTGTATTTAAAGGAGGTTTATAAGAAAGACGGCGAGAGACTTTTTCCAAGGCCTGTAGTGACAGGAAAGGGGCAACAGTTTTAAACCAGAAGAGTGTAGGTTTACACTGGACAAAAGGAAGAAATTTTTTACAATGAGGGTGGTGAGACACTGGAACAGTTTATCCAGAGAAGTTGTGGATGCTCCATCGTTGGAAGTGTTCAAGGTCAGATTGGATGGGGCTTTGAGCAACCCAATCTGATGAAAGATATCCGCCCATGGCAGGGGAATTGGACTAGATGAACTTTAAAGGTTCTTTCCAACTCAAACCATTCTACGATTCTGTGATTCTTTGATTCTATGATCCAAACATGGGGTAATACCCATCAAGACCAATGATAACAGCAGTAAAAACAGCAGAACAGTTTATGACCAGTTTACATTGATAAGCAGCTGTATTCTGGGTGGTCTGTTTTATCAGTATGGAAATGAATGTGTCTCATGTGACACAATCCCCAAAACCTTGCAAAGAATACTTCTCTAATCAGCCTGATATAGGCTTTTAGATATAAGTTTGCCATCTAGTATACTCCCTGTTTATTGTAAGTAAAGTGACATTCTCTGTCAAGGGAAATCACTTATTTTTAATCTCTTCAAAATGACATCTTTGGTGCCAATGAAGCCATTGTCATGGGCAACAGTGTAAATGTCAGTCCATAGTGGATCTGGATACTGGGGTTTATTTAAAAACAAACCAGATTAGAGTTCATACCATACACTCACCCACTTAAACCCATTCAGCACTACATTTACCATGCTTTGATTTTGTGGGAAGCTCAAGCAGAAAATCATGCTGATTCATGCTGAGCCACTGCTCACAGTTATCAGTCTTGGGCATTACCGACCATGGTCCCTGTGCATCCCCTGGCATTTGTTTCCACACATCTCTCTGATCTGAAGGCTCTTCCCACACTTCCAGGATCTTTCCTCCACCCGAGATCTTCACCTCCTTCTTTACCAACCCCCTTCTCTACAACATCACTTCTTGTTTTCAGGACCTCATATTTTTCAGCACCAGCTCTTCTCTCTTAAAGCCCAACCCCCCAGTTCTCCCAGTCTAAATAGTCTGTATGCAGAAGCACAACAGCTGATCAGATGGGTGATGTTCTCTCATGTCTCTCCATTAACTGGAAGATTCAAGACATGCAACTTTTATTTGGTCCAGGTGTTATCAAAATTTACAATAAGGCCACATGATGACTGCAGCTAACAAGTTGCAGGCTTCTGCTTGAGATGTTTACCCACACCCACATCCACAACTATCTGCTCTCTGCTAGCATTTACAGTTTAAGGTTGGTTTTTTTTTTTAACTCTAACAGTCACATTAAGGATTTCTACATGTGATGAATGGTTATCAAATTTCAAGGATGTCAATTCAACCAGTTTCACTGGGAGTCATATTCAGCATCTTTGCCTCTATAAATTATGGCAAATTAGGAAGCCTTCATTAATTCTTTATACGATAGAATTTGTGCAGGCTGTCATGGTTTAACCCCAGCCAGCAACTAAGCACCACATAGCCGCTCGCTCACTAGGGGAGAGAATCAGAACAGTAAAGGTGAGAAAACTCATGGGTTGAGATAAAAACAGTTTAATAAGTGAAGCAAAAGCCGTGCATGCAAGCAAAGCAAAACAAGGAATTTATTCACTTTCCATTGGCAGGCAGGTGTTCAGCCATCTCCAGGAAATTCATTACGTGTAATGGTTACTTGGGAAAACAAACAGTATAATTCTGAATGTCTCCCCTTCCTTCTTCTTCCCCCAGCTTTATATGCTGAGCATGAAATCATATGGTATGGGATATCCCTTTGGTCAGTTGGGTCAGCTGTCCCGGCTGTGTCCCCTCTCAACTTCTTGTGCACCCCCAGTCTACTCACTGGTGGGGTGGTGTGAGGAGCAGAGGCGGCCTTGACTCTGTGTGAGCACTGCTCAGCAATAACAAAAACATCCCTGTATTATCAACACTGTTTTCAGCACAAATCCAAAACATAGCCCCATACTAGCTACTCTGAAGAAAATTAACTCTATCCCAGCCAAAACCAACACAAGGCTTTACCAGCAAGAGGCAAAAATTAACATTCAATTTCTAGTTCTAATGCTACATACTCTGAACTATTTGTCATTTAGATTTAAGGTTAGTCTCCAGACTATTTCTAAACTTATGTTTGATTTTTTCCTAGGGTAAGATTGTGTCCTGAATACTTTTCTTATAAGGACAGTTAATTTAAACAGACTTACGAGTCTAAGGAGTTGTGAAATTATTAATATTCTGTTGAATTATTTAAAAGAAATTAACAATGCTCCATATCCCCTGAGATATTTATCTGGAAAAAATGGCATCCATGTTCTGCATCTGCTGGGCAATGAGCATATCACAGTTATATGCATGAGAATTTTAGTCTCTTGGACAGAAAATTTCCCATCTGGTTATTAAAGTCTTGACACACAATTATTATTTTTAATACCATTTTTCCAGTCTTTTTGTTTTACAGTGAATTAATCAAGAATATTTTTGTTTGATTTCAGTTTAAAATCAATTAGAAAAATAAATCTAGAATAAGACATCACTACAAAAAAACAGAACAGCCACAATAAGAAAGGAAAGCAGAAACCCAAACAAAAGAATGCCAAGCAAAAACAGTTGTTTAAATCCTTGTAAATATATTGCCTTTAATACATTTACACCAGGGAAAATTTTGGCTATATAGATGTGTTTTATTTTCTTACATCTGTGTGCATTTCATAAGTTATTCCTTACATTCGAGCTGTAAATCCTGTTATCCTTTTCACTCAAGCTGTAAGTCCTGAAAATCACAAATGCAGGAAGCTGTTCCTCAGGCCTAGACATATAAATGAAACAATAGTTGTCCCTGTGCTGACTGTGGTAACAGGTATGTTCAGCATCTCATTTGGAATAGAGCTCTTTGTGCTGGCATCTGTAGCTTTTTATCCATGGGAGGTACCCAGGTGCTGTTCATGTGTCCTCAGTTTTGATGTGGCTTTATAAATTTGTCTGCAGTAATGACATCCTCTCAGAAAGTCAGATACTAATGTTAAAAAAAAAATGCTGTTCTTAACAGGAGTGGAAGAAACCATTGTGATGCTTTTTGTCTTTAAACAAAAATTTCACAGGGCATTTGAAAATTAGAATAGGTTGAAAGAAAAGCCTGGAAGATCTCCTGCTGTAGCACAAGTAAAATCAGTAAGCCTCAGCTTGCACAGTTTTTATACAATCATCCTGTCAGGGGGCATGGTTTTCTATGCAGGCCCATGTTATAGTTGTGTGACTAGCATCTCCCACATGCAAGTCTGTCTTTATTTTTGTCTGCAAGGGCAAATCATACGGGGCAAATTCTAAATAATTGAATACATGTACTCTCTGCTATATGTTTGTTCTTAATTCCTATTGAAATTTGTTCAGCAGTCTTGAACTGGCTGTCAAGAAAGCTTTATCTCCTGTACAAATAATTCTAACCCTTGTACTAGACAATTCAAATGTGTCTGTTCTCTCCTTGTTCTGAAGTTTTCTGATACTTTGGTATCCTAGGCTCAGACTACTGAGTGCTTAAAAAATAAAAATATGACATGAAATCCCATAGGGATGCAGGGTGGTTTGCAGAAGACAACATCGCTAAGCTATGGATGTCCCCTTTCCCCTCCTAACCCCATAGAGTTAGTAATGGCTTAACCCTGAAAAGCCAGAGATGTAAAACAAATCATCTGGATGCAGATTTAGAAAACTGAAACATCTGGGAGATGAGATTCTGTTCTTTAATGCTTCTAGATTAATCTCCAGTATTCCAATCATTTGTTTTAGATTAGTACTGTAACCAGAAAGTTAAGTATGTTTGTTGGGGACACCCTCAGCTGGAATAATTCATCCTATAAAGGTCAGTGAAATTTTGTAGAAGCAGAATAGTTTGCCCATATCATATCCCTTGCACGAGTGGGGACTTTATTCTTTCCTTGTTAATACTTGAATGTGTCTATTATGTATATGCCTACAAACTGTATTAAAAGAATGATTAAGGTTTCAAAATCTGAAAAAGGCAGAATTAAAGTTGCCAGTGTGACTTCCTGTACCCTCTGTCTTCCTCTCTGTGCAAATCCATTATAATCTGAAGTTACATAATTTCTTTTTGCTTACACTATGCACAATACATTTAACCCAAGAGTAGATGTTCCTACACATATACTCCAATATTCTTAGGTGTCAGTTAAATTCCAGAATACTATGGATGTCTTCTGTTTACAGGATTATTTAAAATTTTAGATTAAGAGGTAATAGTTACTTTCTCTGCTTTTTCCTGGATTCTAACAGTTAAGGAGACTTCTATATTATGAATAATATTTGGTGCAGTGCTAATTCAATCATAAATTTAATCTTGATTTTTGGAAAAATATTTTCTTCTATCACATTCAGGCTGCTGTTATATATTGTAATACAAAGCTGGCATGTTATCATATGAAAATTGTCATGTAAGCAATTTTATCCTCTCATTAATACCCAATACTGTCACAACTCATTTATGCAGATTTAAGAAGCTCATAAGAGATGATGAGTACTTCTGTGAAAAGATCTAATGAATACATGTATACAGCAAGTAGCAGTAGCAAATCCAATTTTTACCTTCATACAATATTTTGGATGCATTTTAATCTGAAACAAACGCTAATATTCTTTTAGGTAATTTAATAACATTGGTGAATAAGGAAATAAGTTTTGTTTCCCTGATTGGGTTGTTATATTTGCTTCCCAGTACAAAAAAAGACAGTGACATAGTAGAGCGAGTCCAACAGAGAGCCAGCAAGACGGTTAAGGGACTGGTGCAGTTTGTACATGAAGAGACTGGAAGAACTGGGTCTGTTCAACCTTAAGAGGAAAAGAGCAAGGGGGATTTTATTGCTGTCTACAAGTACCTAATGGGAGGCTATAGAGAAGGCAGAGACAGTCTTCTCAGAAGTGGTCAATGATTGCAGAAAAGGCAACAGACCTCTCCAATCATTAAATGCTGATTAGATTTTTAAATTATTTTTACCATGAGAATGGTTAAAAACTGGGCCAGGTTTCCTAGGGTACTTGTGGAATCAATATGCTTGGATAAACTCAAAGCTCAACTGAGCCATGTCGTGAGCAAACTGGTCTAATTGGATCTGCTTTGAGCAGAGGGCTGGACATGATGACCTCCAGGGGTTCCTTCCAAACTAAATTATTTAACAATTCTGTGATGTTTGACTTTAAGATTGACAACTTGTCAAATTTACATCTACACAGGTGCTCCAAACAAGGGATTCAGTTGCCTAAATATAGGCATCTACTAACAATTTGGACCCCATGACACCCCAAGACATCTATCCTTTGCAGATGTCTTTAACATAACACACCAGAACATCTCAAATAGCAGAAGTCTGCACCACTGAAGTTGGTATGGAACTCTCTGAAGAAATCATAAATAGCACAAACACGTACAGATATTTCCTATTGTTCACTTGCAATCCAAATTTTATAACCTAACATTTCTAAAAAAAAAAAAAAAAAAAAAAAAAAAGGAAAAAGGAAAGCAGCAAACCAAACCTCAGTGACCAGACAAATTTGCCAAATTACTTGTGGTAAAATTGTTGAACTGCTCTATTTATCTATTATTGTTGTTGTTGTTGTTGTTGTTATTATTATATTTTTACTCTCATTTTCATGCTGGTTATACTCCCAGACTTTTCAGTAAAACATTCATTTAGTTGAACTTTGTTAAAATAGAATTAGAAAAAAGAAATGTCAAGAATGCATGACTAGAAGGGACTTTCTGAACTAATAATTCCAGTCTCTGGTGATGATAACCAACTTTCTCACAATCTGTTTTCCTACACTAATCAAGTTTTTACTTTCTGCAACTCTTACTGTAAAAATAACTTTTCAGAGTCAGTGAGTTTCCATCCTAACCATTCCAACTGGAGGATTATTCCAGAATCTCACTGCTCTCTGCTGATTAAGGTTTTCTACTATGTAATTTAAATTTGTGAAAAATCAGTATCACTTTGTACCTGTGATACTTATCCTTTAGCTTAGATAGTTGTTCACCTTTTTTTGGTGATTTTTCTCATTGACAGATTTAGAAGAAACACTCATATCTCCTTTCAGCCTACATTTTGCTACACTAGACCATCTAAACTTTCTGAGTCCTCTGTTGTGTGACAGGCTCTTTATTTCCCTCGTCATTCTACTAGCCTTCTTTACATGCTTTTTTATTATAGAATCACAGAACAGCCCAGGTTGGAAGGGACCTCAAAAGATCATTTGGTCCAACATTTCATGGGAAACAGAGCCTAGATGAGATTATCTAGCACCCTGTCCAGTCACATCTTGAAAACCTCCAGTGATGGGGACTTTATCACATCCCTGGGGAGGTTGTTCAAGTGAATGGTCTCACTGCAAAAACATTCTTTCTTACATCTTCTTGAAAAGCAGTGTTTTCCTCTAATGAGACCCTTCCTTTATTTTGCCAATATGCATCTGAAGTAGAAAATACTGTGCCATTCCTCTGGCTTTCTATCCAACCAGTTCTGTGGATTGAATTATTGTTTCTTTGTTCTCAGAGGAGGCTTTTAATAAAGTAATGATTGTGCTTTGGAACCAAGACATAAAAAAATGTGCTCTCAACAAAGAGAGTTCACACATCATTGCTGGAGGTGTAGCCAGTTCAGTTTCCAAATGCACCTTATTTTTCAGTGCATAAGCTGTGTGCAAGAGATTCACATATAACCTGCTTAGTGTCTGGCTTAGTTTGACATTTTAAGAGTTGAGACTTTAAAGACTGCAACATAAAATATTTTTCATCCTTGGAAAATGTCTAGGAGTCTTACCACTTCATAAAACTGTTACTTTGATGTAAAGTGTCTAAATTCAAACTCATGTGAAGTTGATCCTAGACCACATTAGTATTAGTGCAATTTTGTAGAAACTAATGGAGTTATGCAAAAGATAGACATATATTGTTTCCTTTTAACAAATAGGTGCATTATTAAAAATAAAAATTAATAGCAAAGATTTCTTGCCTTTAGTGAGTAAGGATGTGATCTAATAGATTTAAGCAACCAGGGAGTTTTTGTTAAGCAGGATGCCTATAGGGTTCAGGAAGTCTCCTTCATTTCTCTGACATATTCATAATGCAGATTATTTTTTCTGTGGTTGTGGCCTTTCTGCTAAGAATGAGAAGGAATTATTTAGACCTATCTTTTAGGTGGAATCATCATTATCAAGTACTAAATATTAGAAACATATTTTCATTCCATATTTTCTATTGAAACAACTGCATTTTTTAGATTTGACCCACAGTTTCTTGGATTATTTATGACACACTGAAAATATTTTTCCTTTTGTGATTTATTCCTTAACATTAGTCTCTGAAAAACAAAATAATGATGAGGTTTTGACATATGAAACATGATTATGAGTCAGCTGACTGCATAAATGTCCTCACAGAATATCTACAATTCTATAAAAATGACTCTATTTTTTAAATAACTTTATATATGTAAAAGTCTCTTTCAAGAAATGTTGCTTTCACAAAATTGCTTCCCAATGAATCTTGTTCCTTTTCTTGACTATTTATGCTTTATTTTACCTTTCCATTAGCTGAGAAAACTATGGCTAGTACCAGTGGAAACACAGATCTCATCCCCATCTTGAGGATGAAGTCTAAATAAAGAGTTATAAAGCCTGAGAGCCAAAACTAATTACTTTGGTGTAAGAGAGTGTTGGCAAAAAAATTATGAAACTATATCCTTAGTAAATAATTATATTTTTCCAGACCTGCAGCCCCAGAAACTGTCAGTTACCAATTCCTTCCTTGCAATAATTGAAGTAAGCTAATTTAATATTTTTAATTCATCTTTCAGATGTATTTCACCTTTGAGTTTTCAGTGTAGAAAAAAGTTGTGTAGCAGCTGCATCATCTGTTACATGCTCTGAGGATAGCTATTTGCCGCTCAGTGAAGGCAATGTCAAAATATTTATGTAGATCATAATTTGTTTACCTACTTTCTATGCTAATAAAAACCCACAATTTTATGATCAAGCTCTGAATTACAGTGTGTATTATACTATATTATAATTGTATATTATATTAATTATATTATATTTTGGGGGGTATTATAAATTAAGCCACAAATTACATCAATACATTTTTACATAAAAGATTCCCATAAATGTGCTCTCGACTGCATGGAAGTGTTTACTAATGGGACATATGCTTTTTCACTGGACTGCATGGAAATATTTATTCATGGGGCAGGTGTCTCTTTGATAGCACTTTCCATTGGCTGATGGAGAGAGGATTTGGATGGATGAAGCAACAGAATTGTTTCCTAGTTTATAGAGCGTAGTGTTGGGGCTGCCAAAGTCATCATATGGGGTAAGAAGGTGGAGGAGAAAGGTTTGGAGTACTCACATAGAGGAAAGGCAAATGTTTGTTATAGCAGCATGTGTGAGGAGGGAAAAGAAATATGCATCCTGCATCTGCATGTGAACCAATAAACAGCTGGTACTTACTGTCAGTGCCACTGGTACATGTGATATTTGAATAAATGATTTTTTATTTTATAACTTCCTTAATACAATGTGGTCATTGCTACTGCAGTATTGATGTTTGATAACACTAAAAAGCATTCTTTAAAATACAACAATAAACTTATAACCACTGCAAGAATTAAAATTATGTTTGATTCCCTAAAGTCAGGTAATCTGAATACAACGTTACTTTGGCTTTGTGCTTGCAAATTCTGTCTTTTTCATATTCATGACTTATGTTTTGTGGAGTTTTTTGGTAAAGAAACAACATGTTGACTACTAAGTGCTGGTAAGACCACTCCTGGAGTACTGTGTCCAGTTCTAGGCTCCCCAGTATAAGAGAGACATGGAACTACTGGAGAGAGAGCAATAAAGGGCCACAGAGATGACTGAGGGACTGGAGCATCTCTCCTATGAGGAAAGGCTGAGAGAGCTGGGATCGTTCAGTCTGGAGAAGAGAAGGCTCGGGGGGATCTCATGAGTGTATATAAATACCTGAAGGGAGGGTGCAAAGACAGAGCCAGGCTCTTTTCAGTGGTGCCCAGTGACAGGACCAGAGGCAACGGGCACAAACTGAAACAAAGGAAGTGTCATCTGAACATCAGGAAACACTCTTTTACTGTGAGGATGACTGAACACTGGCACAGATTGCCCAGGGAGGTTGTGGAGTCTCCGTCCTTGGAGACATTCAAAAGCTGTCTGAACATGATCCTGGGCAACTGGATCTAGGTGACCCTGTTTGAGCAGAGGGTTTGGACCAGATGACCTCCAGAGGTCTCTTACAACCTCAACCTTTCTGTGATTTTGACTGTGAAGTCATAACCTCAGCATACTCTTGAAAGACTTTGCTGACATAGTTGTACAGCAAAGCACTGGCGTGGATGCATTCAAATCACAAAGCTGCATGTTTCGTTCCTGTGGCCTTTACAAGTGGGAAGAAAAGGGGGTTGATCACAACTGTCTCAATCTCAAATTTGATTATTATCGTTCCTTGCATTTTGCACAGAGTAAATTTATCTTTCTCTTTCCATATTTCCTCTTGTAGTAGTCTTATGTCCGTTATCAAATTACCTTAGTTTTCCATATCTGAATTGTTTGGCGATACTCATAAGATGTAAAATAGGAATATTTTATACACATGATCATCTTTGAATTATCATTTATATTCTTATACCAACAAACTTTATTTAGTTTTAGAGTTTCATTACCATAAACTGATTAAATAAAAATATACTATTTCCCCTCACACAGCGTTTTGTCTACTATCCCACTAGCAATAATTTTATGTTCTATGTTAGCATTCACGTCAATTTCTTTTCATTTTTTCATGCGTATGGAACTAATGACACTTGTATGTTATCCCAGTTAAAATCATATCAAGCTGGTACAATTTCAAGCATGCAGTTATGTTTATATTTTAGTTGACTAATTTCTTCTGTTTTCTTGTCTAACTTAATTTTATTATGTTAAAAGCAGGTAATTAAGTGTGAATACATGGATTATAATGTAGTTAAAAACACCCCTCAACTCATTCTTGATTTAAAAATAATGCAAATGAAACTTTCTCTTCCTGATGTTCTTCCATCACATTAAGATAGCTAATTGATGTTTGTGAAAGAAGCGTCATTTGTCAGCATTCTGATCAGCAAGAAATAAACAATCAAAGTATATGATATTATATTGAAAATGAATAATCTACTTCAGCGGAAACAAATTAAGATAAATACAAATTACATTTAAATTGTTTTTTGTCTGCAGGACAAATTCTCTTAAAAATGTGACAAGGAAGAGACAAATAAAAATCTATCAATATGTTTTCCTTTCAAATCTTTCAGAGTGGATAATTCACACCGTGTACACCAAATAATTTTATTAAAGACAGATTCAGCTTATGCCTTTAATTTCTTCCCTCCCAATCCTTAGCTTTGTAATATACCAAAGGCAGCTCTAACAGCTGCAACAGCATGAAGTGAACTCTATAATGAAAACCTTTAAAAAACAGTCTCTGTTATCTGCAGCTCTGTATTTGCCCCTACGATATTTCCCCTTGCCTACTAGTCCTTCTGTAACAAATATCCTCAGAATGTAAGGAACAGACACTGGACATTTACATCCCTCCCGAGGAAGGGTGTCCCTGCCATGACTTGTCACAGGGTGTTGTTGCAACATCCCAACCAGACGTGTTGAGGGCTGGGAGTTCTTGAGTCACTGTAATTTTCTCAAATTTCAGACTGTCTCCAGTGGTAGGACTGTTGTTGATGGTAGGATCAAAAGGTGTGGTTTTTTTCTGATTCTGAAAGGGCAGCAGTAGTGCCTAAAACATTTTCATTCTATTAGCAAAACCTATAAGAATGTTAAGTATTTATTTCAAAAATGACCTAATACACTTGTCAGTAGGTCTCTACAAAGTGCTGTTTTTTGGGAGAAAATTTCTGAAATAGGGAATGCTAAGAAAGAGGAGAGTAGCATTGAAAAGCATTTTTTTCCATTTTTAAGAATGAGGTGCTTTTCTCTGTGCTTGTTAATTTTCTGTCATCTTGGGAGGGGGGGGGGGGGGGGGGAAAAAATTATGTGGAAAAAGTTGTTTGGGCCAGATTACAGATAACTAAGTTTTCAACCTGAATTAGTTTCCACTTAGTTAGCTAGTTGTCAGTTAACTTTAGGGAAGTGTCAGAAGCTAACATTTTCAAAAGAATGGAACTGCTAGGAGAAAGCAATTCTAACTAGTTAAAACTTTAAAAAATGGCCTGTAACAACTACATTAAGGTAGGTTGGCAGCTATGCCTAACTACCTTTTTTCCCCTAAAGGTCAAAATGCTAAAAAGCACAGGCAAAAGGAATTTGTCCTGTAGTTTTTTTAATATATTCACATGCAAAACAGCTTTTTATTTGTATTTTCTTCTGCTCTACATTTTACATTTTAAATTTATAAAGTATCAGCTCATTTCAGTGGTTTTAGTATTTTACTTTTTTTTTTCTGAGTTTCTTCAGTGTTGAGTATCATCAAAAAAAATTAAAATATATAGGTCTTGGTTCACATTATAGGCCCTTTAGAACACTTCTTCATTATACTTCAGATTAAATCTTGCACCTTTGGTTGCTATTTATGTGAAAACCAATTTATCTTGTCTTCATCTGGCAGATGTAAGTTAGGAGCAAGTGGATTAGCTCTGTGCTGTTTTCCCACAGTGAAAGCTAATTTAAATTTTTTGTTGTTTTGTAGATCTGCCAAACTGAAAATCTGGCTCCGTGTTCCTAGGCTAAACAGTAAGGCAGTTTAATGCCTTCCACTGTTGCCAGCTTTAGCCATGCGGCCATATACTTAAAATTGTCACAAAGTGGAATATGAGCTAAGTTAAAGCTTGAGTGGCTCAAAGCTTACACAATAATATCCATGGTTTAAACTTTGTATTTCTACATCCAAGAACACAGATCTTGTGCTGTTGTGGTTTGCTGAAAAGTGCTGAAGTTTAGAACAAATCACCGTTTCCTAAGGAGACAGGTCTGATCTGTTACGAGCTGCTGAGGCCACTAGCCCAACAGTGGTGACACTGCCACAGTCCCATGCTCCCATGTCCAACCAGTAGCGAGGCTGGGAGGGTTTTCCCAACAGGCACACGCACACACAAATACAGTATGTATATATGTATACTCACAGGCAGCCACACAGACCTACACGGACAGGAAACATAGCAATTGCACAAACACAAACAGTACCAACAGCCTCATCCTATTCCCTTCTCTGGCCAACCAGGATTAAAGTTAGTTAGGGGAAAATATATATACATATATGTACATACATACAATGTGGATCCCCGTAGCAGCTGGGCTCAGACACACAGTCTGTCCAGTAGCTGCCCCTGGATCCCATTCTCCCCTGCTGCTGGTACCTGGGCATAAGAGCCCAAGGCTACACACCCGGAAGCTGCTGGCACTCAGACCTATACACACACGCAGACAAATGCTCAGACTGCATGCATGCGCATGCACGCACACCCACCATGGATGTCTCCACTAACCGGCTTTAGACTACCCAGCAGCCAGCCCCAGATCCCCTGGTCTCCCAGGTGCACAGACACATGCAAACACATCTCTCCAGTAGCTGGCCCAGACCTACGGCCTCATCAGGAACTAGCCCCCAGATCTCGTGGTCTCCTTAATCACTCACTAGGACCTCCTGGTCTCTCCAGTAGCCAACTTGCAGACCTTCTGGTCTCTCCAGTATCCAGCCCAGAATTAGGGCAGCTCCAATAACTGGCTCCCAACTCTCTTAACCTGCTCGCTGGGTACTACAGTCTGATGTTTGCACACACTGACATAAGCACACACAACATGTGCATGCACCCGGTCTCTCCAGTTGCTGACCCCCAGACACATGGCCCCTCTGACCCACGGTCCCACTCCCACTGCTGACACTCAGACCCACACACACACATGGGCACAGAGTAGAGAGTCCCTCAGCCAGGAAATTATTTAGAAATGGAGTTTAATAAGAAGAAAAGACAGACTGGTCAGGCACAGGACGTGGCCAGACACACACACTGACCAGCACCTGTTTACAGGTCACCAGCACTTTTTATACCCTTATCCCTCTATTTTCCTGCTTTTTTCCCCTCCTCTGAACATCCCATAACTAGTCTTGTACAATCACCAAATGTTCTTCCCCTGCACCTCACAATGAACCCTGGACCCCTGGGCAGTGACCCCCTGCAGTCTGTGAAGTACCTGGAGTGCTGCCTCTGCTGACTCCTGGTGCAAGGTGTCCCCTGGCCACTGGGGCTGAGGCTCCCCTGGAACAGCTCAGGCGGGGAGCCGAGGCAGACGTTGGTATCCCTGGCTGGGGCATTGGGGTGCCCCCACCTGCCATCGTACCTCTGTGCTACTTCGTGTGTGTGGAGACAAGTCTCTAATCACATAACATAACCCATAAAACAATTTCACATGTTCAATTGTTTCAAATGTTTCTGGGTCCTGCACTTGGGTCACAACAACCCCATGCAGCGCTACAGGCTTGGGGAAGAGTGGCTGGAAAGCTGCCTGGCGGAAAAGGACCTGGGGGTGCTGGTTGACAGCCGGCTGAACATGAGCCGGCAGTGTGCCCAGGCGGCCACGAAGGCCAATGGCATCCTGGCCTGTATCAGAAATAGTGTGGCCAGCAGGAGTAGGGAAGTGACCGTGCCCCTGTACTCGGCACTGGTGAGGCTGCACCTCGAATACTGTGTTCAGTTTTGGGCCCCTCACTACAAGGACGTTGAGGTGCTGGAGCGTGTCCAGAGAAGGGCAACGAGGCTGGTGAGGGGTCTGGAGAACAAGTCTTCTGAGGAGCGTCTGAGGGAACTGGGGTTGTTGAGCCTGGAGAAAAGGAGGCTCAGGGGAGACCTCATTGCTCTCTACAGCTACCTGAAAGGAGGTTGTAGCGAGGTGGGTGTTGGTCTCTTCTCCCAAGTATCTAGTGATAGGAGGAGAGGAAATGGCCTCAAGTTGCACCAGGGGAGGTTTAGATTGGATGTGAGGAAAAATGTCTTTACTGAAAGAGTGGTTAAACATTGGAAGAGGCTGCCCAGGGAAGTGGTTGAGTCACCATCCCTGGAGGTATTTAAAAGACGTGTAGATGAGGCGTTTAGGGACATGGTTTAGTGGGCATGGTGGTGTTGGGTTGACAGTTGGACTCGATGATCTTAGAAGTCTCTTCCAACCTTAATGATTCTATGATTCTATGGTAATAATTGTACCAGAAAGCAAAATGATTTTTTACATTGTGATGTATTCCTGCAAAATTATTTCCACTTATTCATTCTCCTCTACAAGACAGTCTATTGAGGAAAACTGTTACCAGCATAGACTTCAGTTATTTACTTTTATGGGCCACATTTAAAGAATTCTTTAAAGAATCCTTAGAGATGGATTAAAAGGAGGTTATTTAGAGGGAAAAAGCCATTGAACAAGTCATTTAAGAGTAACAGCTTACTAAAACAGAGAAATAAGGCAAAACCTAATAAGGAAGCTTCTTGTGGCAGGCAACTGGAGGAACCAGGTGTGGGATACAGTAAACAGGGCAGGAGATTGTTTACTTGAAAGAATTTGTCCTCATTCCTATCTTCCTTTAACATTGCATCATAGTAGTCTCTTTACTGCCTTCTTTCCTCAAATTTCCTTGATGATTTGGCATGTCTCTGCTGGTCAGCAGTACAGGTGCAGGTCTGAAAGAACAGGGACTTGGAAGGCAGTAGGCAGGGTGAGTGGGAGAATTTTCTTGTTTTCTCCAATTTTATAGCTCCTCCCTGATGGAGAGGAAAAAAGGAAGAAAGTAACATTTGAAAGAAAAGGAGTGCTCAAACCCAATTTTCTCTCCTGCCCCACTATTTCTTTGCTGCTTAATCCTCACCTGAAAAATCCTTTAGGAAGATGTTATCACTGTTTTCAACCGTTTTGTACTCTGAACATAGGGTGGTCAAACCCTCAGATCCCATGCCTTAGAAGGTTGGTGTTTTGGGATGTCCTGGGTGATGATGTTTCCATATTTATTCCTTGATGTTTGGACTAAATTGCACCATTGATACAAGAACAGACAGCCACAGACTCAGCTACTATGGAGTTAACCATTACAAATTTGGGAAAATGGGATTCAAGCCTGTGAGGCAGTGGCCAGGAAGTGT
>NW_008825615.1:11551044-11553168 GCF_000699105.1 Pygoscelis adeliae
GGGGAAGGGGGGAATATATATATATACACACACATATATAAGTTTCAGAGGGATCTTTTCCCTGAAGAATTAATACACTATACTACTACTGAGAAATCTTCTGACTTAATACAAATTTTATTGTATTTAGAATTATTTTTTTGGATATTAGACATATGCTGATATGAGCAAATTAGCTATTAAAATCCTTTTATCACATCCTAATGCCCTTATAATTTTCATAGGTTCCAAGGACAGCAGTTTTAAGACTTTGTAACAAAGAAAATATTGTCAAACCCTTGAATTTTTTGAACGTTGTGTTTGGCTCAGAAACACTGTGCTGTCTGAAGGAACATAGGGCACGGTTTAATACACCACTTTTACAGCAGTATTAGGAAACTGCACTGAACTTCAGCTGTGTTGCTCTGATTTATAATGGCATAAGTGAGGGCAAAATCAATCTTATGGGTTTTTTAAGTGGTTCAATTTTTAGCAATGTGAGTTATCTTATGATTCTGTATATCATCACAGTACCATGATCTATACACAATAAACATGTCACATCCCATTATATCCATAAGGTAGTGAATTCATAAGTTATTAGCCTATACAATATACTTTTGTTTACTTTAGAAGTGCAGCAATACAAATATTATCTCAGATTATCTCAGATTTACTGAGATAAATGCAGGTTTAATCAAATGGATCATGTAGGAGGCTGCAGGACCATGTGCTGGAACCAGTTACTGTTTGTGGAGATGACAATGATGAAGATCCATCCCTTTTCTTCTTTTTTCTCCCAATATTCTCTAGGGAAATCCATACCCAAATAAAGATTTCTAATAGAAATGAAGAAGTTTTAGTTTCATTTGGCATGTTTTTATGTTTTCAAGCAGGTCCTAGAAAAATTTTTGAACAGAGAATATAAAATTTAAAGTGTGTGGAGAAGGACCTTCACAGTTGACGTGATAAGTGCAACCCTGTTATTTATTAAAAATTAAAAATTAAAGAAAGAACCATATTAATACTATTGCAGTTTGGTCATTTCACTAATGCCTGTTAATAGGTGAGGATACAGACCCAAGTAATACATAAAGAACTGAACAAAAAAAATAAAGGAGTTAAATAATAAAATAAATCATAAGAGAAGTAAATGAGGATGACCTATGATATGAGAAGAATTATTTTCTGTCACAAATAATTTTCTCCATCTTAATATTATTCACAGGATTGAAAAAGTACACTTCCATAAATACAGTACTGCACATTCAATCAGTAGGTGAGTTGCACATTGGATTGAGATGTGCTGAAGATTGTCTGCTCCTGTCAGCTTGGAAATGGTTGCCAAAACCAGACAGTCCTAATGCAGTATGATTCTATCTCCTGAAAAATTAGAAACATGAGCAGACTCACCTCAGTATATGTTCTCAGTGGCTTAAAAGTTAAAGCTTGGCTAGTGTGCTGGTTTTGGCTAGGATAGAATTAATTTTCTTCAGAGTAGCTAGAATGGGGCTGTGTTTTGGATTTGTGCTGAAAACAGTGTTGATAATACAGGGATGTTTTCGTTATTGCCGAGCAGTGCTCACACGGAGTCAAGGCCTTTTCTGCTCATCACACCACCCCACCAGCGAGTGGGCTGGGGTGCACAAGAAGTTGGGAGGGGACACAGCTGGGACAGCTGACCCCAACTGACCAAAGGGATATTCCGTACCATATGATGTCATGCTCAGCATATAAAGCTGGGGGAAGAAGAAGGAAGGGGGGGACATTGGGAGTGATGGTGTTTGTTTTCCAAGTAACTGTTACACATAATGAAGCCCTGCTTTCCTGGAGATGGCGGAACACCTGCCTGCTGATGGAAAGTGAATAAATTCCTTGTTTTGCTTTGCTTGCATGCACAGCTTTTGCTTTCCCTATTAAACTGTCTTTATCTCAACCCACGAGTTTTCTCACTTTTACTCTTCTGATTCTCTCCCCATCCCACTGGGGGGGAGTGAGCAAGCAGCTGTGTGGGGTTTAGTTGCCAGCCAGGGTTAAACCACAACAGCTAGGTCTTCTAGTATGTTGATTTGATTCCTTTGGTGATGCAGAATTTTTGTTCTATTTCTTTCCTTTTTTAATGCTTGTCTAAGCCAAATATATATA
>NW_008825615.1:11553415-11568215 GCF_000699105.1 Pygoscelis adeliae
ACGGGGCTCTGAGCAACCTGATCTAGTTGAAGACGTCCCTGCCTACAGCAGGGGGGTTGGACTAGATGACCTTCAGACGTCCCTTTCAACCCAAACTATTCTATGATTCTATGATTCTGTATAGGAACCTTTTGTGAAATTATGGGATTTCCATTTCATGTCTTCAAAATTAACTACACTTTCAAGCTCTTTTCCTTTCTTCTCCTGTAACTTCCTCCCCTTTAATGAAAGTCTGAATATATTTTCTATTTTACTCCTATCTGCAGATTCCTATTTTTTATTATTATTCCTTAAGTATAGCTAGTGTTATGATTAGGATAAGGTCATCCTGGTCATAACTTAGAACAATATAAATGTAAGATATGAACATATTCTACCTTCCTTTAGGGAATTCTTTTAACTTTCTCCCATACTTCAACTGTACTTTTCTTGTGCTTCTCTGAATTAGCAATTTCCTATCACTCTGAAAATAAAACAAAGAGCATAGCAACTTCTCTTGCCATAAATTTTGCCAATACCTATCCAATATCCAACTTTAATTCCAATCCATTGTCTGTTTATACTGGGATGATACTCCAGAGATGGCAACCTTCAGATTGCATTTCTAAGAAAAAAAATATTTTTACCAGTTTTTCTGACTGGTATTTTTAAGTCTTTCTTTGTCTTTGGCATTTTCTTCACTCTGAGGGAAGCAGACAGTCTTCTTTTCAATCTTTATTTAAAGAAATCTAACAAGACATCTCAGCTGCCTAATCTTTGGAGGTACACTGTGCTCTGTATCTTCTTGTGAGCTGTATGGAAGTGATGGTACAGAATACCTTTGTAGGGAAGAAAATTGTCAATCACAGTTTAACAGGATTGCTTTCCAAATTAGGCCTTCTCAGAAAGTGAGACATATTTTCCCCTGTGATTTGTGGGTGTCTCTTGTTAGTCTGAAAAAACTCTTTTTTTTCTTTTTTTTTTCTGAGATGCAATGTCACGTGCTAGAAAAATGTTGTGAGATCTTCAATACCTTTTCTTTTTTCTTCCATTATTGAGCACTTCTAATAAATTGGTATATCTATTTCTTTTTCTTTTACTTGGGTGACCCCCCTTTGTTGGACACAGGATAAAAGATGGCTACTGCTACTGTAAAAGACAAGAAATTATCAGAACAGTAGTGTTCTCTCATCTTTTCCATACAGAATTGTTCAAAGAGGCCAAATCATGAAGATTCTTTATTATAAGAAATAAAAGTGATAGTAACTTGACATTCTGGTGGCTAACAACAGCAGCTAACATACTGAAGAATTTCTCTCTCGCTGTGTTAAAGGAATATCTCTTTTCATTACAGCTTTGTTTCCCATCCCACCTCTTTTGCTCTGTGACATCAGGAAATTCTTACCTTCCTCCTAGCAGGAAAGAAAAGCAGCAAGAAGTTGTGACAATAACAATTGTTAGTTAATAATTTATAATATTTAACTTAAAGAGAATAAGTAGTAAAAGTTTCATTTCTCCTCATTTCAAGTGTACCGTATGGAAAATGATTACGGTTTAGGTCAAACTTCATAGAAAATGCAGAAGGAAATGCAAAAGATACTAAACATGCACTTGCTAAAGAAATAATGCTTTATTCTACCTATCAATGAAAATAATAAAACAAGAAAGATTTGAGAAATCAGGTATTGGATATATGTTCTCTACCAGTCCCGTGAGAAAAGATTTTTGAAATGGTTTCTGATAAAGCTGTATATCTATAAAACGAGTAAATAAAGGTTCCCATCTGTCTTTAACAATCTAACTTCTTGAACATTTATTCTATCATCTGAAGCCGGCAGGAGTTATCTTGTTAGAACTCCTCCTGAATGTCTGATTGTGCATCTGCAGAGCAATCAGATACAAATAACAAAACATTGAAGTTATGTATTTGCTGCTTAAGAAAGAAATAACTTTCTCATTATTATTTTGAGAAAGGTTCTGGTCTCAGAGTTTTGCAGTTTCTGCAGTACCAACTCGATGTTGTAGCAAAATTTGAAATATTAAATTTTAGCATGTCACGATTGGCACTATGTGTGCCTCCAGACTCACTCTTCTGGGCTTTTAAATTAGGAACTTTTATGAGACCTGTGAAACAACTAATAACTTCCCTGGGAATCTGATATGTACTTCAAAGCTCCCAGTTTACCATACATTAAAGAAATAATTCTATATTGATTAAAGAAAAACTAAACTTGTGATAATTCTTGTATGTAGTCTGCTAGAATTTATAATAAAGGTTTTATATTAATTAATTTTGCCTCTCAGCTTTTCATTTTCATGATGTTTAATCTCATAATACATTGGTAAATGATTGTTTCTGTTTAAAATATAAAGAATCATTTTACATGTCTTCACTCATTAGGAAGTTAAATAGGTCATGTAAAACAGATTTAAACCTAATTCATTTTGTCATGTTTTCCACTGGAAGTTTGAAACCACAGCACCCATCTAGTAGTTTGTGAATCAATTCTAATTTTACAATTCTTTTTTTTTTTATTTTTTTTTACTGCAAATTTCTTCATATACCGAACTGCATATAAAAAATGCAGGCTGAGTGCTTGAGCACATTCCCATCATTGCACAGATAAAGTTGCTATCAGCTACCACTTTACATCATGAGGGTTTTTATTTACATTCTTACTATAGAGCTGGTCCCAGAGTACTGTTCTGATGATAAAAATGTAAGGGATAAACAGATATGCAGTTCTGCATTTGGATATGCTGTGGAACAGTTATATTAACAGACATTGCTGTTAAACTTATTAGTTTGTGAAACTCTCAAAATTTCCTTTCAATAGCAATTAATCTCATTCTTCTATTATTTTCTACTTTCTTTTGACATGAGGTTATCAGCTGACACAAATCAGAATAGGCAATTTGTATATTCTGAATTCCCAAGTGGAAGAGAGTCAGATTGGGTAGGACTAGCCTTGGAAGTAACTGTGACAATGTGTGTCTATGAGATCATGGTATCTTTAAACCAGGTAGATAGCAAACTGTGTTATCACAGCATAGAGCTTAGCCTATATGTTCTACACTTGCTTAGACACTTCATATAAGCAGCTATCGCATTAAGATTTGTGAGCTGCTGCAGCTATGCTGTGTGCCATCCATATCAGGTCTAGTAAGTTCAAAGCTAGCTCAAAAGAGTAGTCAATGTATATTGAAACATGTAAACTCTTCTGTAGCTACTTTTTTTTTTTTTTTTAAATAGAGGATCTTCAGGAAAGAAAATGCAATTTCAGAGTTGTTACTGTTCATGTAATGACCCATTCGTGGCCTGTAATCCTAAGCAACCTGAGGAAATTTCCTAAGCAATCTGCAGTTTTGTAGAAACTAGACACATTGGTCACCTGCTGACTGTTGTGTTTCTTTCCAACTAGTGATCATTACTAGAAGGGTTTGGAGACACACACTTCCTAACATTAGTGCTTACATATGAAATCACTTGTGACTACAAATGGACTGGGATATTTGGTTGTTTTGAGTTTCTTTTAGTTTTCTTTCCTTTACAATGGAGAGTGATGGTGGCCAAGCATTAAAACAGCAATTATCTCGGCAATTAGATCATCAAACAAGTTACATATAATTCCTGATTTTAGCAGTTTAAACAAGTTTAAGTTTGTGATATTCAAAGCTCTATTTCTGGAAGAATGTAAAGTTGTTATGATAAATGACATAAAAAAATTAAAAAGTAGGTCAATATGGAATATGCAAAAAACAACCCTTCAAAATCACCAACTATGCAATCATAAGTTGGACAATGACTAGCAAAGCCTCAGTTAAACAAAAAAGGTTCTGTGTTTTAGAAGACCACAAAACAAACATTAGTCAATGGGATCATACTCAAAATACTTCAGAAGAAGATATCAACATTTGTTGGACTATTTCAAGCAATGAGAATTTGCAATTCTCTTTGGGTTTTGAGTGATATAATCTCACTAAGAGATTTAAGAAGCTACAGTCTAAGAATATATATGGGTGTAAAGACTATGCCTATTGAGGAATAAACTGCACAAATAAAAAAATGTGAAATGCTATTTAGATTGTAGTTCTGCAGAGGGCAGTTTGGGAGCTATAAGTTATTTAAGCTAGACATGATTCACAAACATCACACAGTTGTAAAAATATAACAAATATTGTTCTGAGAAGTGTAATATGTAAGGATATACTGCAAATTACAGCCTGAGTTAGAATACTGCATTGTACATGAGTACAGGAACAGAAAAGACAGGAACTTGATTCATCAGAGATCTAATGAACAAGACCTATGAGGAAATGTGGAAGAAATTGTTTGTTTGGGGTTTTTTAAGCAACAGAAGACTGAGTGGAAACACCAGTCATGATATGTACATTAAAAAATCAAGATATGTAAAAATCTACAAAGAGAAGGGAAATCAGTTCCACATCCCTTGCAAATAAGCCAGAAGGGTTAACTGAGATAAGGAAGTCTAATTTAAAGAAAACCTGCAGCTACAGTGAAGACAGAAGCTACTGGCTTGTAGGGACAGTGGACCCTGTCCCCAGGAAAACTTTGCTAAAGATCAATTTGGTTAAATCTCTACGAGTTATTTTCTTCTTGAGCTAAGGATGGACTATGGTGCCAAGGTCAATATCATAACACACAGGGACAATAAGCAGCCCAGGTGATAGATCAAAGAGAGAGGCAGAAACATCATGTTATGTCGATTCCTGATTCTGCAGGAGGTGTCACACGCAGCGTTTTGTCTCCATGACCATAGTACCCTGTTTGAGTAATGAGACTGCTGGGAGGAGACAGGGTTATCTGAAAGAGTGGTTCAAGGACATCTTTGCCAACAGACGTGTTAGTGAGGAGGGCATTAAAAAGGTGACCAGAACTTTTCATGCTGGAACCTTGAGTATTTTATGGTCCAAACATTCATGTTACAAGTATCTACATTGGTAGACCCTGCAGTTTGGCAGTCTATATTTCATAATACCTTGCTGTAGGCTTTTCGTCTTCAAGAAAGATAACCAGGCTAGCAATTTTTATATTGAAGCAACACATGTAGGATGGGCTCGGTGTGGGAAAGCTAACCTACTCTCAACTGAAGTGAACTGGACATAGATGTGTACTTGAGCCTGCATGAAGGGTTAGTGCAATATTTAGCTTGTTCCCATGCTGTGTTCTTCCTGGGAGCACAGTATTTCAGATCGTAGTTTACTTTTGATCTTGAATATGGGCTTAAAGGCTAGATTAAAAATATCATATAAAATGGAATCAACAGTAAAGATATGTATGAGTAAAGATAATCAATTAATGAGGAAAATTGATTAGTAGTGAAAACTAAATTAGACAAATTTATTTCAGGACTTGAATGCTGTGTAATAATCCTACGATACTTCCACTTTTTGGAAAATGAAGTCTGTTGTCAAATATCCAAGTGGTGGGAAAATAAAGTTCAATGGAACTTAGGACAAGTGGGGACATCCTAGGTTACTGAGGCCAGTTCCACAATGCAACAGAGTGACAAAAAAACTAACCTGGAACGGACAGCATGGGGTTCCCTGGTTTGACCTTAACAACGCTTCAACCTGAACAGCACTGCTGTTTTTTCTTTTATTACATCTGCAAATGGAAACAATGTTTCACTTCAGGAAGAAAGCCTGTGGGAAAAATGATGTGTTCTTAACCAAAAATCTATTCCCTGGATAATACTTTTATCATTAATGTTTAGTAATGTATCCTCTCAAAAAGTAAGGACTAATCATATTTCCAAATATAACAGCATGGCTAGCAATGCTGGTAAATTATAACATCTGTGAAATGAACACAGGAATTACAGTTTACATCATATTAATCTGCATGATTTTTACCCTCTACCATCATTATATTAACTACTATGCATTATCTACATTTTCTTTGATAGTTAGGCAGAATCATGGGAAATATATGATACCAAATAATCCAGAATAATCCATATAGTGATGATTGTGTGGTGCCTTCTAAAAATTTCAGTCTAAGGCAAGACTGAAAGGGAGATTCTTTGAAAGCATGCCTGACATCTGACTTCTCTTGTATTCTGTGCAGGTTGTGCTCTGTATCATATGTGAGAACCCAACTGTATATTAGAATTCATAAATGAATTCTGCAAGAAAAAGGGAAAAGAACTCACAGTATTTATCTGCATTTGTTGTTATTTTGCTGACACAAATATAAACTCTATACAAATTGTTTTTTCTGGCATTCACAAATGCATCATAGATTGACATTTCATGATGATTCTGAAGGCTTTTGAATTTGTTTTCTAAATGAGATAAGATTGAGGGACTTTAAAGATGATATAAAAATAAGAAGGAAAGATGTAAAATCATCTGTCTTTCCTAACATATGCAATTGTTTTAATTTACTGATTTATTTTTATTTGGTAGTTTTAAAAATAATTTTTTAAGAAAATAAAAAAATGGGAACTTTTTGCTTTACATAAATAAACATCTGTTTAACAGTGTGGCATGCTTTCACTATACATCTTTCACAATTCATGTCCTGGGAACCTAATATAAAAAAGAATGTTTTTTCGCCATTTGAATAATTACACTAAGGTACATGGAAAGAAACTGAACAGAAGAAAGAAGAAAACCATTCAACAGGAACAGTTTCATTTTATAGATGGATGATTTTTTTATTTTAATAACAATGAAGGTATGATTTATTTTGTTCTTCCAATCAAACTGAATGTGCTAACGTTTGTGCAAAAATTAGTGGTAACGTTTGGAATTAACATAGAACAAAGCTATAGATGTGTGGTGGGTTGACCTTGGCTGGCTGTCAGACCCCACCCAGCCACGCTCTCACTCTGCCTTCTCACCAACATGGGGGGGAGAAGAAAAGATGAAAAAGCTTACAGGTCGAGATAAAGACAGGGAGATCACTTACCAGTTACTGTCACAGGTAAAACAGACTCAAATTGGGGAAAATCAGTTTAATTTATTGCCAGTTAACGTAGGTTTGCATAGTGAGAAACAAAGGTAAATGAAAACAACATCTTCCCATCCCCGTTTTTTTCCCGAGGCTCAACTTCACTCCTTCATTCCCTACTCCTCTACCTCCTCCCCACTCCAAGCAGCACAGGGGGATGGGGAATGGGGGTTGTGGTCAGTCCAGAACAGCTCCTCTCTGCTGCTCCTTCCTCCTCACACTTTTCCCCTCCTCCTGTGTGGGCTCTCCATGGGCCACAGTTCCTTCAAGGCACATCCACCTGCTCCAGCATGGGGTCCTCCACGGGCAGCAGTGTGGATATCTGCTTTGGAGCGGTCCTCTCCACAGTCACCTGGAGCACCTCCTCCCCTCCTTCTCTGACCTTTGTGCTCACAGGATTATTTCTCACTCTTTTTCCCCCCTTACTCCTTACTCCACCTGTGCAGCGTTTTGCCCTTTCCTAAATACGCTTTCCCAGAGGCGCCACTGCCTTGGCTGCTGGGCTCAGCCCTGCCCTGCAGTGGGTCAGTTGGAGCCGGCTGGAACCGGCTGTGTCCGGCATGGGGCAGCCCCGGCCCCTCCTCACAGAGGCTGCCCTGCAGCCTGGGCACCTGCACATACAGTGTGTCAAAGTACCTGTAAGAAATGAGAAAATTGAGTTACCCTTTCCTTTTGTAAGTTTCGTTAGTCTTTGGATTTTTGTTTTAATGATGTCTACTTTCCTTCTTTTAACAACATATACAGCATCCTCATCTATTGTAATTAAGCTATGCACTTTACACGTGCTGAAGACCTGACTCATATGGCATGTGTTGTTATACCTTAATGTATTTGCACTCTATTTTTTTACTGCTCCTCTCCACAGTAGAAAACACCAGACAATGGATGACAGATAACTGATGTACTCTTTCTTATATTAACATGGCAAAATTCAAAAAAGATATCATAAAAATACTAAAGTGAAAATCTGTAGATTGTTTGCATACTGCTATGAATGTCTTCTTACTTTCTGGAAGTATTTCCTACTTCATTTATTGCTTATTCCAGCAATAAAGACATGTATATGTAATATTGAATAAGAAATGAGTGAAATTTAATTCTTTGTAAATAAAACACAGAAGCTCTGACTTCCAGCTTCCTTTTTCAGGGGAATATGGATCATAACGCCTCTTGGTTTTAATTACAGAACAACATTTGGAATAAAAGTTTCATGTTAATAGCACACATAAAGATGAAGAAAATCAAAGTTTATCTTGCTTCCTTTGCAGGTTTTTCAGGCCAGTACTGTGAAATAGAAATGAATGAGTGTGATTCAGCTCCCTGCTTGAATGGTGCTGTCTGTCAGAATGATGTCAACAGCTATGATTGTTTTTGCCCTGAGGGTAAGTTGTTCAAAATAATTTATTTTTATTATCCTTGAAATTTTTCAAAATTGCCTGCCGTCTGCAAAGCATCTTCTTGACAGTCTTCAAAACCATTGTTAAAATTTCCTTTCTGTGAAAGTAAGTTATTCATTCTTTACTGAAGTCTCATTTGCATCTGTGTCCACCAAAGCAGACAATAAAACAAGCATGCTCATTAAGAATGGAAACAGACATACTTGTAAGTGCTACTTTTTTCAGAGAGAACCTCATGATTTTAGCAAAGTCTGAAGGAGTGGAGAAAACGCAAATAAGCAGTACATGAAATCCACAGAAAATGTAATCAATAAACTTACAGAGAAAATATTTTATCCTGTTGTACTAACTTGCAGTTTTATGACTGAGCATAGCAAGCAAATTACAATGGCCATAATAATGATTGTAATATATCTTCAGTACAAAAATCTATTAAAACTTTCACAGACAAAAATAATGTGATTTTCAGCACTTTTGGCCTGTTTCTTTAAAAATGCATATTGCTCAGTGTTATCAGAAGTGTATGAACAAATAAGTGGTTTCAAGAAAAAAGTATTTAAAGGAAAAACTAAAATGCTTTAAAAGATTTAAAATTACAGTGTCTTTCTGAAATACTTTCACAAATGGGTTTCTTCTGAATATTTGTATGGTTTTTTTAAATTGGATTTTTAGTTAAAAATAAACTCAATGTTGTGATTTGTAACCTTGTACTTTGTTTCTGCATTTTAAACTTTCTTACACTTGTTTGATTTTAATCTTCAAATAGCACTCTTTTGTAAGTATGGACTGATCGTGAGTTGATTTCATAGCTTACAATATTTCAGGTATTTATATATTAATACAAGCATTCTAGTGGTGATGATAAGTTCAGAAACTCATCACAAAAGACGAAATTGCTACAAATAATTCTCATAAGTACAGCCTCCGGAGTTAGCTTAAATTAGAAGCCAAAACAGATATTGGAAGGCAGTTGAAAATTAAGCTTGGAAAAGATCATTCTGCTGTTTAGTCTGATAATTTTGTGGCTTACTTGTTACCTGTGAGACATGGGTTTGATTAAACTCTGAATGCAAATGAGAACTGTTACTGTATACATTATTAATGAACTAAGGGTAATTCTGAAGTTTTATGACTTAGGGATCACTGGAAATTGGTTCCATGGTCAGTTTGAGAAATTATGGGAATATGCCTTGCACTGAGGGTGCTGATAGTTTAGCATTAGTCATGGTCTTCCTGCAGCCATGGCCTGTGACAGCACTAATGATAGTCATTTTGTAGCATGACCATGAATTAGAATACATTTACAAGAGCGTAAAATGTCAGATATTGGAGTGGAGATTCTCCAGCAATTTCAAGTACAAAAAAACACTCTTGGACTTACGAGTTTGCTAAAAGTCACTATGACACAAGAAACAAATAGAGAAAAAGTAGAGAAGTAACTATTTGAGACCTGATTTTTAAAACTATAATCGGATGTCCAAATCCCAGCATCACTTATCTTCATCTGCAATGTTCTCAAAATAGCAGAAAATATATAGATTCTTAAGTCTCTGCTAAACAAAAAGTTCAACTAGGTTAATGAAAATACAGAATCCTAAATTTGTTCTTTCAATTATTACCTCCTTTTAAAGTATACTTGATTGTCAGATGCATTTTCCAGAGCAGAAAAAGCTTTTAGAAAGGTCTTTCAAAAAGACTTCAAGATAATTTTATTACAAGAGTAAATTGAAAACAATCTATTTTTTCAGAAAAAGGGACACAAAGACATGCTTTAGAAAAGAAGGCACAGATATATCTGAATAATACATAGCTTTGTTTTTTTCCAACCAAGGATTTGAAGGTCTGAACTGTGAAATCAACTTTGATGAGTGCTCTTATGGCTTCTGTAAAAGCAATTCAACTTGTTTAGACCTGGTTGCGGACTACAGTTGTGTTTGTCCTCCAGGATTCACTGGTAAGATTTATTTTAATTCTGGAACAGACATTAAATAGTTAAATTTTTTATTTCCTTTCCTGAAATTAAAACAAACTCTTTTTAATTGCATTTTGTTCAGTGTTTTAGCATCAATAGAAATAAATTCAAGTCAGTGTTCTGTGCTATTGATAATCTGCTTTAATTTCCCTACTAATATGATAAAAATTGAAAGCAGTGTGTATGCTGTTTGATTAATTTATGGAAAGCAAAACCATATTTTTTCTAGAAAAAAAAGTGTTCAAAAAACACCTAGTCTATGCAAAACAGGTGAGCAATGATAGCTATAGCTGGTGCTGTTTGTGTTCAGAAGATCGTATCACAGCTATACTTCATTGAGATAGAAATGAGAATACAATTTTAGCAAGAGGACACTTTGTTCTCTTCAAGAAAGATACCATCAGATCCTTATGATAAATAGCTTGTAAACTGCACAATTATTTGTGTATCTTAGAGGTTTAAAAAAATAACTCTTGCATGAGGAGCAGTCTTCATGGCCCTACTTTCTGCCAGAAGCAGCTAACAGGATCATGGGAAATCAATAAAACTGACTCAAAAAATATGCCATCTTAACAACTAATATGCTGTGATGTCAGGCACTGGAACACACTGACTTTCAGCTGCTGATTTCAAAGAGGCAAATGGAGCAGCATTAGTCATCAGCGGTAACAGGAAGACAAGCAGTGGCAGTCTCAGAAATCATACACAGTTAGTGGGTGTTGTAATAAAAAGCCAAACACACATGTATAGAGAGCACAAAATCTGTGGTGACCAATGTAGAGGAAAGAAAAATATGAAAGAGATCTACTAGGGAGAAATGAAAGGTTGAAGAAGCAAGTAGAGCAGTGAAAGATGAGGAGGCAAAATTGTTAGATTTAAATTAAATAATAAATAATAATATTAATAAATTTAAATAATAAATAATAAATTTAATAAATTTAAATTTATTTAAGTTAAATAGAGCATTTCGGGTTGATAGTAACACCAGTGACATCCAGTTTAGGAGCACTTCATACATATTTTGTCAATGGTTAAAAATAGGCAGATGGGACATAAGGAATGTAAGATGATACACAGAGATTTAGAATCTGTGAAAGTGATAATAGTTGCAGTTCGCACAGACGTCTGTGATTTTGCTTGATTCATGCCAACATATGCTAATATTATTCAGCATTACAGAACTGAGATGTGCTCTATTTCCTACAAGATCATATCCACCTTTCTTTGATAACTGGCTTTGCTGTCATGAGTTTTCATAGTATATGCCTATTCTGTGTCAATCATGAAAATAATGGAGAAGATTACAAAGTATTTGTTCATATAAAAAGAAGCATTTTTAATGCAATAATTTTAAAAGAAGGAGCTTTAAAAACTTACTGCTATACAAACTGGAAAACATCTAACTTTTCTGTAGTAGGTTCCAAACAGTCAGTTTGAACTAGGGAATGCAGGAAAAGCTGTTCCTTTGAAAATACAGCTATACTACTTTGGGATATGATGGAATCCACATTACAGAACCAGAACTATAAACTAATGCGTGGGTGTCACCAAAGCAGCTTGGAACAGGGTATGTTCTCCTTAGGAGGAACACTTTATCCCAGATTCGTACTGATGCAGTTTGCCAATAACATATCTGTTCATTCCAAGGCAAAAAGGAGTCAAGATCTGTCAACAGTAAAACAGTTACCAGTCAGTTATGTGCAGATTTTAACAGGTACCTCAAGGCCTATGTTGAAGTCATAGAAGTTCACATGACAGCATAACAGGCCATTATGAAAAAGCTCTATTTTCTCCTGCATTTCCTGTCTAAGAGACTTTTTGTCATGAATGTGCTATTGATCTCACTTCATATTGGCTTTTTTTGTGAGACAGGACAGCTCCCACAAGAAAACCAATCAACCAGTCTACTAACTGGAATTGGAAGTGGGGATAAGGATCCTCCCAATTGCACTGAATATTTTAATCTGTGCTCATGCTATTTGTATAAGAAATGCATAGTCAGCCATTATGGATGTCATTAGGTCTGCTTTCTCCAGGCCTTCCAACAACTGCTTCAACCTCCCTAGAAAGAGTCTTTGATGCAAAATACTGAATATCTGAGCTTCTATCTTCTAAGAAAAGCAAACAGTGGTAAAAGAATGTTCCATGTCCTTCTGAGTTCTAGGACTAATGTAAATGGCCCAAGAAGATATTGCCATAATAACAGTGATACACTCAAAACCTTTCTAAGGGCAATAGGAAACATAGTGTATATATAGGAATCTTTTGTTTATCCAGTTAATATTTAAGCAGTGTAGAAATCCATATTACATAATGAATGTAGAAAAGCACCATTAACAGCACAGTCAAAACTGTTAATACCAGAAAACTTATTAATATCTACCCATTTTCTTTGGTATTATGTTCAACATTCCAGTGTCCCTCTGGGTCCTACAGGTGACAGTTTCAGTCTTCTCAAGAAGGAGTGGGAGAGTTTAGGCCTTAGTCATTACCATCTTGAGTTCTTTCCCAAGAGAAAGATGATGTTCCTGGTGGGGGTTTCTTCCTCCTTAGTCAGGGGTCAAGTTGGGGTTATTTTTATACATTTTCTCATCCAGCCTGTATCCTTCTCCCTGCACTGCCAGCTGCAGCCAGGCAGTGGCCCCCAGCCCCCCACCCCCAGGCACACAAAGGGCTATGGTTTGTCAGGCAGTGACAGGCAGGGGTGTCACCTCCTCCCCAGAGGGGTCACCCACAGAGCTGGAGCAGGGGTAGGCAGCAGTCACTGGCCCCAGCACAAGGGTTAAACCAGCGATGCCCAGCTCAGGTTGTGGCAAGGTTGAGCCCCTGCACTGCCGGCTCAGTGCACAGCTGGGGCATCACCCTGCTGAGAGTAGAAGTCATATTTACTGGGCTACAACAGTTAGCTCTGACTACACAGAGGCACAAGTTAGAAAGTTCATCAACAGATCTGCTAACTCCCTGTCAATTACATCTTGTATTTTTCTGATGAGACTTTATCAAGGAAGTGAAATTTGAAAAAGTCCAGTAAAGGTATAGGGCTGTTTTTTTCTTTTCAATTTTTTTCAAATGCATTTTTGTTTTTCCAGCACGTTAACAGGCATTTCCAAATAAATTTTAGCTTTTTTGAGCTGGTCGTGTACAAAAGCTGTCTTAGGCCTAGTTGTTTGCTTGTCTTGCTATTTACTAGCTCTGTGCCTGGCAGCATTACTCCACTTTGGTGTCACATGCCTTCTGCATGAACACTCTGCTGGAAGGGCAGCATTAGACAGGATGGAGACAGCTGCCTGTTTGAATGTCCTCGGCTGTGGTGCTCCACGGGCAGTGGAGCTTGTTCCTTCACTGGGACCATAGCTGTGAAGAGGCAATATCATGCATGCGGCAGGGAGCAGGCCTGGATGGACAAAGCAGCTCTCTCCTACTGAGGAAAGCCAGCAGGACAGGAACACCCAAAACACGTGAGAGAGTCCTGAGAGGAGCAGGGAGCTTTCTTGCAGCTTCTGCTCCCAAGTGCAGTTTTTATTGTTAAAAGAGTGAGCACCTGAGTGCTGGCAGCTTTGCAACCTGCTGCATGGAGTTTCCTTTACTCTGAGCAAGGTAGGCAGACAGAGAGAAGCAGCTCCTAAGAAGGACAAGGAAAAGACTTTCTCTCTTAAATCAAAGCTTGCTCTCAAATGCCCTCTCGTGGGAGTCAGCATACACAGGATCACTGTAATTATCCCATAGTAAAGAGCTACTGGACAAATGAAAAGATGGTGGCACTGCTACTTCCTGCCCTCACAATGTTTTCTTCGACTTCGTCAATTTGAGGGGTTTCAAGAACATCCGGCAGTTGAGATAGGTAAAGACAGTCCAGGTCTGTTAACCTGGCAAGCCTCAAAAATTAGAAACAAGACTTGCTCAACATATCCAGACTTGTTAATTCTGGGCATTATCAGAACCTGAAGATAGGTGAAGTAGGGAATTTTAATATTGAACAGTAGGATACCTTTAGTACTTTAAGATACCTTGAATCAAAGCATCAGTCAGGTGGGCTGGTATGGAATGCACGAGTGATACAAAAGGAGGAGGCAATTTTATGAGGTGTTGGTTACTGACCATTTTCATTATTTGGGTGCATTTTCTCTGGTAGTGTAAGTCACTGGAACTCAAGAATTTTGTAAATCAGTGCTCTGGGATGAGAAGGCATGTTTTTTTTAATCTCAAATAAGTGACAGGATTATATTTCGTTCATTGTAAACCCTTTGCCTATTTTAAATTTTAGAAGAGATTATTAATTAAATGGATTTCAAAAATGTGCACATGTGCCTGAGTGTAGAAGTGATCCCTATCACTGGTAAGGTGACACCAGTGAACACTGGGTAGAAAAAACATGATCATAGAATCATAGAATAGTTTGGGTTGGAAGGGACCTCTAAAGGTCATTTAGTCCAACCCCCCTGCCGTGGGCAGGGACATCTTCAACTAGATCAG
>NW_008825615.1:11569702-11586544 GCF_000699105.1 Pygoscelis adeliae
TTGGCCTTCTGGGCTGCGAGCGCACATTGCTGGCTCTTGTCCAGCTTTTCATCCACCAGGACCCCCGAGTCCTTCTCGGCAGGGCTGCTCTCAATCCCTTCATCCCCCAGCCTGTATTGATACCGGGGGTTGCCCCAACCCAGGTGCAGGACCTTGCACTTGGCCTTGTTAAACCTCATGAGGTTCACACAGGCCCACTTCTCGAGCTTGTCCAGGATGTCGACCACACCACTCAGCTTGGTGTCATCTGCAAACGTGCTGAGGGTGCACTCGATCCCACTATGGCATTCATGAAGATATTAAACAGTACCGGTCCAAATACAGGCCCCCGCGGGATGCCACTCGTCACCAATCTCCATCTGGACATTGAGCTGTTGACCACTACCCTCTGGATGCGACCATCTAACCAATTCCTCACCCACCGGACAGTCCACCCATCAAATCCATACCTCTCCAGTTTAGAGAGAAGGCTGTTGTGGGGGACCGTGTCAAAGGCCTTACAGAGGTCCAGATAGATGACACCTGTAGCCCTTCCCATGTCCACTGATGTAGTCACTCCATCATAGAAGGCCACTAGGTCAGGCAGGCAGGACTTGCCCTTGGTGAAGCCATGCTGGCTGTCTCAAATCACCTCCCTGTCCTCCATGTGCCTTAGCATAGCTTCCAAATTGATGATTCCAAAGTGATTTTTACTTCAGCACTTAGCACTGAATTTTGTTATAATTTATATACATGAGATTCTTACTCTGACTTCCTCACTTATATCATGGTCCATATGAATTCTCTATGTGTAACAATGATCCTTGGTTTAGGTTTTGCCTGTGTCTCATTCGTGTTTATCATTATCATGAGACAGTATGAATCAACAGTCAAAATCTACCATCAGCCACATGTTGACTTAAATAAGTCTTTAAGCTTTACATAGCAGACTAAATAAATTTGCAAGCCTTTTAATATGCTTTCTGAAGATCAAATCTGTATTTCCTCTGTCATGTCTCATACTATGAGCTTTAGGAACCCTGTAGTAGCTATTGTGACTAAAGAAGTGGTCCCTGCAACACTGAACATTTGAAAACCAAAGTTATAAAAGGATGTGCAGCATATTCTAGCTCAACTCACTCCATCACGAGTCAAAAAGTGATATATTTTTTTGTGCTTTCAAAAATCTTTTCTGTGCGTTCTTTTTCTATGGTTTTCTAAGCTTTGTTTTCAGTAAGCCTGCAAAAGCTGTTCTATTTTAGGCAGCTTTTGACTGACCCAGATGTTTTTAGTTACCACTGCACAGTTTAAAATCATTGAGTCACTCCATCCTCCATTCCACGCTAATCATGTCCAGTCCTGTCCTCAACAATTCAAAGGAAAGAATTGGCCTCAGAAATCTATTGGTGCTTACCCATCTTTAAAGTCAGTCACAGGTACTCAGTCTCGCTTGCATCTCATGCATCAGATCAGTGTTCCACATCAACAGCCCTTACAGAAGCAGCCCAAAAGCCAGGTATTCTTTTCTCTGATGTCCCCTAGTGACCTAGTTGATATAAACAACATGCCTGTCTCTGATGTCTAGTCAAAACACTAAGGTTTTTGAAACCAACCCAAAACCTGGAAGCTGAAGACTGAAGAGGGTGGTATGGTTCCCCTGGCTCCCGGCCAGCAAAACTCTGACTCATAGCTGGCCCATGGTGGCATGAGAGCAAGAGGCTGACTGCCTTTCCCTCTGCTCAGCTGGGACAGTGCCGATGGGCTGCTGGTTTTCAGAAACACTCCAGAAGGCGGGCTGCCAAGGGCAGGCTTCCCACAGTTGGGCGTGCAAACTTAACATGCTGGAAAATAAACATTGCTTATGCGTACATGGAAATGTATTCAATATGTATTTCTGTGGTTAGTAGAGAAAGTTTATCGTCACGTCTAATGTGTAAGTGTACCTGCTTTCCCTGGGAGGAATTCAGGTTAGAACACTGAGTGGAAAAAAAAAAAGATCAGTAGAGTGCAGAAAAGTCTGTTTAAGTTTCATCATGCTGCAAATTACATTACATAAAATTTTTTATAAACTCATACATAAAAACTATTGAATTGCATGAAAGAAAAACAAAACAATTATAGTTCAGTAGCAATGTTTTTTCCAGTCATCTAAAAAATAAGGAAAGCCTCTTTTTTGAGAGAGAGAAATAGCACATTTCTCCAATAGTTTTCCATCTGCAAATACTAAGTGTGATTTATTTAAATTAGAAGGTGAATAGTAACAGTTGGAACCATCTGACAAACGATAAGTTAATTCTTCAATCAAAAATTTAATTAGTTTATATTAAACTAATTTACTTTATCATTGCTCTACTAGAGGTGTTATGAGATTATTTTTGTATTTCAGTTTATCCCCTTTATTTTAGATATAATGGGATTTTTTTTCAATAGTGATGGCAATTGTCATGCATAATATAATGTATGTAGAACATACATTAATATCTTTCTGGGTGTGACTGTGTATTTAATTAATTTTAGATAAATTAGAACATAACCATTTAATATCAATAGGCTTGTTTTTCAATTGAAAAAATGTCAGTTGCTGGGAGGCCCTTATCAAATAAAAAATGAAAAGCAATCATGTCTAGAAAAGCTCATACAGTGATTAAAGCACACGCAGAAGACTCTGGAAAACATGGTTGAAATTTGTAGTCTTCCTGAGTTACTGTGGGAAATTAACCAAATTTTTCCTTAACTCCATACTTTTATAAAGCTATTTATCTTTTATCCTTTTCTTTGTATGTGTTTTCTATTTATATTCCAAACAATTAAGGTCATGGATGACATCATGCTATGAACAGTAATATGCCAGCCCAGTGAGCACAATTTTTACTTTTTACATCTGAGTGCACCTGTAAAAATAACATATGGATATCAAGACAGAATTTCCTGCTGCATCAAGATTTTTATTATAACTGCCTCAATCAACCTGTTGGGACTAAATTTTCTATTAATACAGGAACAATCAGTGAATGAACTCTGACATAAGAAAACCTGCCTCCAGCCAACTTCCCCAGTGCACATTTTCCATCCCTCCCAGATATTCTGTTAATGAATTTGAGAAACGGAAGGGGCATCTTACATAGGAGTGGCTTTCTCTAGTTTTTTTATAGCGGACGGTTCCTCTTCTGAAAAAAATCCACCAAATCATTGATGTTGAAAAAGGTCTGTTGTTCAACACTGCCTTTGCAATACCAACTAGCATTGTACCATAGGTTTTGATAGTAAATTATATTTCCCAGTATATACCAGGCAGTGTTTTTAACAAGTGAAACAATTTACCTTTGCACACCCTCTTCTTTGACAGAGCCATACTATAAAACGTATGACACTATCAGTTTTAGTATGACCACACTAAGTAGTAGCCATATTTGGTGCTATCTTCAGTAACTTGTTGACTTTTTTCTTCTTCACGTTTTGGCCTTTGTCCTGTTTTTTTTCTTTTTTTTTCTTTTTTTTTCTTTTTTTTTTACACCTTTCTCTTTCTCAGTTCTGCAACTCCCTACAACTACTGATTTTGCTATGTATGAGGCATTTACATATGTTAAGCATTTTGTCCGTGTTGTTATCCCTAAAACTGTTTTAGCCCAGCTCCTATGTTTGCTTCACTACCAGTAGCTGGCCACAGGTGAGCTGTTAATAGCCTTGGAGTCTCCAGTACCATCCTACAAAAGCACCTTCAAGGCCTCTTCTCTCTCCTCTGTACTCCTTCACACTGCAGCCTTACTCTAGGGTCATGATTAGTTCATTCTATACAGCATAACTACTTGTTTCTCCTGTCTACATCTTATTAATAATAAGCATAACATGATGCAATTTACAAAATTAAGGAAGACTAAAACAAATGAGGCAAGATCCACCTGGCCACTAGACAAGTCCTGAGGCCTCTGGTGTTAGCTTGACACCAAACCTGTGGCCTAATGCTAGCAACGGCAATGCCATATGTACTGGGCTGGAGGGCTGCAGTGGTGATAATGGGAATATTACCCCACAGCTTGACTCACTTCACTGAAACAGTAGGTTGACCAGAGACTACTGCTTGCCCAGATCTGAGGAGTCTTGAGGCAGGAAGGGAAAATTGTTAAACACAGAGTGATGTTTTTAAAGCTGTTTATACAACTTTTATATGAAGATTTTTTTCCTTGGAACTTTTGCAGTCAGGCAGGAAACAGAATTGCATAGATTATTTGCTCTGGTAGCAGCAGAGCAGCACCTGGCAGCCAGTTTTCCTAGGAACCTCCAGAACCTCCAAGGACAGGACATACACGTTTCACATGATGACAATGATGCTACAGAGCTCAGCTGCCTCTGGGTGGGCTATTGCTGTATCTGGCTTGCAGAATTGTCTTGATGTTTTCCCAGGAAAGACCCATAGAAGGCTACAGGATGACTGAATTTTTTCTGGAAGTCTTCTAACAACCCGTAGATTGCTGGTTGTATGCTCTACATTAGGTCTGTATACCAGAAGGCAGTTAATGTTGCCCATTAACCACCTTGTACTGAACCTAATTACTTCGTTTTGATTAAAGCACACAATGAATCCAAGAGCGTTCAATCCTGATTTGAATGCATGAAGAAAAGCCAGAATTTCACTGGCATTTTTTTCTAGTAGTAATCACCATCAGATTTAGAAGTTTATATTAAATATTTTATTTAAGTTTTTGTCTTCAACTTCGAGCTATTGCATCTCATTACCTTTTCTACACAAAATGAAAAAGCCTCTTGCTACCCAAGTATTTTCTCTTCATAAAGACACTTATACACTGTAATCAAGTCAATTCTTGTTTTTGTTTGTTCTAAATGAAACAGATGGAGCTCTTTAAGCCTTTGCCGACAGCATGCTTTCTTCAGTTGTTGAATAAATTGTGTAGCTTTTCCTGCATCCTTCCCACTTATTTTTAAATATGGAACATTGTAGTCAATGTTTTATGCAGAGGTATTTTACACATCAATATTCGTTCTTGGTTTTTTAAATACATCTGAGAAATTTTTTTTTCCTCACAGCACTGCAATAGGGCTCATATGCTGAGGTCTTCAGCAGTCCTTTTCAGATCACTTTTGTTGTTTCCTCACATACAGTTCAGCTACAGTTCAGTAGCTATAACCTACATATCTTTTTCTTTGCTTGTATCTGGCAGCTGCAAGTGACCAGAAGTGACCTGCAGTACATTGCAAAATGTGTTGTTTAACTAAACAAATGTTATCACAATATTTCAGTTAGTGCATATGTTTGCTCTCCTGTAGAAGGGAGATACAGGAAAGGAAGTGAGAGTGGAAATGCAGTCTGTTTAAAAGTCAGTGTTGAAATAATAGACTAAGGGCTTTTCACATTCACCTACAGAAAAAGAGTCTCAGGGAAGTATGAAATGGTTCATTTGTCTCATTATGATTTTCTGATGAGAAAGACTCGAGGTGTGAATATAGGTTGAATGTGTCAAGAACTGTACTGCTCTCTTTGTCAGAGCAGGACTTTCCATCTATCCCTTTGTAATTTTAACCATGTATATTTATGGTGTGCATTAAGTATGTGTTTGTCTCTGCCTGCTAGTGTTAATATTTTTATTCTCTGCTTCTCTTACTTACTGCATGCCTGGACTCACCTCTGTCTTATCTGACTAATACAGAAATGTGTTTTGATGGAGAGACAGAGTGGAGACACAGATTGGATAGAAGCACTAGGTTCCAAAGTGGGAGCTCTGTTATCACACACCAAGTAACTTAAGACCTTTACTCTACCATGAGGCAAAGCAAATTTCCAGACAACCCAACTCACTACACAAACATAAAAGCCTTTGGACCTTCTTCAGTGTTATAAACGGTGTGTGTGCCCTGTAAGTTACATAATCATAACACTAGAACAAAACACTAACAATCATCTATTCCATCCTCATTCCAGCAGAAAACATATACTATACTGTGTCATTTCTCACCTGTGTTTGTCTCACCTTAAAGAAATCCAACATCATTCCTTATTTTCCTCAGGCAATCTTTCCAGTGTGTTATCATACTAACCATTAGAAGGAGTTCTTTATCGTCTAATCTGACTTTCACTCTGGTTTAGATGCATTACTTCTTACTCTGTCTGCTATGAACACAGAGAACTAAAGATATTTGCAAAAGCCTTTTCTTATTTTATGATTGTCATCACATTTCTATTCAAATCTTCATTATTTAGGCTTTACAGCCCCATTCATTTTGTTTATCCTAAGAAGTCACGCTTTCGAGTTCTTCGTCATTCCTGTCATGCTCATCTGGACTGTCTTCATTTGGTCCACATTTTTCTTGAATGCAGCTCACTGCACAGTGCAAAGCACTCCAAGTGCAGTTTTACTCCAGCTAGATGAGAATGGAAGGATTACTTCAAGCTTCTGACTATCCACATTCCTTTTTATATATCCCAGCACATTATTTGATTTGAAACAAAATTCTGGGGTTTGTTGCTACTTAACTTGTGATTTGCCGTATTATGATATTTTCGACTTGTTCTGATTCGATAATTTGTTATTTCAAACTCTATCTCCAATTTGTCAAAATTTATGAAGACTTATAATTCTGTCCTCCAATGTACCTTTTTGTGTTGCCATCAATAAGCTTACTCTGTTGTCCACCATCCAGACTTTTGTTGAAAAAATTCGGTGGAACTAGATGGACAGTAGACCTCTTTCAAAATCTGTGCAATTCATTCATCCATTTTGGTAGTAAAACCACTGATAACTGATGTATGAATATGGCTTTCCAACAGTTTTTACTCATCTGATAATATTCTCTTGTAATTCATATCTAGTCCAATTATTAGGATTTCACACAAGATAGCAGCAGAAACATTAGTGAAATCAAGGAGTATGACATATATTACTTTTTTTTTTAAATCCACAAGGCCTGTAACTCTAGTGTAGAAGGGAATTAGTTTGCTTATATAAGGCTCATTTTTTATAAATTATTTTATATTTATAGGTTCTTACAAGTAACGAGTTTAGTAACTTTTTCCCATATTTCCTCGAGGAACTGAAATTACACAAATGGATCTATAATTTCACGGCTCTGTATTTTACTCCTTTTTAAAGCCTGACTTTAATGAGTCTTCAGGTACTTTACCTATCTTCCACAAGTTCACAAAAACTACTGAGTTTTTATCAGCTGGTACCCAAGGGTGAAGTTCATCAGACCAGCCTATCTGAACATCTAACTCCTCTGACAATTCTCCAACCTGCCTTCTCTATTCAACACTGAAGTTTTGCCCTTCAATCATAGGTATCAATTATGATAACGATCTGCTTGCAGCTGACCTTTTTACTGATGATTGAAGCAAAAGAAGCATTGAACAATTTGGCATGATTGCCATTATCAGTAGCCATCCTTCTACATGGTATGGCAAACCATACCTTTCCTTCATCTTTAATGCTGAAGTACTTACAGCATGATTTCTTGTTACCCTGATCATCCCATGACAGCTGCATCTTATTCAGCGCCTTTGCTGGTCTGATTTCATGCCTACATACTTATGCTGTACTTCTTAGGTTATCCTTAGTAATCTGACCTGTTTTTTGTTAGTTGGGCATTTTCATCCTTTGAAAACCAGGAAGTGTCAAGTCGGTCTCCTAATACCCAGCGTCTTTCTCCCACAAAATATAGTTTGTCCTGCTGTACTTGAAGAAAGCAGCAACTTTCTTAATTACCTTTTCACTTTAGTTCAGCCTCTCACCAGGTTTCACATCAGAAATTTTCTACATTCTTTGCAATTTTTCTGAATTCCTTTGTTATTATGTTGCTCACCCCCCTCTCCTCTCCCTTCACATGGATCTTGATTGCTCTCACCCAAGTTCTTCATATCCCTTTCTTCATATTCAGAGACTATTTTTTCCCTCTTACTTAGCATCAAATCCCAGAAAATCTCTGTTTGTAGTTACCTTTTCCACTATTGCATGAAAAAATTGCCAATAGCACATTCAAAAATCTTTGAATTTTTGAACGATGATTCCTTCCAAAATGATGTTTTGGTAGTTAAATACCCTGTAACTCCAAGTTCTGTGTTCTTAAGCATTCTGCTGGTTCTTTTATTTATTTAAAACAAAAACAAAAAACAAAACGCAAAAAAACAAACTATGAAAACCTAAGCTTTCACTCAACTGGTTTTACTGGATTTGTGATCTGTTCTGAATCATTCAATACAGCAGATTATCCATGAGTGTGAAATATTTCCCACATACTTTTTAAGTCTTATCTAGATTCTATCATTATCCTTGTCTATGGGCTTCTGCTTCTTTCCCCTTAAAATCTTTTCTAAATAATTATTTTAGAGAAACGGTACAAAAAGGGTTTTTTTTCCTTCCTCTGTCTTCTCATCACTTTTTCTTCTGCTCATTAAGTTTGATTTTTTATGTAGATTCTGTTTTTAACTGTTAGCTCAAAGAACATCATACGGTTAATGAAGACAAAACTGTCAGGTGACACCATCTGCTAGCCATGCATTTATTGCTGGAATGAATCTATAATTGTCTGAGCTCTGGTCATCCAAGCGGGAACCCAGAAACCCCACATGATCCTTTAATTCAGTAGCTACTTAGACTGAGATTCTGAGATTCCTTGGAGGCATTACGTATCTGGTATATACGATTTGAGTGATACAAGGATCCTTCCATCACTTTCTGGGTAGAATACCAACGGCCATTCTCCTCACTCACATCAGTGACAGCTACAGTTTTCCCTCTCTGTCACTGGAGTATCTTCTGGTATTCATGGGAGCTCTTGATCTCTACAGTTGTCTCATGAATTTGGATCAATTTTGGATTAGAAAGATCCCAGTATAACTTATACCAGGCTAGACCTTGCTCTAAGTTAATGCAGTGCACAATAGAGAGATGAAGGGCTGTGGATTTTCTTTGGTATGCCCAGTGAGTTAATTCTATTCATAAGCCACCTATTATATTGTCTTCTAAATGTTCTCCTCTATGTGTCTTCTATATGTTTTCCTATATTTTTGTTGTTTCAGATTTGAATTAATTTGAATTACAACTCAATTAAATCTCTTTAAAAGCAGGAAAATGAAGAAACAGTTGAGTGAATTTGTGGGTTTCTGTTGGGATCTGAGAAACGGATTCATTCATCTAAACATGGAAGCAACCTTAAGAAATATTTTTCTTATTACTGTTACTGAGGTTATTAAATCTCTAAAATAGTTTTTAAAATGTGGGATATAATCCTAATAATTATAGTGTTGAGATGTAATGTTAGAATACACACAGAATGTATTTGCAAATGTAGCTCATACTTATTCCTTTAAAGATATTTAAGTTGTTAAATATCAGCTATGATCTATGTATATCTCTAGTTTTAAAGCTGTCAAGCAGAAATAAAATAGTGTTTCCAACCTGTAAAGTTAAATTATGCAGTTGTCACTTGCACTGTGAAGTAGCTTTTCTGCTTTCCCAAATGCAGCATGAGTTATAGTTTTAATGTTTAATTTTCTTTTCTGTCAGACAAAAACTGTTCCACGGATATTGATGAATGTTCCTTCAAGCCCTGCAAAAATGGAGGCCATTGCCATGATTTGATTGGTGAATTTTACTGTAGCTGTTTGCCAGGTAAGAAGTCATGTGATATTTATTTATTTTTTAAATTTCTTATGATACACTGAAGAAAAAAAATGGGGAGAATTTATCCAGTAGTTGTCATAAGGGTTGCTGTGATGGGTTGACCCTGGCTGGATGCCAGGCACCCATCAAAGCTGCTCTGTCACTCCTCCTCCTCAGTGGACAGGGGAGAGAAAATATAATGAAAGGCTCATGGGTCGAGATAAGGACAGGGAGAGATCACTCACTAATTACCGTCACAGGCAAAACAGACTTGACTTGGGAAAATTTGTTTAATTTTATTACCAATCAAAATCAGAGTAGAATAATGAGAAATAACAACTAAATCTTAAAACACCTTCCCCCCACCCCTCCCTTCTTCCCAGGCTTAACTTTACTCCCAAAGTCTCTACCTCTTCCCCCACCCCAAGCAGCACAGGGGGACAGGGAATGGGGCTTGTGGTCAGTCTGCGGTCATTGTCTCTGCCACTCCTTCCTCCTCAGGGGGAGGACTCCTCACACTCTTCACCTGCTCCAGTGTCAGGTCCCTCCCACAGGAGACAGTTCTCCACAAACTTCTCCAACATGAGTCCTTCCCACACCTGCAGTTCTTCACAAACTGCTCCAGCGTGGGTCCCTTCCATGAGGTGCGGTTCTTCAGGAACAGACTGTTCCAGTGTGGGTCCCCTATGGGGTCACAAGTCCTGCCAGCAAACCTGCTCCAGTGTGGGCTTCTCTCTCCATGGGTCCACAGGTCCTGCCAGGAGCCTGCTCCAGCGCAGGCTTCCCACAGGGTCAAGCCTCCTTTGGGTACATCCACCTGTTCCAGCGTGGGGTCCTCCACGGGCTGCAGATGGATATCTGCTCCACCATTAACCTCCATGGGCTGCAGGGGGACAGCCTGCCTCACCATGGTTCTTCACCACGGGCTGCAGGGGAATCTCTGCTCCAGTGCCTGGAGCACCTCCTCCCCCTCCTTCTTCACTGACCTTGGTTTCTGCAGAGTTGTTTCTCTCACATATTCTCACTCCTCTCTCCGCTGCTGTTTGTTGCCGCAGTTTTTTCCTCCCCACACTTCTTAAATACATTATCACTGATGTGCTACCACCGTTACTGATTGGCTTGGCCTTGGCCAGCAGCAGGTCTGTCTTGGAGCTGGCTGGCATTGGCTCCATGGGACATGGGGGAAGCTTCTAGCAGCTTCTCACAGAAGCCACCCCTGTAGCCCCCTCGCTACCAAAACCTTGTCATGCAAACCCAATACAGTTGCTTGCAGTGATAAGAGAAGCTATTAATATATGAAGTCATCAATAATATTAGATCAACTGTTCTGTCTTCATATAGTATACATAATTTTTATTAAATATACAGTATCTTACAGATATATGAACTTACATGCTTCAGTGTGGCTTTTTCTCTATAGAGCTAGATTGGTGCTACAGGCCAGCTTCTACACATTGGAATGTAATATCTTTTAATATAACCAGCTAATTTAAATATGTGATACTTGTATAGTATGACTAATTGTTGATTTTTTTTTTCCCTGCTTGCTTTATAGTGGGTCAACTAGTCATCATCTGATTGGAAAGTAGCAAGTAAAACATGAAATGATAGTACCTTTTCAGTTGCACTTTTTTCATATTCTTAAGTCACTTACATTGCATTAAACCTTGTTCCATCATGTCAAGTTAGCAATATAATGGTAAAAGGAACAACCTTATATTTGGACAGAAATATTTGCTTATAATGGATAGGAAAAAGAAGCAGTTAAAATTATTACCCCTGTAAGTATTATATATGTTTTTATGCAAGAGATTTAAAAATGTATACAAGCTATTTCAAGTCTAATGTATAAATAGTTTGAAAGTTATTGAAGTGTGAAACATAGAAATAGCACTCACAGCCAGCACTGCCACTAAATCATAGTGTATGTGCATAAAAATAACTTGAATGTATACATAAATACATATGGGTGTTAGTATATATAGAAGTGTGTGTATTACACATGTACATACGTATACATAGGCATACAACTTCTTTTAAGACCCGAGAGTCTCCCAATAGACTTTCAGGATGCAGAATATCTAAGTTTTGTGGGGTTTATTATTATTATTAATTACTATGGCTAATTTGTTAAGACTGGATTCTTATAAGTTGATGTAATAGGTTATTTTTACTTTTTAAATTGCAAAGCCTGTGACTATATTTCATTACTCTTTCCATTGTGGACAAACCAAATGTCACACCTCATTTTATCAAAGAGTATTTTGCTTTGTGCAATCACAAACAAAACAATGAGTATGAAAACATCTGCCTGCTTTACAGGACTGAAAAAGTGAGATCATATGCATGAAGTTATTATTAAAATGCTGTAAGAAGTACACATATAAATTCTCAGACTATATACATTTTCCATTAATATTTTTGAACACTTGTTAGATACAGTCTTTGTGAAGAATTAACACATCTACAAAATACAGGATGAAAATGAATTATTTAGACGGTATTTAGTCTAGGAAGTTATGAGGTTATGCATACATGTACTGGATTGTGAAAGAAGACGACAGCAAGGACGTTTATAAATAAAAGAAGACAAATTATAGATAATAATTACATATCATAAGGACTATGAGCACAGAAAACAGAACAGCTAACACAGATGTACCAGTTGTCATAGCAGTTTCCAGGCTTCTGCAATGAACTGCAGGAAATATCTTCTGGGATCTTCTTTTTTGAGCAACATCTTCTGGCAGGCTGCTATACTGGGTAAGGAAAAGCTTCTGGAAGGCTTTCCTTGTTAGCTGTTTCCTTTTTAGGGAGTGCCTGTACACACCATCTTTATCTGACTGCTAATCAGGGAGTGTCGAGAAACTACTCAGCTGAAGCTTGGGGAGCAGATATAAATCTGTTAGATAGAAGCACAGTTCCTGGAGAGCTGAAAATAGAGGCCTGTCAGTTGTTGTGAGATGGCCCTTGAAACTATGCTCAAGACTAAGATCTATGCAATGATGGTGGTAATGTGCTACAGGACAGTCTCCAGCATCAGATGAAGAAAATACTCTAGGCAAAACAGAAACCTTGATGAAGGCAGTACTCCTGAAGCACAATGTTGCCATGCAGGCTTTGGGCTGCAGACAATACTTCTTTCTGGGGTGGGGGTGATGGTGGTCTCACCTGTGAAAGAGGTGAGCAGACTGCACACCATCACAGAGAATGAATGCAGGAGTTCAATAAGGTCTTTCCACATACCCTGTAGTGGCAAAAGCCTGAGCTATATGATGAAAGGAAGGATGGAGATCTATAGATTATGCTTAAAGGAGTAGTGGATGGACACTCCCAAGATGGGGGATGCTGGAAACTTATGACTCTAGCAACAAAAGGAATATTCCTTCTTTGCCTGCACACCTGCAATTACTGAACAGGTACAGTGCACTGAGAATAGGTGAGGACAAAGCATTTCTGTCAGAGGAGGCACTGAGGCCAGTGGAACCTGAACCAACTGCCTGCACCAAGCACAAGTGGTGGGTAATAGAAGATATTTCCTTCTGCAGGAGATGGAGGAACCCATCCGCCTACCTGTGTTCATTTCTTGGAAGATCTGCTACTTGTTGGAGGCTTGGATCTCAGATCCTTTGGAGAGACTGCTGATGTTCATCTTGCCCTCAGACTGCTACCTCTGGTTGCCCACCCAAAGGGGAACTAACAGTACTACCAAGGGAGACCTGGAACAAATCGAAGAGTGACTACAGACCACTGGGAAAAGTGAAGAAGGGCCTGGGGGGCCATGTGGTGTTTTCCTCAGTCTTTCCAGTGAAAGTCAAAGGTTTAGGTAGGTTTGGGCACATCATGCAGGTGAATGCTTGGGTGTCTGGCTGGTATTGCAGACAGATCTTTAGCTTTTAGTACCCTCTCTGAAGAACAGTAACTACTGGTGAGAGATGTGGCCCAGCTGACAAAGTGGAATAAGAGCATTTTTGGCAACAGGCTTCCTACCCTAATGAGAGGGCTTTAAACTAGATACATGACAGGAGGATTGCCTTAACAGGAAGAGAAGTGAAGGCACATACAGCAATGAGAAAGTGTCTAGGGGACAGAATAGTGGGGGAGGCTCTCACACTTGGGAAAGCAGCATGGCTGAGGGGGTCCCTCTTCAGTACATATGCAGAAATGCATGCAGCATGTGATGAAAACATGAGGAATTAGAAGTGTGTGTGCAGTTGCACAGCAATGATCTCATGGGGTTTAGAGAGACACAGTGGGCTAGCCAACACAAACAGAGTGCTCCAGTGGAAGAATACTGGGTCTTCAGGAAAGACAAACTGAGAAGGTCAGAAGGATGGGTTTCACGCTAGGCAAAAGAGAGCCTCAGATATACTGACCTTTGCTTTGGAATGAATGATGGCCCAGTCAAGAGCTTATGGGTAAGGATTAGTGGGCAAACCCACACAGTGGTGGGCATCTGCCACAGACCACCTAGTCAAGAAAAGGAAGTAAATTAAGCCTTCTTTAAACATCTTGAAGAAGTCTCACCATCACAGGCCCTCATACTCATGTGCAACTTCAATCACCACAGTATTTGCTGGTGGTTTAATAGAGCTGGGCACAAGCAACCCAGGAGACATCTGTATTGTTGAGAAAAAATTTTTGATACAGGTGATCAACCAGATGACAGGGGAGATGTTCTGCTGGACTTGTTGCTCACGAACAAGGAAAAACTGGTGAGGGATGTAAAGCAGCCTTGGCCTCAGTGACTGAGTTGAAAATCTTGTGAGAAGAGACATGCAGCAGAATCACAGCCCTGAATTTAAGGAGAGCTCATTTTGTTTGAGGAATCTGCTTGACTGGATTCCCACCCTTGGAAGGCAAAGGAGACGAGGACAACCTTCTCAAACACAGTAATGGTCCATTCCAATGTGCAGAAAGCTGAGCAGGTGTGGCAGAAGGATGAAGAAAACACGGCGCCATTTATGAATGATATGCATGTAGTGACAAAGGGTATGGCAGAGAGGTTATTAATGGCTTCCCTGCTTCTGTTTACTGATAAGCTCACCCTCAGGTGACTCCCAGATTGCTCTGCCTAGAGGCAGAATCTGTGGGAGTAAAGCATTAGGCATGGCAGAGGAAAATAATTAGGAAGGACTTAAGCAAATTAGGCATACATAAGTATGTGGGACCTGATGAGATGCATCCACAGGTGCTGAGGGAGCTGCCTGGCATCATTGTGAGACTGCTGTCTATTATCTTTGAATAGTTATACTGATTAGGGGAGGTTTCAGATGACTGGAGGAAGGCAAAAGCAACCCCACCTTAAAGAGGAGGATTCAGATAACTACAGGCAAGTCAGTCTAACCTCAATCCCTGGGAAGATTATAGAATAAATGCTCCTGGAAGCTGTGTGCAAGAACATGAAGGACAGGAAGGTGACTGGAAACAGTCACCATGGATTTACCAAGGGTGAATCATGCCTAACTAATCTGGTAGCCTTCTATCATGAAATAGGCAGGTCTGTAGATAAGTTGAGAGCAGTGGATGCAATTGACTTTAGCAAGGCTTTTGACATGACCTCCCTGAGTAATGCTGTTGTCAAAATGAGGTATACAGACTAGAAAAGTAAACAGTTAAGATGGGTTCAAAATTGGCTGGACCACCATGTTTAAAGGATTTGTGGTAAATGGCACAAAGCCTAGTTGGCAATTAGTAACCAGTGGCATTCATCATTATTTGATAGTGGAATCAAATTTGTCTAGTGTTTTTATTAGTGACCTGGACAATGGGTTACGTTCTCAGGAAATTCACAGGTGATATAAAACTGGGGCGAATGGTTGATATGCTGAAGGCTAGGATTTCTATTCAGAGGGACTTTGACAGGCTGGAAAACCAGGCCAACAGGAATCTCAGAGAGTTCATCAAACAGAAATGCAAGTCCCACAGCTTTGGAAGAATAATCCCATGCACCAGTAGAGCCTGGTGGCCAACTGTCTGGAAAGCAGCTTTGCAAAAAATTACCTGGGGGTCCTGGTGTTCAACAAGTAGAACATGAGCCAGCCATGTGTCCTTGTAGCAAAGAAGCATCCTGGGCTACATTAGGAAGAGTGTAGCTAGCAAGTCTGGAGATGATTATTTTTCTATTTGTGACTTGTGAAACTGCATCTGGAGGACTGTGCCGAAGTTTTGCATTCTCCACTAAAAGAAGGACATTGCCATACTGGGGCAAGCCCAGCAAAGGGCTATGAAGATGGCCAGGGGCCTGGAGAACCTGATGTACAAAAAGAGGCTGAGGTAACTGGACCAGTTCAGCCTGAAGAAAAGGCTAAGAGAAGATTTTATTGGGGTTTACAACCACCTCATGGGAGGATACAGGGAAGACAGAGCAAGGCTCTTCTCAGAGGTGAAAATTGTGGCACAGCAAGAGGCAATGGACACAAATTGGAATGGAGGAGAATTCTGATTAGATATTGGGGGGAGAAACACTATGAAGGTGGATAACAATTGGAACATGTCTGGAAACTTGTGGAATCCTCGTCCTTGGAGACATATTCCGATCTTGACAGGACAGTTCCCCAAAGTACCTGATCTAGCTGGTCTTGCTCTCGGTGAGGATTACACTAGACGGCCTCGAGAAGTCATTTCCAACATAAATTATCTGGTGATTCTATTACTAAATAAGGAATCTTTGCCTAATTTTATGTATACTTTACAAATGTAATACTTTAAGTTGACCTTGAATAGAACTACCTGTGCTTACATGCACAGTCTTTAAGACTGCAAGCATTTCAACCATACCTAAAAGTTTTCCATAATCTTCATTAGGGTGTCACCTTTTATCAATTAACTTTGTAGCTGAAAAAAATAAAAGTGTTTGTTTATATGCAATGCTTTTCCAAAGCCAGAATTTGTATGAATATTTAAAAACTTCTCAAATATCTTTTTTTTTCCCATGTGTTAATTTAGCCTTCCACTAGGAAATGGCTTCATATCTATCCTGAATTTTAACAAGGGAAAAACCAGAATGAAGTACAAGCGCTATAGTGGTGTAGTAAAAACTTTATTATAACAGTAGTCTGTCATCTGGAAACCTTGCCTTGAAATGGTAAAGTAGAGAAGCGCAGTTTGAGGAAGAAGTGAGGAGTCACTCTTTAGAGTTTTAACTTCTCCCCAGGTAATCTGATGTTTAAGGAAATATTAATCTAGAAGATGTTGGATTTGTAGAATGTATTCAGAAAGGTAACAAAAGTGATCAATGGAATAGAGCGAC
>NW_008825615.1:11586613-11659160 GCF_000699105.1 Pygoscelis adeliae
TTAGAAAGAAAATAATGAAAGCAGGGGCTAAGCTGAAAGCAGAACAGTTGTTCGCCAAAGCCTGTTCACAAGAAGCAAGAAGGCACTTGAAGAACCTAGTAGGATTTTGGACTAAAACACATAAAAGATCTTTTAACAGATGACATTACATTTCTTACTTTGTTACCACAGAATGTGATGTAGCTAGAGAAATCATTTAGAAGGTTTGGTAAGGGATTAGGCAAATTCACAACCAAAAAGGCTGTAAATGGATACTAAAGGATCCTCTAACTTCTTTAATACACCTAAATGCTTGGCGGTTTCAAAGGGAACAGACTGCTGGAAGTGGCTAAGCTAATATGCTCTCCCTAAATAGCCTCTCTTTTTCTGCTTTCAGGCAGTTCTAGGCTAGATGTACCATTGCACTGACCACACAGTGTGTTTCTCAGGTTCTTACAGGACGTTCTCATGTTTTTGTCTTTTACAAAATCTTACATCTACTACTTTCCCATCCCCATTCATGCCTCAGTGATGTATTATCCCTGCTACACTTAACTGAATACATAGATATTTCTTTTTTCAGTGGGATTAGTGGATGATTAGCATGATTGCTAAAGTAGACTGATTTTGAAGCAGAAAATCCTGTCAGTTGAGATGCTTGGATTGATGGATTCAACCTAGAATCAATTTTTTGTTCGACTTAATAATCAAATGAATCAAAGGAGCAGTACTTCTGATTAAGAGTAAACTCACACACAGAAAAATTGTAAATCAAATTCTTCCTTTTTTGGAGGTTCTCTGTTATTAAAGTTTACTGTACCATGAAATAAGACTCTACTTTCTTTCAAACATTTCTGGCAACCCTTATTATGAAGTAGAAGCTTATACTTGAAAGCTTTTATTCCAGCAAGAGGCCTTAGGAAAAGTGTTGCATGATGTGACTCAAAAAATGAAGTGAATCATCAAGATTACAGGTGGGAAAAGTTTAGGAAATCATTCAGTCCTACACGCTGCTACTGCACAATCACTCTTAACAGAGAATTTGTAATGATTATTTTTTTGCTTTCATTTCAAAGTTGCCTGATAAGGAAGTCTAGCATTTTTTACACGAAACTGTTGCTCAGCTTACCAAAAAGATTACCTGATGTGTAGTTTAAAGTTCCTATTGTCAATTTCTTGCTCCAAGTTACAATTCATTTATACAATTTGTAAGTTGTATATTTTTCTTATACTTCTAACATCCTAACCCATACTGGGATAGCATTCTTTCTAAACAAGTCCATCTAGTCAATCAGCTGTAGAAATGCTGTTCAGCAGTCTACCACTTACAGAAGATGCTTTGCGTAGTCATATAGCAAAAGAGTACAGAACTGCTTGAACGCAGTTGTTAGCAGACTCAATATTTTAGGGAAATAGAGGTTAATACATTCACATGATGTTAGCTCTTTTGAAAAGTCTTTATACTGAAACTTCTGTGGGCAGTCACATCCATGAGATATCAGTGTTGACTCTGTCCAGGAAGAGGGCTGAGGCCACTGATAGTCAGAGCTGTTGGAGAAGCAGAGGTTATACAGCTGGCTCCCCAGGACCTGCCACATACCTGACTCTTGCAAAAGCAGTACCTGGAAGCAATGACTGACAGGGAGTATCATTAGGAGTCCTTCCCAGGAGTTCCTCCTTACATTTATAGCTGATCCATATATTAGCATTAATTTTTCTCTGATATCTGTGAAATGTTAAGTATATTTTTAGTAACTCCAGTAATTCTTCTGTGTTTTTGAGAATCTTGGTATATTTAGATGTTTTTCTAATAGCAAGCTTCCTGAGAATGTCCAGCCATTTGCTACCATAGAAGGTCTGATTGTTTGTTTCACTTTTTTATGGAAGCCTTTACAAAATTAGTTAAAAACTTCAATTGTCTGTTATATTATATGTAATAGTTTAGTCATAAAAGGCCTAGCAGAAAAAAGTGACAATTCTAAAATTGGCACAAATTATGAGAGCCCTCTTTTATGAAGAACAAAATTCAGAAGTATTCTAAAGTATTTTCAAAATAAGGAAGTAGAAAAAATAATCTTCCTAGGCCATTCTTTGCTTTTTCACTCTGCAGTGTAATGGTTAACCTGTCCTTCCTCTCTCCTCCCCAGTAATATTTACATGATGCTATTTAAGCCTGGTACAGGAAAGGGTGCCATTTAGTTTAGCTTTCTAAGATGTATGAAATAACGTATTGAATAAATCATTATGTCCTCACGAAACTCATACATTACTATAGGAGGGTGGTTACTAGAATCTTGTGTATGTATCAGCAAAAACGTCAGACAAAATTAAGTATGGTGATACAACAGAAGAATGCTCATCAGTCCTAGCCTCAACCTAAGAGAATGACAGAGGGAAGACGATAACAAGGCAAAGCAAAAAATGCCCCATTTGGGGACCTAGGAAAGAATCTAGAAAGCAAATGTGTAACCCGTCCTTTCTGCACAGAACATCACCCATACCACCCAGCAGGCTTGGATCCTGAAAATGTGAAAAAAGTCATCTACCTTTACCTTCAGTATCTTATTCTTTTTTCTTTGTCACTGTTTCATTAAGAAAAAAACCAAACCAAACCAAAACCCACTGTTATTCATTATTTGGAATTGAGAAAGATATAATTAAAAAGAGTCCCTGACCTGCTCATCAACAGAGCAGAAAGACTCGAAAAGACTAAAAAAAATGAGTCATTAACGAGTATTTCTCCCAAACAAAGAATTGATTGGCTTTGTGTACTGGGTCTGGTTGAGACAGAGTTAATTTTCTTCACAGCAGCCCATACAGTGCTGTGTGTTACATCTGTGACCAAAGCAGCGCTGCTAACACAGGGATGTTTTAGCTATTGCTGAACAGTGCTTGCACAGCGTCAAGGCCATCTCTGTTTCTCACTCTGCCCCGCCAGCGAGTAGGCTGGGGGTGGCAAGCGGCTGGGAGGGGACACAGCTGGGACAGCTGACCCCAACTGACCAAAGGGATATTCCATGCCATGTGACCTTGCACTCAGCAATAAAAGCTGGGGGAGTTTTTTTCTAAAGTAGCTGTTGCTCAGAGACTGGCTGGGCAGTGGTCTGCTAGTGGGAGGTGGAGAGTGACTGCCTTTGCTTCACTTGGGGTTGTTTGGGGTTTTTTTTGTCACTTACTAAACTGTCTTTATCATGACCCACCAGTTTTCTCACTTTTGCCCTTCCAATTCTCTCCCCCATTCCAGTCGGGGAGAGTGAGCAAGCGACTGGATGAGGGCTTACCTGTAAGCTGCAGTCAACCTACCCCACTCTGTTTCTTCGTTTTTATACTTGAAAACTTCCTTATGTATCTGGGTTTTTTGTCACAGATTTCTACTTTTACTTGTTAGGCTTTTTTATTATTAGTCTGTAACTTCCAGTTTCTTGCTGATATTAATTTGTATGAACTTATCCAGTTTTATACTTCTCTATTTGTTTTTTAAGACTATTTTATCTAAACATATGCTTTAATTGTAGGTTTGATTTTTTAAGCATCTAACATTTAGATTTAGATAACTACAATTCGTGGAAAGATTCCTTGTTGTCATTTATATTTTTCAGTTTAAATTCTCTCAGCTAATTTTTTCTTCTAATTGTGTTTAATTTTGTAAGTTCTGTCATTTGAAACAGTTACACTATACCAAAGTGGTTCAAAAAAACCTAGATATTCTTGATGGACATATTAATCACAGTTAGATTTCTGACCTGTAATAAAAATTAGTAACCCACAATAAATTTAAAATAATCCTGGAAAAGAAGAAGAAAAGCTTGTTTGTTGGCTTTGTTACTTAATTTAAATGCTATATTTATGTAGTATTAATAATAAATAAATCCAAAATTTTGTTTACATCTAGACAGTGCCATCAGTGCTATTTGTAAACAGTGTGTAAGCTGGATGATGATGTCTTCATTGTCTCTTCTTCTTCTGACTCTCATGTGTATGTATGCATAGCTATAAATATGCACACCAACCTATATGCATTTATGTATATGCACATGTACAGAATCTTTTCATACATGTTTTCAGAATATTTTCTTATCAAAGTAAATTATCCTGATATTTATTATACTTGCTAAATAACTCTATTGTTCATAAACTTAATGGAGGACACACTTCAATAAGCAATAGAGTTCTTTAAAGACAGGTCTAGGAATTGAGTAACAGATTGTACATTTCCTCATGATATCTAGATAGGCTCAACAAACTTTTTTTAAAATGCAGGCTGTATTTTTCTTTTTTAAGAGCACAGATAAATTTATATAAATTAATTCTGCCAAACACTTCAGTTTTTCTTATTTATATACTTAGTTCAGTCATTCAGTTGTAGGTAATTGCAGTGACATTGCTGTTTGTTGCTCACAAAATGAAAAGCTATAAATGTCAAGGCAGCAGAAAGACATCATCAGTTTCTCTGTTTTATCTTTTCAATGTCAGAAGACTTGTAACAATTTTGTAGTGCAACATTATTCTGCTTTTAAGACATAGAGAGAATGGGCAGTTAAAATACTAATGTATGGTATATGTAATATACGTAAATCAAATTTTGAGATATACATAGCTCTGCCTTCTTTCATTACTTTCACTAGAAGAACAAGATGACAGTGCAGTGAAGTTTTAAGATTCCACATTTGTAATTGTCATACTTTTGTTTTAAGTTGCCATACATGTTTTAAGTTGTAATACAAACCTTAATATACGTGTTCCATGCAAAGGGAAGTCTGCACTTCAACATTTATGTGAATACAAATACTGGTAAAAAAAAACACAGTAGGTAATTCCTGCAGCGGTCATGTAATTGCACAGACACTGTGTATTCAAAGTGTGTGTTATGATGTAATACATAACTGTGTATTCTGTAATACACTGGCAACTGTACCTTCTATTTGTTTAAATTGTTCCCAGAAGCACAGTAAGATTTTAATTTTTAAACCTGATCTTTTTTATCTGTTAAAAAGTGGACATAAATGTATAAGAGCAAACAAAACTGCAATTTCTACTTAGGTGAGATTTCATTATATTATTCTTACACAAATAAGCATTTTGTGAGCTTTTGCACTCAAAAACTGAAATATGTATAATTTTGGTAAATTAAAAAGAGGCGAAACAAGATACAATGATTAAAAACATTTATTGAAATAGATATACCTTTTAATTACAGACAGTTTTTACAAAAGATAAGAAGTAAATGGGGAAAGAAGAAAATTCACATGATGGCATTGAAAACCATTCATTATACATCAGCACATACTAGGCAGCGTAAAGAAGCATGCAACCAAGTTTAGGAGTGTCGTGGTTGAACCCCAGCCGGCACCTAAGTACCACACAGCCACTTGCTCACTCCCCCCTGGTGGGATGGGGGAGAGAATCGGACGAGTAAAAGTAAGAAAAGTCATGGGTTGAGATAAGAACAGTTTAATAATTGAAATGTAATAATAATAATCATCATCATCATGCCATCACTCCGAACGTCCCCCCTTTCCTCCTTCTTCCCCCAGCATTATACACTGAGCATGACGTCATATGGCGTGGAATATCCCTTTGGTCAGTTGGGGTCAGCTGTCCCAGCTGCGTCCCCTCCCAGCTTCTTGTGCACCCCCAGCCTACTTGCTGGTAGGGTGGGGTGAGAAGCAGGAAAGGCCTTGACTGTGTAAGCACTGCTCGGCAATAACCAAAACATCTTTGTGTTATCAACACTGTTTTCAGCACAAAAGCAAAACATAGCCCCATTCTAGCTACTCTGAAGAAAAAACCCTATCCCAGCCAAAACCAGCACAAGAAGAAGGAAAAATATGGAATCCAAAAGCATTGTGATGAAAATAGGAAACAAGAAGCTAAGAAAGGGTAAATGAGAAGAGCAACTTACTTCGCAAAGTTCATTAAAAGGTGTCTTATAAGGGACTGATGTTAAGGGAGGCTGTGATGAAGAAAGAGAAAGTAAACATGATTAAGAGAGCACATGGCAAATTTCTCTGTTGTGAAAGGATCTGAACTTATTAGGTGTAATAGAAACTAAGTTTCTTTCTCTTTTATAATTCCACTTTTCTTCCTGTGTTCCTATCTTTATCAGTATAGTGTTTCATGCCAGTGGTAAGTGAAATTTGCCTGACGTAGAACAAGAAAAAATTGCTGCTGCCTTCTCTGTTTTCCAAAAATGTGCTGTCATTTTTGAGGCTAAAAATATAGAAGAAAAAAATTCTATTGATTAACAGCTCATTCGTTACATCAATTCAATCCTCCAACCCTAACAGTTGACTTAAAATTTTGACATTTTTCTAATAGAAACAACACTGTTTATTTCAAAGTGGATAATAAGACATTGAGTTACTGTTAACAAAAGCAGACACAAACAGTGATGTCTTGAGAAATACTGTAATAACCCATTACAAATCCCCCAGGTGAAGAAATATCTCTATGACAGCCTTTTCCTTGAGTCTATTCATTTCTAAAACTACTGTAATGGCAGTAACAGAATGGAATGGAATCATCTGTTCTCTCAATGTTAAGCAGTTATTTTAAAGACCTGTTAAAACCATCATAGTTGTATTTCACAATTCACCAAAGTTATACTCTTCTATAAAGTATTTAACTCCCCAACTGTTGACTAATTTTTCATTTACTGCTTCTTATATTTGGCATCTCTACATTTTTCTTATTATCTGATACATTAATGGAATATGTTACCATATTTAAGTGCCTCTTGCTGATAGAATGAGCCCATTCACATATAATAAGAAATTAATAAGATCACCCCAAACAAACAAAAAAAAACCCCTAAGGTTTATTACTCAGGTAAACAAATGAATCAGATCTAGAAAGCCCCTTAATTCCCTTTTGCATGTGAGAAACCTCAAGTTTTGTTTGTATTCATATAATCTCTGTGGACAAGAAAAATCTGAAGTGTAGCAGCTCCAGATTTCTACCCCCCAGTTTTTTCCAATATGTACCATAAAAATGGGATCCTTCACACCCCCATTCTTCAGTATGTATGATTCTTTTGTCAATGACAGGCACAGATGTCATTATAACTATAATTTTATGTAGAAAACAGATACCGTTCATTGCCATATGCATGTTTAGAACAAGGCCATCAGGGACAAAACTTAAATAATGCTAACTGGAAGGGTAAGCAGGCAAGATTAGCTGCATAGACAACTGACTACATGTAGAATTATATCCGGGCTTATTTACTGTCATTGCTAAGAAAAGGAGTAAGGTAAGACACTGATGGAACTCTCAGAAAAGAGCACTCAAGCTGTTTATTAGCACCTTCACTGTGAAGAACTGTCCAGAGAGTACTGCGTGCTATATAAAATCTATCATAGTGTAGATAATTACAGTTTTGTATTTTTAGAAAATCATATTTTACTACTGAATGATAGTAGCAATGATGATGATACCAACACTCTTCTAAGACTGCAGAGAGTAACTACTTCTGCATATTGATTTTTTGGCCATGGATATTTTAAAATTATCTTTTCAAATTGTCACTTATATTCCACCAAACTTTGTATCTTTAACAGCTTTTAGCTTGTTTTCAAAGCATACCTTGGAGATAATGAAACTTTGTTCCCCATTTCAGAGAATGAGAAACAAACACAAAGTTACTGAGTTGTTAACAAAAAGCCTAAACTGAATGCACTATTAAGTGTAAGTCTGAGTATTTATAGTTACCATAGAGAGGCAAGTACATGAAAGTTTTTACTTCTGTCACATAAGCCAGCTCCAAGCATGCAGGAACTAGAAGAATAATGAGTAATTCCTCATTTCCTTTCTACGTTGTCAGACATAGGTGGCCAGAAGAAGGCAGACATGATCAGAGACAATGTTATGAGTACTTTTATATTATAACGCTTTGTTTCAATATACCTCCCCAAACCTACCTTGGACAATGCTTCACAAAACAGCTATGCAAGACAGTTCCTTAAAGGAAAATTAAGACAGAAATGTATGCATCCCACTTAGAGATTCCATAATGTTGAGAAATGAAGCATTGTTAGTAAGCAGGAACACTCATACTTTCACCTTACCAAAAAAAAAAGTGTATATACGTGCATGGAGTGAGGTATGGGGGTGTATAAACATGCACACCAAAACTCACATACATAGTTTTCCATCATTTTTTTCTGTTATAATTTTTTATTTTACAGACTTCCAAAGCTTGAGTTTTAGTCTACCCGTTGGACTGCTCAGTCCTTCACATTGATGCAATCTCTGGCTCCTCTCCGTCGTCCTCTGTTTCTGATATTAGAAATGCAAATAACATTTCTTTTCAGACACCCTTTTCCAGAAAACAGCTATAGACACCTAAAATTTTGGTCAATATGCTTAAAATCATACTATTTGTAAAGCAGTTACAGTGACAATCAAACTATGGCCTTCTTCTGAAGTTAGTATGCTGTGTCTACTAAACATAAATTTCATATGTTTGGTTTATATGTTTAACAATCGTTTAGTCCAAGACTTCTATTTCTGGAAAGTAGATAACTAATAAGTGATTTGACCAATATTGGTCTAAATATATTCAAATTTCTAATCAAGGATCTAAAGGTTTTGGAATTATGATCTGCTATGTTGTTTGGCAATCTCTGATTTAAAAAAATATATTTTGGAGTGTATTTATATGGACAAAATCAGAATGGTCTTTGTGCTACTGCCATTTTTTTAGCAATGCTAACATTCCTTATTTTGGACAGCATTTATTCTTTTCCTTTGATATTTCCATACACTCATTTAATTCTTCATCTGTGTTTTTGTTCTGTCTTTATGCGTTCCTATCCTTCTCTAAAATAACTTCCTTCTTCAACAATTCACTGTCAAATTAATCTTCTCCTTCTGGTCCTACAATGTACTGAAAAATAACTAACATTTGTTCAGTTTTCATTTTCTATGGCTCTATTTGCATTACTACGGAGTAAAAATAATATATAAAATTCTTGACATTGTCAGCTAACAGAATTGCCTGGCCAGACCTTCAGGAAAGTCTATAGCTGTTGCCTTATGGGTTTTAATCACCTTTTTCTTTTTTTTCCCTACTTATCTGTTACTAGAAAGAATCTTGTGGTTTTTTCAGCTTTTCCAGTATCATATGGTGTTCTAATCTGATAAGAAATGAAGGATCATATTTGGATCTTATAATTATATTATCTTTGAAAATTACAAAAGATAAACTAGAAAGTATATGATGGATGAAAGGGAATGTCGATGTGCTTTCTCTCTGTCCAACAGGAACAGAAATAGTTCAACCCCAAAATTTTGGTTGTGTATTATCTGCCAAGCTTAATACCATGAATGACATGAATAGCAGGCTAATATATGTTTATTTTTATTTTCTTATTTGTCTTCCTGAATTTTACTTTAAAAAACTTCTACACTCCTGCAGAAATGCATGCCCAACTTTGTGTTGCACTTCAGAAACTATTCTTTTTTAAATAAGGTCATTGAACTTACTTTCTGTAACAAACTTAATTTATCTCTAAAATAAGAATATTGCACTCAAGAGCTCTTTATTTAATCCAGTATCAAATCACACTATGGGGGGTAGTTCATCCTCTTATCTCCTTATCCTTTTCACATGAATTCTAAAAGGCAGGCAATGCCTCCGAGATGTGACTGATGGAGGATAGCAACACTGCCCACTGCTTGTGCTGATTATACTGGGAGCTTCGTATTTCACTGATCTTTTTTTTCAGAGATGTTAGGCTGAGTTAAATTTTGTGTAATTATCAGAAGTTAGAAAATATATATTATTACTATTGTTGTTTATATTGTTATTATTGCATTTTATAAAAGCATAGTTCATCACATATATTTGGTTTCTATTGAAATTCACAGGTATTTATTTCTAAGAAATATTAAATATTTGGAAAGTATATAGACCTGCCAAATAAATATAAGCTTTGAGGACACAAAAAAAAAATTATGTGAATTTTCTCCACCAGTTTACATTACTGGTTTTAAGGAGGTGCTGTTTTGAATTAATTGTGTACTGAGGGAATGAAAGAGCTATTTCTCCTCACTAAATCTTAATTCTTTTCACTAGAAACTCTTCATATTCTTTTTCAGAACAAAATAGATTAACACGATAGACAGAATAAAGAGAGTTTTTGATGGTGATACACATTAAGGTAAGGTTATCAATAATGAATGGGTGTTGGATATATAAGATCACTAAAAGTAATAGCAGCAAGCAATTATGAATTCAATTAACAGGAAGCATCAAAGAACACTATTAAAGCAGAAAAAAAACCTCAAAACATAAGCCATGCCCTATATAGTCTATTAAAGCATGACTGTTGCATATATCAGGATTGAAAAAAGAACGCAATGAGAAAGAAGCGATTGTTTTTTGTTTTAATTCTAGACAGGCAGAAATATTCCTGTGTAATCTACCTGTAAACTATCAGTAAGAGAGAAAAAAAACCCAAAATCCTCTAAGAAATATGCTTTTACAAAACAAGCATTTTGAAAAAAACTTTTAAAGAATTTTTTTCTGTCCTCTTTTTCCTCTTTTTTAAGAAGAAATATGGCTCCGCTTCTGCTTTCTCACTGGTAGGGCACCATCATTTTAATTTGAGTTAATCTTGCTACTGGTACTCTAAGTCAGGTGAGAATCAAGGCATGTTATTTATTTATTTTCTAACTAAACTAGCAACACTTGAGTGGTAAGATTTTTTTTACTTCTAGAATACTAATCTATTCCTGTGAACTATTATTATTTTTTATGTTTAAAAAAATGCCACTGGCCTAAAAGCTGAAGCCAGATATTACATACTGACCTACTAGCAGCATTGCTTTTTCCCTGATTCTAACTGTTTTTGCTTGCTTTGGTCTTGTTACACAGAATTTGTTTTAAAAAAAACCAAAGTAGCACATACAGTCACTCCTTTATAGAGGGAGGAGAGGACTATGATTCTGGAACTTAGCTTTAATTATCTGCTGAAGTTTCGCCATTTTTCAGGTCCTGTAGTTATGTTTCATTAAGTGATATCATATTAGACTGATCTATGACATGATGCAACAAAAAAATGATATGGAAAAATCAAAACTATTTCTATTAGGCAATTTCTTACTCTAATTTTTTCATTAAGCATAAGGGAATTTATAAATGCCATAGTTTTTGCATCTAAATTACAAGAAGAGATTACATAGGAAAGGGTAATAAATTACCTATAGGTAATAAGAAACAAGGTACGTACTGCGATACACATCACCTTCTCAGTACATCTTGACATCCTCCCAAAAGAAACCACAAACACTGACCACTTTGCAGTCCTTCTGGTAAAATGAAAATGGATAACTGCTATTATTTCATAAGGTTTTTCTTTTTCCTTTCTACTTTTGTGGCTATATTATTCTGCAGTTGTAAAATAGTATTAGGTCCTGTTCTAATGCATCATACCATGAAATGATAAGACAGTCTGACACATTCCAAGGCAGCAAGCACAGTCAGAATAAAAACTTATTCTGTGGCTTCTTAGTGTAAATAATAGAGAATCTGAAGCTGCCTGCTGTAGTACAGTAATCAAACTTCTGTTGTAATAGCTATAAGTCTTCTGGTGTATATCTGTAAGATGTATAGAGTATGCCTCTGTTCTTAATCCTTTTTCTCTAGGTCTATCCATCTTTCAGTGGAACTGACAAAAATGTTCCTACAGTATTAGAAGATGTATTTGACCTTTGTGGCCCTTTTCCTAGGTGTGAGGGTTTTTTTGAAAAAAACACTCTAGAGTAATAGTTCTCTTACATCTTCTCATTAAATTGTACGGCTTAAGGTCCAACTTCTCCAAAGCAGTAGAAATGGTCATTCAAGTCAGGCTGCTAAGAGAGAAGTGATACACTTATTAGCCCTCACTGGCAGAAAGAAATTCTAGACAGGTGGAGAATGAAGAGAAAGAAAGTGACAGAAAGGTCAGAGATCTTACAGAAAAATTTGAAGATCACTAACAGCAGAGTTTATGAAGTCACTCCTTTTAAAAGAACTTTCTAGATAATTAACTTCTGTTCTGCTGTTTTGTTCTATATTCAAGAAGAAATGGAAGAAATGAAGTACCGTTAAAAAAAATCCCAAAAAGATGGGAGGACATGTATAGCTGATATTTGGGTAATTCTTTAGAAGAGAGAAAGGAAAGTGTCAATGTGCTTCCTAACAAAGAGAGAAAGTTGTTGACAAACAATGCCAAGAAGTTTTCAACATGCTTTCTGCTTGACCTGAAGCAAAAAAGTCAACTACATTGAACTGTTTAAAAGGAAGATCTTTGACCAGAAAAAAAAAGAATAATCTAGGAAACGCTTAGATGAAAATGCATACTTTAAAGTCTGTTTGGCCACAACTTCAGCTGTGGTATTTAGAAATGATTCAGAGCAATTTCAGAGCTGTTGGCTTGTGGATAGGTCAAATACCAGAAAGGTAGAAAAGGGCAGAGGTGAAGTATAGAACTGTCAGGTCTAACTTGAATTCTTGAAAAAATACTAGAGAAAATGTGAAGATGAACTATTTATAAGTATCTGAAACCAATAAAAAGATGACAATCAGTCACTAGGTAACATGGATTTCTCAAGAGCAAAATGTGTGAAACCATTGCAATTTCTGTTCTCAGGTGGTAATAAACCTTCTGGATAAGGAAGAAGTAGGTGATATATATCTTGAGTGCATCAGCATTCTTACAAGGAAACCAAGGGAACACTGTCTTAGTGAAACTACCACTAAATGACACATAACTCACTGGAAAAAAATAGTAAAAGGTGATAGTGATTCAATGTGGAAAAGAATTTCACTGGAAGTGTCTTGGGTCCGCTAATGTTCCTCATCAATGTTCTTCATCAATGACCTGGATGATGGAATTGGGAATATTGTGACTGAACTTGCAGATGGCACGAATCTAGGAGAGAGATGGGCAAAAAACTCTAGTAATGGTCTGGAAAAGAAAGAAGATTCAGCTGAGCGAAGACGTGTCCTCTTTAGCAGTCATAAACAAAAACATACAAATTGGGAACAACCAGGCAGTAATCTGCAAAAACAGATCCAGAGAATTCATGCTGAATGGGATTTAGCAATGTACTGGTGTTGTGGAAAAAGAAATCTCCATGCTGAGAAATTTGGTCAGGAGTTGTGCTTGTGCAAGAAGTGATGTAGTTCCCTGCCATATGTCAGAGTGTACCAGCAGGCTCCTGCCAGTCTGACCTTGCCTTGCTGACTTTGACTTCCCAGCTTCATCTCAGACCTACCTTGTCACTGCAGGCTGTCTGGTCATCACTGGGCTGTGGCAGACCCTGGTTATCAGCTTTGGATCTGCTCATTTGGGTACTGTGGGACTGTATTGCTTGCCAGTAAGGTTGTGCCCTGCCTGCCTTGCCGTCATATTCCCTATATGAATAATAAAAGTTGATTAAAATTATTAAACTAAACCTAGCTGAACACAGTACTTTAAAATACGGTGTTAAGATGTTGACCTGCCATACAGAGTCACCACATGACATGACTAGAATGTGTGAGTTGCCAATCATTACCCATCTCCCAAAGCCTATGAATATTTATTGCTCTAAAGGATTTGTGCCTCTGTATGGAGCTATAGGTATTCAGATTTTCATCATGAAACATAGAAAAAAGTTGTTATTATCCATAATGCTAGAGTTCATTGGTGAATGAAGGTTATTATCAGAAAATTAGTGGTATTCAATAAGTAGTTACCAAACTGTTAGAGAACAGCTTATTATTGTTAGAGAACTCAGTTTAATCTGACAATTTGTTAATTTGTAAATATGCCAGATAACTTACACTCATGTACACAGAGTTCATACTAACCTGTAATTTCAGTCTGATTCCACAATGGACTGCATTCATGAAACAGAAATAACAATGCCCTTTAATTCTGTGTAGTAGGTAAAAACGAATCTCCAGGGTTGAGCAGCACCTGCAAATATATCAGTGAAAGGAAATTACTGCGCCTGTGCCAAGAATTTCTGCCCTAGCATGGAGGTGACTAGGACAAATTGGACGACAGTAATTGCTTAGCAAAAGTCTAGAAGAGGGCGAGAAAAGCATGTGGGTTCAGGCTCATATATGGTATGCTTCTAGCTCTGCAAGGTCTACCCATGAGGTCTGTCCACTGGGAACTATCTGAATCAGAATTGGTCTAGGCCAACCAAGCTTCATTTGGTCCCAGTCTTAGAGCAAATCTTGGAGGAAAGACATTATCTGTAGCCTAGATGAAATCTCCTTTTGTTGCCTGTGACAGGTACATCAGCTTGCCATCATTGTCACATTAGTGTTCACAGTAAATAACCTAATATGACTGAGGCAGAACTTCTGTGGTGTCAAGAATATTTTAAAATGTACATGTGTTTGTTGATACCGAAGTGAGTGAGTGGTAAGCAGAAGGTGGACTGACTGCTATTTAAGATTCCTCTCCAGACTAAATTGAGCTTAAATGATGTATACAAGTTTTTGCTGAAAAAATATTTTTTCAGTCTTCCTGTCAGAAAACCATAATATAAAATTCCAAGCAAGTTGTAATGATGACTTTTCAGTTGTCAGTAGAGTTTTTTGAGGAATATCCAATGAAATGTTAATTCATCAGAAAATGCTGACATGATGGGAAAAAAATTACTTTTGGCCTCAGAGATTATTTTTTTTTTCACTTACTACTTAGTTGAGAAAACTTTGCAAAAGATTTAAAACTGTTGAAACACTCCACTTCAAAACTGAATGACAGAAAACTCTAAATCTGTTGAAATTATTTTGCCTTAGAATAGTTATCTATTTATTTATCTATTTATTTCAGGAATGGAATATGTAGGTAAGAAACTGAAGTACAAACACCCTAAATACTCATAATAGCACATTCTTACATGTTTTAACTTTCTTTCAGATTATGTGTACATAAACACAAGTTCTGACTTGTCCCTGAGCTAGACGGAAATAAAACAACAACTGAATTTCTCACAGGAACAGAACACCATTTTTCAGATTGCGGCCGTTGTTAGATCAGGAAATCTGCTTGTGAAAATGAGCAGTCTTCAGAGAACACACAAGCTTTCTTAAAATTGCATGTGCATCATTTCTCAGTCTCTAATTTTAGAATATGAAGTTTTAAAAACTTTTAGAGACTAATTCTGTTATTCTAATCTAATTGCTGAAGTTCAAATTGTCTTTACTGAGAATTAGTGGGTTTTGTTCTCTGAGTTCCAGAAACCCTATACGCAAGAAGGATACAACAGACAAAATTGCATGTGTATTTTATAGTTGTGACTGGTTACTTCAATACAAAAATCACATGTATTTATTAGAGCAGATGGTCACAATAAAACACTTTTCTGTTGTATTGTCTGAGGAAACAGCAGCATTTTTTTCCCTGTCTTTCATCCAAAGGTGATGATTTTTCCTCTTATTACCCTTTCTCTGTTTTGTTCAACTATGCTATTAGTTGCATATTTTTTACAATTTTTACATTTTGTATAGTTTTTGCAATAAGTATAATTTTTATGTTTGAAATTCTAGAGGACCCAAGAAAAAGTAGGATTTCATTATGATAGGTGTTGAATGACAAAAATATTAACAATCACCCTATCTCAAAAAGCAAATTAATAAAATGTCTTGTATGTTGTTATTATCACATCCAGCGCAAATAAGGAGAAATTAGCAACCCATCAGTATGTAAGAATCTTAATGACAGTGAAAATACTGAGCGGGTTTTAAATGAATTTATTAAATCCTGACATTTGTTTCTTTCAGTCTGTTTAAGTTTTTCCCAGCTGTAATTTTAACAGGAACCATACAACTTTTTCCCCAGAAGTAATATTTGTCCAATAAGCACATCAAATCCTGCTGGCCCTGACAAATGACCCTTAAGGTGAGGTTCCAGTTAATAGCTTCAGATGTACCTGCCAGCCAGAATATAAGGAGCCATGTAGTGAAATTGCCATAAATCACTGTGTGGCTGGACTATGTCAGAATGGATCACAATGCAATGATCCCCCGGAGAGTTTAAGTGTCACAGTCTGACTAATAAAAATCACTTTTGTCATGAGGCATTTGGGTTTGTCAGAAAGAAATGTCTGAAGAATGTAAATGCGGCATTCTGAAAAAAAACTATTTTAAATACTCTGCTGCTAAATTTCCATTATCTAAACTCATGAAGTATCTTTTGAGTGTCTGTAGCAGAAAAATAAACCAACACTTGCTCATTTCTTTTTGTAGGAAATAGTATATTCTTAAGTACTGCTGCTGAATCTGTTTTGATGAGAAACTTTATATAAAAACAGATGTTTAATATTAAAATTGGGCCCTGAAATGACCACCCTTTGTTCTTCAACTTAGTGTAGTAACTTTAGATATATTTGTCCATGCTGCAATACTTTGATAATTAATTCAAAACACAGAAATAAAAACATACATAGGTTAAGATCTTTATTTCCAATCTATAAAGTTATTATGAATATTCATTTTTAGTTTGTCAAACAAAAAAGGTCATGTTGGCTTTTCTATATTCAGTATCTCCACTTGGATGACAGTCACATAACCACATATAGCAGTTATACGTATATCTGTGTATAACTGTTACCATCACTGATTAATGTTTCCATTTTACTTTTTTATCATAATTTTTTATATAAGTTTTATGTAGTACTTCAGTAAGTAGATGTTAACAGCTATTTACGAAAGCAAAAATGAGAGATGCTTAAATTTTTAATAGCAATCAACAGAGAGGAAAACTTCATCTGTGTGAGAATGTTGAAGAGCTGGTGTTTGGGATGGAATAGAAACATAGCTTGAAGACCCCTTTCTGCATCTACTGATTTAGAAACCAAAGTGACTGCATGTGTAGGGCAGTTTTAATATGCATTGTCTTGTATTTATGCCTCAGAGGGTTGTTATACAAGCCAGGATTTCTAAAGTGCAGTACATTTCAGCAATTTACCCTGATGGTCAGAAGTTGCTGTCTTACCTCATCTAACCAGCTGTTCAAAACCTAAAAAATCTTCCAGATCAGGAGCTCTTCAGTCGTGCCCTAAGGACATGGTTTACATTTCCTTTAACTTGAAGACTATGCTAAACTAGGCCCAAGCAGGACTGAACTTTTGAAATTTTGTAATTATTTATTACTCTGGATCTGCACTTAATAAATGCTATAAAAACAGGGTTATGTTTAGTTTTTAAAGCTATCACAGTACACTGTAGGAATACAGATTTGTTTGAACAACTTTGACTAAAGGTTCTTCCTTTTTCTTCTTCTTGTGTAAAATATTGATGAACACAAGGTCAGTCAGATACGGGGCAACTCAATGGCACACTAGAATTTGTTCTGGCAATACCTATGCTACTGAAGCACAGCATTCCTTTATAAATGTTTTAAAATGAAATGTGAAGTTCAGATCTTCAGCCAGACTTGGTATCCAAGTTTGTAAGACACTGGAATTAATTGTATTTAGCTCACTGAGCCAAATCTCTGGTTTAAGTCTTTAGTGGCTTTTCATGCTGTAATTGTTAAATTATAATAAATTGGTCCAGTCTCTTTTGATCTTTGCTGGAACATTATTTTTGCAAGAATCTAAAAATCTTTAGAAACTTTTTAAGTGCTCAGTTAATAGGAGAACAGAAAACTATACTTTTTATACTTTAACTCACTGATTTTTTATGACAAAAGTTACAATAAAAATGTCTGAAGTTTGAAACTTGGCATTTATATTCAGCACTTGGATCCTAGCTCCACACACAATAATTGGTTTATATCAATTTCTTTATATCAACTAAATAAAAAAATATTTATTGAGTTTGAAAACAACTATTTTTCAGTGAAACAAAGAATATTTACTTGCAACTATTTACTGTGTATGTTCTAAAATAAAGGTGTTGTCATCAACCATCTGATTTTCTTGCTGGATGATGGCTTCAGAAACTATAACACCATGGCCAATATACCCTAAGTGTAAAATGTAGATTCATATTTTATCTTTGAATTTCTTTTTTGAATTTTGTGCATATGTATCCCTCAGCAGAAAACAAGGATGCTCAATGTTTCACAAGATTAGGTTTCTTATTAACTATAAGCTAAATGGTTCAAAAAATCAATACCAAAAAGCTGCCAAACCTGCCAGATCTTGTAATATCTGCTTTATAACAGAATGTATTGGGACAATTTTCTTTTTTGGCTTGGAAACATAGGATGTTTTCTTAATGTGGTGTACAGAACACCACACTAAAACTGAGAAGGCTTTTATCAACAGTGTTCTTACTGATATTTCAATAAAAATAGGAATATCTGCATAAAACCACTTGAAGAAATTTACATTCTATCAAATTCTCTTGAAGACCCGTAGTATCTTGAATGGGTTTTATTATTATTGCAAGTATGGCTTTATCATACAGTTCTTTTATTCCATTTATAATTGCTTTGTATATGAAACTGAAATTTTCAAAGAAACTGGAATATTTCACTCTATCCTAAATAAAATTTTGAAATATAAGTAAAGAACACAAAAGTACTTAGCAACATTGGTCTCTCACTTGCCTGTTTTCTCAGACTAAATGTGATAATAAAGTTTTTATGACTTCTGTTACTCCATTTTTCATCAGGTTTTACTGGTCAGTTTTGCGAAGCAGAAGTTGCTGCCTGCTTGTCACAACCGTGTGGAGCCTCCAGCATCTGTAAAGACATATTGGGTGGCTATCTTTGTTTCTGTGCACCTGGTTTTATAGGTGGGTTCAAAGGAGTGTTGTTCAACATATTTAAGGCAGTCCTAAACCACAGAAAAGAAGGTTATTCAAAAGTAGCAATAGATATAATTTAGCAGTGTGCCTCTGATTCAGGCAGAAGCAACTTTTGTTTCCTGGCACACAAAAGTACTTGGCTGTGTGAGAGTATTCAGCTGTAAAAAACACTGACTACAAGGGACTATTTCTACTCCAATAACTCTTACTTTGTACTGTTTTAGACAGGGTGTCTGTCTTACACTGATGTGATTGTAACTCCCAGCTATATGCAAGTTGGCCTTAATTTATCTGCTTTGTGCTTCCTGTAACAATAAGGCTGCAGTAACAAGGGCCTCAAATGCCAAATATACATCCAAAATCCTGGGCAGGTTTAATTACTCATGCTTCAACCTACCCTGCAGTTCACTGTCATTAGTACAGAGTCTGACTAGATTAAAATTAGTTTGGTTATGTTAGCATACTGTCATGGTAATTCCAGGTTACAGTGTAAAAAAAAAAAAAAGAACTTTTCTAGATACAGATTGCTTTGTGCTTCCTGTAACAATAAGGCTGCAGTAACAAGGGCCTCAAATGCCAAATATACATCCAAAATCCTGGGCAGGTTTAATTACTCATGCTTCAACCTACCCTGCAGTTCACTGTCATTAGTACAGAGTCTGACTAGTTAAAATTAGTTTGGTTATGTTAGCATACTGTCATGGTAATTCCAGGTTACAGTGTAAAAAAAAAAAAAAGAACTTTTCTAGATACAGATTCAGATCTTTTTGATCACATGTATGATTAAATAATCAAGTGCAGTAGGAATTCCCTGAGCGGCAGGTCAGCTCTGCAGCCCAGATCCATCCTGTCTAACTGCAGGGACTTTGACGGGGCTCCTAAAGCAGGAATAGGATGACTCCACAGTCTCTCTCAATAGTCAAGGAGGACACAGGCAGCCAGAGGAATTCAGATCTTGAGTAGACTCCATACCTCTTAAATTGTTGCTCTATGTCCTAATGTAGATGGAATTATCTGTATTGTTAATAATAATTAAATATTTAAATGAAATAATCTGTAATTTAATAGCTGTAGTATTTGTCTCTGTAATACAATGAAATGCAATATCTTGTTTCTATGGTTGGTTTATTTTATTATTATTATCATCAAAATACAAAGTAAAATTGTTTGATGTTACTTGTGATAATTCTTTCTGAGGTCTTATTTTATTGAAATGTTTGTTTAAATTCTTATATCTACATAATGGTAGATTAGTATTTTTAGTTTATACTTTTTCTGTGGCCAAATAAAGCCCTCAAAACCCCTCTGAAACAATCAGGAACTTTTTACCTACCTTTTAGGCATAAGTAATAATAAATTTTAGGCCATTATCATCTGTTTGGATAATTAATATACAAAATGCAAATAAATACTTTCTGAGCTTTGTTCTACCTTGAAGGCCAGAAAAAATATCAGGTACATCATTCTCAACTAGAAATCAGCATCTATATTTTTTTCCTCTGCATATTTAACTTTTTGATTATTAGTTTCCAAAAACATTTATTAAAATATTTGGCCGTAATGGAAACCTTTCCCAATATTTCCTATAGAGATCTTCATAACAAATCCAGAAATTAATAAATGAATGAAAAAGAATATTATAGAAAAAGACTATGATATTTTAATATTTGGTCTTAGAAACCATACTTACCCTTTTGTGATGTTTCAGGAAAACTCAAGAATTTACTGCCCTTAAAATATGAAGATGCAAATTTTTGAGTACATCTATAAACGAATCTATAAAATTCCCACCAGATATTTGTTGAACATTATATATTAGATATGCATTTCACTTTTGGCTTTAATCAACAAGAAATGAATTCCCCAAAGACAACTTATGGCTCATTGATAAAAGTTCCCTGTACCTGACCTTAGTTATTTCATTTAGTTGTTGCTGCTTGCACTGGTGACTCACCAGTGGCACGTTCCTAATGAAGTGAATCATTCACTTGTTTCCAGGTAACAACTGTGAGATTGAGGTGGATGAGTGTCTTAGTGACCCTTGTCACAATGGAGCTACTTGTGTTGATCATCTGAATGCCTTCAGTTGCGTCTGTCAGGATGGATTTCAAGGTATTAAAAAATCCATAGAACTATAACTTTGTAAATCTACTTTGAGTCTTACACCAATTTTTTAATATATCAGATGAGATGCATGTATACTTATTTTAGTGTCATCTGAAGTTATAAATATGTAAATTCAGCATAAGTGCATCTTGACTAAAGTTATTTACTTTGTTTTCATGACAGCATGGAACTAGGTGTTTTCTACTGGCTGGTCGCTTAGCTGTTGAAAATGGGTCAGTGGGGTTCAGTGAAATTTTGCAAATAGCATATACTGTTTTCTGTAAGCTTTTTAACTGTTGGCAGATTTAATATAATAGAATTAGAGAAAAAACCTGTGTGGGAAAGGTTTTGTTCTTGGCATATTTGTACAATTTATATAAAAAATGTAATCACTTTGATAAGTGGATGCATTAATACCTGCAGCTATTCTTTGCTTTCAGCTCAGATTAGGTATTTAAAGTGCATCCATTTTCTTTTTAGTGCATCATTTTTTAAACATCATGGATTTTTAATCATTGAAGTACAAAGCAATCTATAATTCAAATGTCACAGGGCAAAATATTACATTTCTACTGCTAGTTATGTTCAGAAAAACTATCACTTGCATTTTTATTTATTAAAATTCTTTGAACTTCGCAAACCTCACAATTATGTCATTTTTCATTTATTCTTCAAATCATAAAATATTAAGTTCACTCAGATATATTAGCAATAGAGTATTTTTATACCTCAAGTAACTATGTGGTTATGTTAGCTATAGTCTAGACTGGAATAAATTGTGTTCTTGTCTACATCAGATTTCTTTTTCCATTTTCCAGGAGTACATCTGTTGCCTTATCATGAACACGAGGAATATTTCCTCTCATGTCATTGCAATGCAGTCTATTATATTTAATGTAACTTGTTTTCTATTCTTCTATATTCATATAATAAGAAAATTGTCTGCTTTAAGCCTTAGGAATCTATTCAATGACTGTACTTTTAATCTTTTGGGAAAATTAGTGAATAACTTAAACATTGAAAATATCAATATACCATCATAGATGCCCAAATTTGAATATAAAATGGGTGTCAAATAGATTCCAGTATGTGAGCTATATTCAATTAAAATAAATGTTGGTATTTAACTATATGTGCTATGCAGTAACTCCTCTCCCCTTTGCCTGATTGTATATCTATAGGCACAACTTGTGAAGCAAATATAAATGAATGTCACTCTTCTCCATGTCTTCATAATGCATCATGTGCAGATCTTATTGGTGGCTACGAATGTGTCTGTCTACCTGGCTTTACTGGTGAGTTGTATTCATAGTAAACCTTGTTTTCCACAGCGAGGTAGTCCACAAAGCATCCATTAAGACATCATTGACTAATTTGCTTGTGTCTCCTTCTCATTTCTCTTTATCTGCCCTGGTCTAATGTTTCATTTGCGTTCCAACAAACTGGAACACTGACTCCATCTGTAAACTAAATAGCACAAGATAAATTAGTCTGCATTTAAAAAGGCCCTCAAAGCTTCCACACACGGGGAAGCTTAGTTACCATTTAGCAACTCAGAAATAAGTTGTTATGTATTTGTGGTGATACGAATTAAATGGATCCTGACATCAGTATGCGTGGCTCTTTATTTGGCTGATTTATGTTAGTTTCTCCTCACAAGTTGCTTGAGATTCTTGTGGTGCAAATGAATTAGAAATTGGCACCTGATTGTCTTACTAAATATTCAAATCTTTTGTCTTTTCAAAGGTGCAAGATGTGAAACAGATATAGATGAGTGCGCTTCATTTCCCTGCAAGAATGGAGCCACCTGCATTGACCAACCTGGTAATTACTTCTGCCAATGTGTGGCTCCGTTTAAAGGTAATGAACACCAAGGGAGAGGGGAAAGCAAACATAATTAACTTTAGAAAGCATTTCTGTCAATTGCCTGAACTCATTTCACTCTTCCTACAGCATTATTAGCCCTTCACTTTCTCAAGCAAAGCTTTTAAAATGACCAGCCAATTATGCCTTAGGCTGCAAGTAATGTGAAGTAAACTTTGTTTATACATCTACTAGGAGTGTTTATTAATTAATCAAAATGGATACTTTAAAATCAGTTTGTTAACAGACTAAGATTATTTACAAAATGAGAGGCATATGCCCATTAAGCTGCCATCACAAAGATCGATTGCTTTTCTACACATTGTTCTCTCTAATTTGATCAGTCATGCCATTCTCTAAGTTATTTTTTCATTCTCAGAAAACAATTTATAGTTATCTTGGAATCCATAAATTGTGTGTGATTATTTCTGTTGATGCTTTTAAAGGAAATACACTTAAAACGCAAGCTGTATTGTGACCTTTTTCAGAGAAATTTTGGGGGGTTAATTTTAAACACTCACTGCTAAAATAATTTAAAATAACAAATTGTGCGGTGTTCTTGAGCAAATCTAGTTCAAGTGATAATCTCAATTAAAGGTCCTTGTTGATTTATAAATTAAATATAAACACATTTTTCCTCCTGCAGTTCAATATAATGATACATACTTTGGATTCCAGAATAACCATTAAAAGGCAATTTTCTTGGTATGTTGAGACAGCAGGGCTTTTCTCCTTTAGGGAAGATGGTTGCATTAAATTCATCATTCATGAGAAAAGAGTGAGCTCTAATGTTTGTTCTTACTATTTTAGTTAATGGTCAAAATTTAGTTTGTCATTTTTATTAGTTTTAATTTATGTTCTGCTGCATAAAATCTAGTATAATAACAAGTAAATGAGTACTGCAGTATCAGAATTGCCTCTGCTGAGAAAGTTGTGAAATCATTTTCAGTACGTGCTTAGAAATACTAGTCTCCTAAGTACTCTTTTCACAAGAAGACAGATTTTCAGAAGACTTTGGTATTCATTTAGATATTTAAGTAAGTGATTAAAATTTCAGAAAGTCAACATTTCTGTAGTCATCCTTCAAGAAGCTAGCAGTGTCCAATACTCTCAATGGAAAAGTTAAACCCTGCTGGCAAGATTCATAACTGGTAACTGAGATCCTCTGAAAACATAATATTCTTGGTACAGGATGTCTAGAATCTATAGGATTCTTGCTGAAATAAAATAATTCTTGAGAATGTTTACTTCTTTACAGGTTTACTCGGCACCTTTCAAGATCAAATTCTTATACTGATGTTACCTAGATTTATGATGGTATAAATAAAAGCAGAATTAGTTTCATATGAAAACTCTACCTCAGTCTCATGCCATCTGTTTATTTAGTATTAAACTGCTGTAAATGTAGTATTCAACAGATTCACAATAAGCCAACATAATGGGTAGTTAAACCATGTTTTCTAATTGTGTGGAAATATTCAGGTTACTGTAATGAATACCTTTGTGTGCACTAATTACAGATTACAGAACTGCTTTATTAGAAAGTAAATACATGATATTAATGGTAGAAGTTGTATAGGAATATCTGTTTCATTTTTTGAATATTTTCACAGATTTTCTTGCTTTTTCTGTTATTCTCAGTGGAAAAGCATAAATGCTATATTTTGAATGCTGTCATTTACTTAGAAGGCAATCTGAAGTCGTATTTCCATAAGACATTGTAATGGTTTGATTGTCCCATCACAAAATGGGCCTGAAGGTCATGCACCACTATTAGGAACATACAATATACTTGTTGATCAGGATGTGTACAGCAGATGTCTACTATATAGAATGTAGAATTAAGGAATTCAGAGCACGATTTGGACATTCAGGTGCATTCATACAAAGGTAGCCTGTCAGATTAAGCTAGAAATTGATTCTATCCATAGAAACTGGTTTACATACATTTACCTCACTTTCCTCCTGATTTCCTTGACTATTCTCATTTGTTTATTTTGACAAGGAGACTATGCAAGATTATGACCAGAAAGTTTTGATTTTTCCATTTTCCTTTTTCTTCCCCTTTATTTCCTCTTCTTTTTAAAAAGAAAACAGAAAAATCTTCACATTTTTGCTTTCTTTCCATTTCACTTCTTTTGAGAGCAAGTATAGCTACTTCTCATTTTTATGTGCTGCAAACTTTTTGATATCCTGAATATGTATTTTTATATTTTAACAAACTTTTACATTAGTCCTATATGAATATGAAAAGCCATCAGAAATTTTATTAAAGTATTACTGTATACTCCTAGTTTCTTGTATTTTTCTTGTGTGTTTCGGTGGTGTTTTGTTGTTTTTTTTTTTAAGCATGGATTTGCCTACTTTGACAAAATATTTTAACTCATTTCATTGGCTTCCATAGAATACTGGAAAACGTCCAAAGTTTTTAAGAACGATGATGCTTGGGCAGTGGTATATATCTGGATTTTTCTTCAAATGTCCAACAGTCCAGGCTGTGCAAATTAACTCTACAAGCCTGATCTGTGAATGATGTTTTAGTGTTCCTGTGGGCACAAATCCTTTTAGAAAATCCAATTTCCATTGTAAAGTCAATGCATGGAGAGCACTGGAGAAGAAGTACATCTTCTGACACTGTTGCTGTAATCCTAACAGTGACAAAACTAATGCATTCCTCTCCATCAACATTCCCCTGACAAAGGATTTCCCCACAGCTAGTGTAGATCACTGGTCTTTCTATATATTCTAGTATTTCATTGCAATTATTGCCACTGAAATTGCTACCTTTGACTTTTCCCAAATGTTCAGCTGACCAGCTTGAGGGTACTAGCAGTCCATCTATGCATAATTCAAAAGAAAACTGAAGAAACTTATAAGACTCCTAGATACAAAATAACATCCTTGTCAACTTCCAATAATGTTCTAATTACTAAATATGATAATTGAAGTCTTTTCATCCTATTTCAGCCAAGTTCCTTGTCCTGTGGAGGAGAAAATTGAATTTCTGCTTTCCAAAATCATAGAGCTTTACCTGTAATCCTGATAAGGTATAAAATAATGAACTTATAAAATAATGAAATAAAAGTCCACATACTTTTATATCAGAACTCTTTTGACCTTGGTTTGGAGTAAGCTCAAGATTTTATTAAAGAAAAAACAAATCTATACCAGATTATGTTATTATTGAAGAGATTCCTGTGTAAACCCACACAGAAATCCTAGAAGTTACTGAGCCTCACTGAGCATGTGTTGTAACTAAGGTCAAATGGAGAAAAAATAATAGCATCTAGATTTATATAATATGCATTTGCCATTTATAATAGTTATCTATGCCACAAATACTGTGTGTGCTTGTGAATATGTTTTAATTACCCCAATTCGACAGTCCACTCTTTAAAGTCCAGTTCTCTGTTTCTGTCTGCTTTCACTAGTGTTCTGTCACTGACTTGTATAGTACAAATTAATATTACACCTCACACTTAAATCCTGAAATGCTATTTACGATGTTGCCACTTACACATACGGTAGTATAATGTTCTTTTCATACAAGATTTAACCTAAGTACATATCTGGTATAGTTGCCTCTGCTTGGTTCTAATGTATTAGTCCCTGCAAATATGCTACTATTTTAGAAACGTCTCCCTCTTCCACCCATTTTCTATCATATCTGAGGTACAACACTGTTAGTCATGTATATTGGACATTTTTTATCAGAGGACATTCTGAAGTTAAGTTGTTCAGAAACAGAGAAAGGGGATCAGCCGGTTTTCTGTTGCACTTCCTACTAGCAAAGTAACTATTGGAACTGGGAGGAGGAAGGAAGATAAACTTGGTTTGGGTGCAGGACCCAAAATCAAAGATTTTAATACTAGCAACAGGAGACAAACAGCTCAGAAGTATATTCAGCTACAGTTCTGGCCAATACATTATCACTGATAGTCTTTGGCAGTAATTTATCTATTATAGTGTTAAGCAGGCCTCTCAGCCCTCTTATGAGCTTGATTCCATTATAGTACCCTAGCTAGGGAGCTATTATAATAACTTTTCTATTATGATATTGATTCTACAATTGTAGCCTTTCTATAATAGAATCACAGTTATTATAGAATTTATATTAAGTGCTTCAGAAGAGAGCAGAGTGTGCGAGAAACATATTGTGATACTGTATCTCATTTACGGGTCCTAACAGTTTCATATAAGGTAGAAGAAAGCTCCCATGTCTCTATCAGGTAATACTGTCTTGTTCCATTAAAAATTCACACACAATTCAAGAACAGTACAATTAGTAAATTTTATAGTCCCCATTGTTATATTTTATCTATATATAAAATATATATCTATATTTTATCTATATTTATATCCATGCTGTGGAAGCATGTTAAATGCAGACCTGAAAGTATTTATTTACAGAGAATAATAGGAAGCAGAAGTTGATAATGATCATATTTTGAAATCAACTTGCCCTTTAATTTTCCATGAAAGAGAGAAAGAGTCCTCATTCTTTTATGCTAAGGAGTAAAAAACTATTTTTCCAAACCTCAAACCTACCATATTTTTCAGTCTCTTGCTGGTCTCCATTATAATTTAGCAAAGTACACTTTTTTGTCTTAAGCTATTTATTTTGTTATAAGGCTGAAACATACCCATTATATTCTTCCATCCGTACCAGCAAAATAAGAACTGTCTTTTTGGATTGCTACAGTTTTATTTGCTTTCCTTAGCTTTAAGTTTTCATATAACTTACAGCTGGAGGAGCACATCAGTTTACAGATTTTACCTGGCTCTTGCTCAGTTGTATGAAGGGAAGGGGAGGAATGCCTATAGTTCATTTAATTGTCCAAAGATATCTTAGTAGAAGACGTGCTCAAATGCTCCACTGATAAACACTGGTTTACTGTTTCTTAGTAAAACTGGCCCACTACATAGCAGATGAGTCTTTCCTACACTTTTGAGTTGTTCTAGTATTACATATCTACTTTCAAAGTACCTCTAGGTGCTTCATCCCAATCATTAGCCATTTCATCTGTATTTAGATGTATTGGTGGTTTTGGTGTTTTGTAAGAACCTTGTAGTATATTCAAATATTCTCCTAACAGCCAGGTCCATAGTAATAAATGCAAGTTTACTGTTCACAGGTTTGAAATGCCAACATTTTTATGTATCACACAGCGACATCAATGAAGTTAGTCATAACTATTAGACATCAGTCCTCGCTGAGAGTGTAGCAAAGTGGGATTGTCCCTGTATTAGGTATGCTGCTTCTCACCATTCTTAGCATGCAAAAGGAGAATGATCCCACTACAATTTCTAGACCAGCTCATTTTTACAGAAAATAAAGTAGGACTTATAAGGCTGCTTTATTCTTACTTGGGATTGAAAGCTAAGAACAGATCTTGCACTCCCACACCAGAACTGCAAATTTTCCCCATTTTCTACACTGGTATATAAGGAAAAGGTGAACCAAACTACTTTACCAACGTTTCTGTGACCCATGGACTGAGCCAGTATTCTGCTATTCCCAAAGAAATCTCAGGAAGGAAGCAAGCATTAAAATGTCCCTTTCAGATAGAGATTGTATATCTGATATGTGACAGCCCTGTAAGAGTCGACATGAATATTTTCTTTTTTTTCCTTTAAAAAAAAAAAGCCATTTAGTAACTTGTTTTTAATAAATGGAGCAAAGAAGTTTATCCTTTGATCCGAATTATTACATGACTCATTTAAAAAAATGCACTGTATGTGTTTGGTCTAGATGTTGCTTATAGGTATGACCTTTTTAATCAAATATATGTAATTGTAGAGGAAAATTGAAATTCAGTTTTGAGGAAATGTCTACTTATTTGTTGCAGTTTTAATGACACGTCTCCAAATGTGTTCCAATTAAGATTAAAGTAAAAATGGTAATTGGCCATTAAACATGTTGCAAAAGAAAGTAAACTAGTGAGAAAGGCAACTCAGCAGAAAAAAAAATGCTTGTCTGTTGAAAAGCAAGAGTAATAATGGAGTTTTCAGCATAGGACACTCTATTATGGGAACAGCTAATTACAAAACAGATAATAAGTAAGAAATGTAAGTGCTCATGAAGGCAAAAAAACTAGAGTAGAGATAATGGAGCAATTACTTTTTCAGTGCTCATAGGCCAAATCTCAGTCTTTCCTGTGCCAAGACCCATGCAAAAAGGCAGTTTTGCAAGACCTGTGGCTCTTTCTAGCATATCTCTGTGTTATACCATAAAATATCTCCTGTTCAACATCAGTTTATATCTGGTTTTGCCACTCTCTTGACACTGAACAGCCAAATAAAATTTTATTTAGGGGAAAAATGAAACTGCTGCATAGAGCTATGAAGGGCACTCTGCGTCACATAGGAGCTTTTTGTGGGTAGAGAAGCAGAGTGGCCACGTTTGTGGTATATTACCTAGAAAACATGCATTGCCTCTAAGTAATAAAGAAGGAGGTTGGTCTAAAAGGCTGTGCAATGCCTAAATGGGAATCAGTATGAACTGGGACTTGCAATTGGCTCATATATGAAGTCACTGCAGAACTTTGGAATTTTTTTCCGGTATTTCTACTGATTTTTCTATTGTTTCTAAAAGTTGCCATCTAGATAAATAAATTCAGGTGTTTCTGCCTCCAAAATGAAACAATTCAGAGAGCAAGTTTTTTGCCTAGCCATTTCTACTGTCAATTTAGACACTCTTGGGTACATTAGATATCCACAAGGATCTGGCAGATATGACAAGGTCTGTAGGAGACCCATGGCCTTCCAGAACAGCACTGAGAACACAAAGGCATCTCTAAAATCCCTGGTTGCTTAACTCTGTCTGTACAAATTCAGCGAGGTATATGTTGTAGTTTCAGCTCTGCTTTCAGTTTCCACCTTGGGACACATCTTGATCCACAAGAAAAATTTTCTAAGCCTTTACAGCTGTGAGTACTCTGGGAATACTGCGTGTGTAAATCCAGTCATCTACAGCAGATAAGGGGTTTGAATTTCATTAGTCATTCTGTGAGAATGGTGAGGAGATTTAAGTTATGTACATGATACAAGGTATATTCATTGCAAATGAGAATCTGTATGTATCTGGCTCTTAATTTTCCAGAAAGTATGTGCAAACCACAATTTTTCAAAGACTGAAAACATGGTTACGTTTTCCCTGGCTGCCCTACAAATTATGAGGTCATTGCTGTTGTTCAAAGAAAAGTTTACTGAATTTCGGGGGTTTTTTTGGCTGATGAAACAAATGTCTGCACCTTTGTTTTTCTACATGGTGGGCCTATTTATGGTGTAGGTCATCTGCCAATACACAAATAAAAGTAGTAAAATAATAATCCTGGTATCAGCTGCTATAAATAATGTCTGGACAATCTGTCAAATTTTAAGAAAATGAAAACAGGATTTCAAAACACAGAAGAGTTTGGCCACCTGAACTAAAAGTGGCCATTACTATATCTGAAAATGATACCCACAGGTCCTAGGCCATAAGGAAAAATTGTTTGATACCAGATTTCTGTAATTTTTCCACATATATTAGTAGTTTCAGTTGAATTCTGATGCAGTAAACAAAGATAAGATAAAAGAATGAAAAGAAAAGCATTCCCATATATTTCAGTAGGAAATAAATTTGTGGTAATTGTTTTCCTTAGTAGCATTCTTCTTTTATTTTCTGGGTAAGAGTGAAGCATGCTTTTATGTTGAAATGTGAAATGCACAGATGCAGATACAGACATATCTTCATTGTTTAGTAGTTATAAACTTGTATATTTTAAAAGAAAAAATGCACATTAATATATTCAACTTCTGTTTTTGTCTATTTTTACAGAAATTTATACAGGTATGGAGCAATAATATATGCATCTCTGTGTGATTTTCATTTTAAAGTTTGTGATGTGGGTCTATCTCATGCTTTGTTCCAGCACTGTTGCATGGTCTGCATTATCATATACAATTAAGGAAATATTTTTTACTTGAAAAGTGCTAAGTATTGCTTTTCAAACATCCTTCCTTCAAAAAACAAACAAACATTGATTTTCAATTAGTATGGATTTCACAGAAAATGCCTCTTCACTGATTATATATAGACTCACAAAGCAATTCCTTTCATGGAAAGTAGAATTTGTATTCCAAGGAAAAGAATGGATTTGCTATAAATTTGAACCGAAAGAAAAGACTTGCTATATTTTTAAACTGTTAGAGTAATACTTTGCTTAATTTCAAGTAATATCAATATATGCATGCTTCTGCAGGTATTTTTTTCTTCCTATCCACTTCCAGGGTACTTCTGTTTTTTTATTTACATTTACTAGCCTTTAATGATCTCAGTTGTGGAGGCTTTCTGTTTTCTTATGCCACAAAGTAGATCAAGTTAAACAGCCAGTTTATAAAATAATGACAACATTAGAGGTACATCTGAACTTTTCAAAGTTACAGAAAATGACAATTTTGAACTTGTAATAGAGACAATTTCATATTTAGTATTAAGACGTTTAATCTTTAGAGTTGCAGGGACCTCAAATTTTAGGCATCTAACTTATTGCTCATTAGTGTTCCTGGGTTTTTATGACAAGTTTAATGAAAGCCTTTGGGGGTGGGAGCCATTGAGCTGTATAAAGTTGATGAAAACCAAAACACAGATTTCTCTGAAGTGATCAAATAATTTTTTTTAATTAAAATTATTGTATCCACTAGTTTCAAAAGAACAGTCTTGGGAAAAACAAAAAGTTGCATACAGATTGGGGGCAGGGATTTTGGGGGATTTTTTTGTTTGTTTTTATATAGCCTTATAGTGTCTTTGTACACTGGATTATCTCCCATAACTGAACACATTTTTACTTTTATTGAACGGTATTCAATTTACTTAATTTACCTTGGAAAACAGTGGTGATTCATTTTAATGTTAGAAGTGTCTTATAGCTCTGTTGTTAAAAGGTGAGTTACAGAAAGACTGAAACTTAATGCTGTTGCAGTGATGTTATGATGATAAAGGAAAAAAAAACCCCTAAAAACAGAAAACATCTAAGAGAACATATTTATCATGGAGGATTTCACATCAGTAATTGGCTTTTACTTCATATATGAAATTAATTTAGTGTCATTTTGAAAAAATGGTCTCTCTGTTGTGAACCTGAGCATATAAACTAAACAATGTAAATTTAAATAAAAACATTCCTGAGTTAACATGAACTTTTGAAAATTTTCATGTATTCATGCAAGCCATATAAAATTAATCTGTTGTAGATTTTCTCCCTTCTTTCCTTATTGACATCCTTTAAACTGGTGTAATTTTATCATTTCATTGAAGCAAAATGCTATTAAGTTCATTCATATGATATACATGCCGTTTCATCAAATTTATAGCAATGGTGAATAGACTTTAAGCAAGGCTACTGAAATACAATGACACCAGTGTCACAAGGTTACCGGAGCTGGATCCCAATAAAATAAAATAAATTTTAAAAAAATCTTTTAGTTAGCCAGTGTCTAAAGATCAGACACAAAGATCAGATCAGCATCACGGCTTCCGTCAGAGCAGCTAGTAGAGCTGGGGCTGTGACGCTCACTTCATAACTTCACAGCGCAACTACTTCCTCTGACCCCAGTCTGGTGACCAAGGGTAGGTGCTGCTACCTGGTTGGTTCTTCCGCTCTTGTCCAAACCTCCACGTAGACCACTTGGGAATGACGGCACTCGGTCTGTCTTGAAAGCTTTCTGTGCTCATGAGTGCATACTTAACACCAGTACCAGACCACTCGGTATTATTTAGGAAATTGCCATCCAAATGACACACTTGTTCTGGTACTATCCATAGATAGTTCATTTTCACTATATTGTCATAATCATGCCAGCAGTTTGCAATCAAATATGTTTTGTCATTGATTCAGTCTGTACTTTTATGGCAAAATGCTGACTTTGAAAGCTGTTGTCAGATTTAATTCCTTAAAATGTTAGTAGCAAATGGCTTTTTTATTAAATTATTTTCCAAAAAAAAATAACAACATTGAAGAGATGCCATTTCTGATTATAAGAGAATTCTGTACTACACATCAAAATGTTTCCTGTACAGATTTATGCTGAGCAAATAAAACAAACGTCAATAGTTTTGCATAAAGAAATGAAAACTTATCTCAGCTAATTTATTTTCTATGTCATTTTTATAAATTATGCGTTTGACTTTTAACAATAGCCTTAACAGAACAGTCTTTTTCAGAAGAAAAATCTATTTACCGTGTTCATTTATGATATTTAGAGATTCTACTGTAGAAGTATTATAAGCAAACACAGTAGAAAAGAGAACTGATTAATATTAGAAGAATGGCATTTCTGAATATGCAATATGCTTCTCATTCCTAAACAAACAAAAAGAGGATTTTCCAGATAAATTATTCATTATTTGATATATATTGTATGCTAATAGAAAAGCATAGTATATGCTATGAGTGTATGCTTCTATATATATAGAGAGAAGTATAATATTTAATCCAATATATTGCGCCACTGAAAAGGAAATTGTCCTTCAACTGACTGTGTAATTTAATCATTTGTGCATATTCTTTTGGGGTTTGTTCAGGTTTATTCTAATAGAGAGGCCTTTAATTGTCTAGTAAAGTAAAGACAATCTATTCTTGTAATCAATAAAATATAGCCAAGAATTAAACAAGCAAAAAGGTTAAACTTGTCTAATGGAAGTAAACATAGTTGGAAAGACGTGCTGAACTTATTAATTCATTAATGAACTTCTGTGTTTGATTCTTTCACATTTGATCTGTTGGGTGTACTTTCTCTTTTTTGTCAGCTAACTATGTTTAGTGAATATCACCTTTTTACTCTGCGATGGCCAATTTAAAAATCCTGATACGTCAGTGGGAGAAGACAGTTTATGAACTGTTTCCCTGGCACAGCATTCCTTTCTGTCAACAATCACAGACTTACTATTTCAGAAACTTACCAGATCAAGTGAGAACTTCCCTTTATTTAGTAAAAAATAGATGTATTCAAATTAATCAGCTACGGTTAAACATTTAATATTTATATATTTGCACAAAACTTTTACAAGAAAGAGAAAATGCAGAAGACATGAATTCGGTATTCTGATTAATCTACTTTAATAAAGAAATTTTTCACCTATAAGCTATTTGCTGCTTGATTTACCCTAATAGCTGTAATCATACGTTTACAGCTTTGTAAAAAAATGCTGATACGAGAGCAACAGCAGCAGTGCACTCATTGCACTAACACATAACCACCATTGCCTATTACTATCCAACCTTACACTTTGTGTGGATATGCGTTTTTCAAAAAAATTCTACTTTAAATCAGCCAACTTTCTTTTCTTTTTTCTTGCTACTTATATTGATTAGCATTAATAATCAATTATATAATAATGAATTATTTTCAGAATTATATTAAAATAATAGAAGCAGTTGTGATCCTCTGAGTGAGGGAATGGTCTTTTAAATTATTAGTTCTCAACAGTGACGGTTAAAATTTAATTGATTCAGGGAAAGGGACTGAGTGGATGGGAGACAGTATTATTATTTTCTTGCCTTTTTGTTTTCCCAGTCTTCCAGTCTGAATATGAATGGAATCTTTGCCATTTCTACCAGTAGCAGAAAAAGATTTTCCATGCAGTGATATGCAGGAAAGCTGGGTGGGAGGAAATAGAGATTGAATTTCTAATTAAAAAATGGTGAAGGCTGCTTGAAAGAAGGCACTGAAAAAACTTTTAGAATACTGCTAGCAATTAATGTTTTAACACGTGTTTTGGCCTCATTTGGTAAATAGGATTGTTAACCCAGGTCATCAACTTTATGACCACATCTTAATTTACCATTCTTTATAAATGTCAGTTTAATGTAAATATTTTTTGCTTTGTGATGTTTTGCTTTACTATAGCTAGAACAAAAGCAGTAATTTATATTTCCCCTAATTCCTTAAAGACGGGGAAAAAGTCTTTTTTGTCAGAGAACAATTTTGGTGTCATTTCAAATTAGTACAAACTTCACTGGAATTCATACCCTTCTGGGAAGCTACCTTGAGCAAGAATCTGAAGAAGAGGTATAAACCCACGCTCCTGCTTGCAGAACAGCATGGGAGGAAGGTGCATGAGCTCCTTACCAGCCAGACACGCATCCTGGTTGAGCTGCCATGCTGCCAGGGGAAGGAGCTGGGGAGGAAGAACAGGCTACACAGCATCAGTGATGACAAAATGGAAGATGAAGAGGTTTTTATTGGAGACCCTGAAGGGACAAAAGCCTCATACCCACAGGAGCAGGATCGGAGGAGTGGGGAAGGATAGGTAGAGGATATACTCAGGCATGGGGGGGCAGAGACTCTACAACAGTGGAGGCTGGAAGATGATTACTTTTGACAACTTGAAGAAGACTTTCTCTTCACCTATGGAGGTTCACTTATGGAATAAGTATTTGTGAGGAAGAGTCAGTTTCATCTGGAGAGGCATGTAAGCTGTCTGAGTCTGATGCATACACCCTCACCAGTACCACTAAAATGAAGCAGTGGTTGACAATAGATAAAGACTCCTTTCTCTGAGGGAGAGTGGCACCCACCTGTTGACCAGATCTAATCTCTAAAGAGGTTTATTTGCACGTCAGAGGTCTGGATACAGGATGCAGGAAAGAGATTGCCAAAGCTTGTCTGATACCCAGATTACTACCTTTTGCTGCTTGTCCATGCAGGCGCCAATGATACTGCCAACAGACACCCTGAGCACATGAAAAGTGACTAGTGGACTCTAGCGGCAAGGGTGAAGGCTGTGGGGGCCCAGCCAGAGTTTTCCACAGCACTGCTGGTAGGAATAGAAACATCCTAGGGGTTAATATCTGATTAGTGGTACAGGCAAAACTTCATCTTTTATTACCACGGGGCCCTCTTTGAGCAATGAGGTCGGATGGGGAAAGATGGAACCAATGTAAAAAAAGAGGGGAGAGCATCTTTGCCAACAGGATTGCTAACTGTGAAGAGTTTTAAACTACATTAATCAGGGAATGTGGAGAAAAACCTAAAGGGAAGTGGAGGTACATGGAGCTGGAAAGAATTGCCCGTGGGAAAGCATGCTCAGGGAAGCTGTCACACTTCCTTGGAGCACAACTGGGGGCCCATCTCAAGTGCCTGCACACAGCATACATGGCACAGGAAAGACAGAAGGAGTAAGAAGTCTATGTGCTTTCTCAGAACTACAGCCTCCTATCGGAAGAACAACACACACAGTGAGATAAGCTCGCATTACTGGTATGCTGCAATGGATGGATACAAGCTCTCTGGGAATACAGGCAGGGAAGATGAGGAGGCTGGGCTGAACTTCCTGCAAAGCAGTCTTGAATGCATGGAGCTTTGCTATGGAATGGGTGATGGTGATGCACTGCTCAAGTCGATGGGGCAGGATGAAAAGGGAACCATTTAAAGAAATATTGTGGACAGCTTAGTCCAGAAAAGCTTATGAAGTCATCTTTAGGAAACAGGAAAAAGACTCATGAACATAGGCCCCAGTTCACATTGGGATATTACCACCCTGACTTTTGCTGAAAAGACAACACAGAAAGACACAAGTAGTCCAGGAGATTTTTGGACCATGTTGAGTACAGTTTTTTGAAACAATTGTGGGGTGAGACAACTAGGGGAGGTACTTATCTGGATTCTCTATTCGTGAATAAGCATGAGGTGGTTTGGGATGTACAGGTCAAAAACAGCTTTGGCAACAATGGTAGCGAGGAGATGGAATTTATAGTCCTAAGAGAAATGAGAAATTCAAGTAGCAGAATAATGATTCTGGACTTCAGTGAGCTAGCTTCGGTTTGCTCAGGGATCTGCTTCACAAGCTCCCATTAGAGACTTCACTGAAAGGAAAACTGATTTATCTTGGGCCACTGATTTATCTTGAAGGACAGTGTCCTCGACGCACAGTTCTTTCTAATGTGCAGGAACTCAAGCAGATGTGGCAGAAAAATGGACAAATGGAGAACTCCTGACTGAGCTTAAAGAGAAAAGGAAGTGCCCAGAAGGTAGATGCAATGGTGAGCTACCTATCCAGAAGGCACCCAGTCACACAGGAACAGAATTAGGAAAGCTAAAGGGCAACTGGAGCTAAAAGTATTAAGGCAACTAAAGGACAAGAAGAAAGATTTCTATAGGTCTACCAGTAACAAAGAAAGATGGAGAAAAATGAGATCACATTGCTGAATTGACAAAGGACATGGAAAAGTCTGAGATACTCAATGCCTCTTTCATGCTGTTTTTCCACCAGTGGGGTATCTGGGCTTGTTCATCCTGGAGAAGAGAGTTTCAGGGGGACCTAACAGCAGCCTGACACTTATTTAATATGAGCTAATAGAGAAGACACATTCAGGCTCCTTTTCTCAGAGCACACCGTGAAAGACATCTATCCAAGCGTTCATAAAAAAACCACCAAAACCTTATCATCACTTACTGGACTTGAAGTGATGTCAATAGGTGCTAAAATTTATGAAAGCAACAAAAGAACCTGAAAGTGCAGGTTATCCCTATACCTTCCTTTCTAAATCTGTTCACATTGAACCTTTTACATTTCAAATATTTCCAAAAATCTTCTCAGAAATTGTGTTTGAGATAGTAAGAATCATCTTCAGCTGAAGCTTAAAATAAATTATTAATTTCTGAAAAAGAAAAATACATTTTTATACATAGTTCTTTGAAGATCACTGTTTTTTGGAGGGACTGTGACCAGACAAAAGTTGTTCAGTTACTCTTTGGTCAATGATACAATTTTCTACACACAGTGTAGAAAGAAAAGGCAGAAGAAACATGATATGCTATTGAATCAGCAGAGCAAAATGTCTGAAAAAAAAATTGTACATAGAAGCCAGGGGTCTGGGAGTATATTGAGAGTTAAAAAAAAAGAGGTAATACTTTTCTGAAATATATAGTTAACTCATGAAACTTTGCCACATGATATTAAAAACTTAAAGTTCATTAGCATTCACATGACAGAACTGTGCACAGTCCTATTTATACTGGACAAATATTTGTAAATCATATAAACCCATGGCCTTCAGGACATATGTCCTCAGTGTTTCTTATTGCCTCTTTATTTTCCAGTTGTTCACCAAAACTCTGTCATGCTCTCATCCAAAAAGTGGCAGTATCTAGCGTTGGACAATAATGCTACAGTAGGGGAAAACTGATGCACTGTGGCATGACTTATGCTTTATCTACCAGAAATATCTACCCCCACAAACACTTGGCATGTAAGAGGATGGGCAAATCTGTTTAAAGGTTCTTCCATCAACACAGAAGAAAAACGAGTACTGCATTACTGGATCATCTGACAGTTCCACTTATGATTGTGAGACATGTGTTAAGCTTATTCGTGTGGGTGTGAACTCCACTTTAGGAATAAGCAGGGTTGTCACCCATGTCAAGCTGTTGTGATATAAAGATGAAAACTTCAGGGCAAAATTTCAATGTGCCATATGGCTGCTTTTGCTATGCAATTTCATGAGTTCTAGATCTGAGAGTGTCAGCTGCCTATGGCAGGATCATCCTGCACCAGAGACACCACTGGTGACATAAAGACAGGGAACAACCTGTGCCATTCTTTTTCTCCTCTCTCAGCATGACTACTGGGGTCAAAGGGTTGTTGGGGTTTTTTTTACCTCAATTCTGTTCCTACTTGTTGCTTTTGCTATTAGAAGCCTTAAGAATTCAGCCCTTAGATGACTCTGTCTTACAGTAAGGAAACAGCTCACCTAAAATCCTGCTGACATCTTGGATAGTGCGTGTTTCATTATTATGAAGAAAGCCTGTTCATACCCAGCGTGCTACTATGTGATTAACAGTTACTATGTGATTAACAACAAAACAAAGGAAGGCAGCTAATGTGGAATAAGCCAAGAAAATTTTGTCTATATTGACAGTACAAGCAAAGGAGGAGATATGCAGGTTCATCTGACTGCAGCCAACACTTCAGTGTATAATAACTGTGTGTCTGACCATCCTCTTTTATAGCAGAGCCCAAATCATTTTACTTGACAACGTATCTTAGTAAATATAAAAGTACATTTCCCAAATTAAATAACATTCAGTCTCATGGACACCTTAATATTTAAGTTATCCAATGACTGTTTTTCATCCTTTCACCATATCCTACAAATTTAAGGAATTTTAAGCTTTCAAAAAGTCACAGAAAGGCACTAAGTGGCACTGTAGCTTGATCTCAACCACTATGCTGTAGTTAAAGTCTTGTTCTTCTGAAACCATAATAAAATATTCAATATATTCCTCCAGAATAAGCTAATCACTTAACTGATTCAGTTTCCCCAAATTATATCCAAAAAACCTGTATGAATTGCCAGTTCTGTTAGTTAGCAACTGGTCTACAAACTTAAAGCTGCCATATACTATAGGTGATCTGTAACACTGGTTGATTCTTTGTCAGGAATTCTTGCCTGAAATTTTCAGCCTGAAAATAAATTGAAAATTCTCAGTACTATTATCCATCTCACGAACATTGCTTACCTTGTGTAGCGGGTACAGGTGCCCAGGCGCTGGCAGTGGGGGCTGCAGGGCGGCCTCTGTGAGGAGAGGCCGGGGCTGCGCCTCAGGGGAAGCGTGTGTAAGAAGGGGCAAAAACATGACACAGGCACCGAGAAGTGAGGAAAAAAGTGTGAGAAACAGCACTGCGAGCACCAAGGTGAGAAAAGGAGAAGGGGAAGAAGGTGCTCCAGGCACCAGAGCAGAAATTCCCCTGAAGCCTCTAGAGAGGCTATGGTGGAGCAGGCTCCTGGCAGAAAGTGTAGCCAATGGGGGGTCCACACTGGAGCAGGGCAAAAGTGTGAGGAGGAAGGAGGGGCAGAGGGGAACTGTTATGGACTGACCACAACCCCTATTCCCCATCCCCCTGTGCTGCTCAGGGGTGGGGAGGAGGTAGATGAGTCTGGAGTGAAAGAGTGAAGTTGAGCTGGGGAAGAAGAGGGGGATGGAGGAAAGTCTTCTTAGTTTTGTGTTTGTTTCTCACCATCCTATTCTATTTTTAATTGGCAATTAATTCAATCAGTTTTCCTCAAGTCGAGTCTGTTTTGCCCGTGACAGTAACTGGTAAGCGATGTCCCTATCTTTACCTTGACCCACAAGGTTTTCTATCTTATTTTCTCCACCCGCCCTGTTGAGGGGAAGTGAGAGACTGGCTGGGTGGGCATTTGGCAGCCAGCCAAGGTCAACCCACCATAACATAACTGTATGGATTTGATTTTCCATGACTACGCAGGTGCTTTATGTTGTAGTGTCACATTGCCCATCACTGAATTAAAGCTACAGCCTGGCTAAGGAAGAGGGGAGGTTGTTGGGGTAGGGAGAAGCTGCTCCAGGAAGGAATGGCTGGGTAACCAGAGCTGGGGCAAGGGCACTGGGGAAGTGGGCAGAGGGCCTGGAGTACGGCAAACCCTGGGCAGGTCCGCCAGAAAGCATAGCATAAACACAGCCCAACCTCAGCAGTCACAGAAGGGCAGATGGGCTTCAAAGGGGCTCAGAGGGGCTTGTGCACAGTTTGTTGCAGCCCTGAAAACCACCAAGCTCTGTCTGAAACTAAGCCTGAGAGAGCAGACTTGCCTTCAGCATCACTGAGGGAAAAGGGAGGCAGCTTTACAAATCCAAACTCATTTGATCTCTGTTCTCTCTGCCCTCATCATTTCATGTTTCGCTATCGGAATACATGAATCAGTCTTGTCTATGTTCTAACAAACTAAGGCTCACTTTAAAGGGCCTTTTAATCTTTTTTAATCTATTTATTGCAAATTAAAGATTTAGATGAGGCCATCTGTGACCCAAGATCACCATCACACAGTTTCTTGATTAGCCCAGATAAACATACATAATCTGTTATACACTAGAGTGTTTGCTGATAAACATACATAATCTGTTATACACTAGAGTGTTTGTTAAGAAAGTTGAAAGGGACTGTACGATTTTCTGTTGTATGGAATTTTTATAAATGATGGAGGCAGTCACTCATTATTAGATACATACATAATTTCAGTAAAATAATTTGTGTGTGGTCATGAATTGCAAGCAGAACAATTATACAAGGTTACTTACATTTTGTTCATATTGAGGATTATGGGTTAATGTATAAACAGCTCATACAGTAGCTGTGACAACAGGATATCAGGGAAAAATAATAGGAAGCTTAAAAAAAACATTAATTATTTTTAAATACACTTTTTGAGCTGTTTTAGAGGACAAGCGTAAACAGAAAAACTACAAAATATATTGAGATAGCTATTGTGATTTTAAAATACAATGTCATATAAACAAAACGGATAAAATTGTCTTTTTTTGTTTGTAATTCTACAAAGCAAATAAATGTTTCTGCATGGTAATATACATATATGTACCTCTGAGACCCTCTGACTCAATTTTAACCAGGGATATAAAGAAAATACAGCTCATAATAGGCAGCAGCTGCAGGGATATGTTCATTAGTTAAACACTGACAGCTTTGCCATTTTCCTTTTCAGGTTTGAACTGTGAGTTTAGGCCTTGTGAGGCCAGCAATCCCTGTGAGAATGGAGCTATGTGCATAGAAGAAATGAATTTGGATGTTTTTCCCCTTGGATTCCAGTGCCAGTGTGTGAAGGGCTTTGCAGGTCCACGTTGTGAGATCAATGTCAATGAGTGCAGTTCTAACCCTTGCCTCCACGGATACTGCTATGACAGTGAGTTCAGTCTGGTTACTCACTTTAACATAGAGTAGTCTTTCTGTTGAAGTGTCTGTAGCTACTGAGCTGCTCTGGGGAGAACAGTGGATAATTTACTGAAATTTAGTTTGTCTGAAGCTTCACAGCCAATACCAGGAGGATTATTTTTGCCAAAATGCCTCAACTCCTGGCACTGGGGTTTGTGCGTTCAGGGGGTCAGAATTGCAGCTAATGAGAAATTTTAATGAGATTTGTGCTGTCTCCTTTGATACCTAAATTAGCCAAACACATCTTACATTGTGCATTCGATGAGAGAATATTCAGGTGCTGAAAAGGAGCTCATGGAGCAGTTAGGCATGTTGTAATTCTAGTGAGTCCAAAAGCTGCATTAAATATCAAACTGATGCAAAATGGAGTGTCTGTTTACTATTAAGCGCCTTCTATCACGTAACTATGTAACTTACACTTTCACTGATAGATATACTTAAAGGTTTTAGAAGCAACTTGATGATGAATTACTCTACTATATTCTGTCTGGATTGGCAGGCTAAGTTTAGTAGCACCCATTATGTATGGAGTACTTACTGGAAAGTTTTATGGGTCTATTACCACCCATCAGACACTTTCTATGCTTGGTAAAAAAAAGTAAAAGTGGTAATTTTCAGAGAATCTTATAATGCTAGCTGGAAAGCAGAATGACATCTGGAGGTCATATAGTCAAACCTGCAGGAAGCTGGACTATCAACAGTGCTAGAACAGGTCAGTCAGGGCTTTTTCTAGCTGAGTTTTGAAAGCCTCTATGGATGGACAGAAGTTTCACAAACTCTTTGGGACAGCCTATTCCACTGATGCACTATTCTTGTAGTGTTTCCTTGCCCCCCAATCCTATCTGAATCTCCTAAGTTGTAACTTTTGGCCATTACCCCTTATTATATCATCCAACACTACTAAGAGGAGTTCAGTTCTGTCATTTGTACAACTGTCCTTAAAGTTATTGTTATATAGCCCTCTAAACCATTAACCCTTCCCTGAAGGGACTAATACAAAGCAAGCCTGGCTGACTCAACTTTTCCTCATAGGTGCCACACTTTAAGCACTGAGCAACTGTGTTTGTCTTCTGCTACATCTCCCTCCTCTTGCCCCACATGCCTTTTAAAATGAGAATGATGACTTGAGAATTTCCCTGAAATTCAAAATTTTTATACAAATTTGCAGAAGAGCTAATCAACTTAGTGGTTTCAGATGAGATCTTAAAGAAATGACCCCAGATTACTAAATATATCATGGCCTAAAACTCTTCTAGTTAAAAAAAAAAAAAAAAATCAGTTTCAATAAGCTTTAAGAATTCTATCTTTCCATATATGGGAATAAGGTGAGTGGCTTCATATTTTATCTAGTAAAGGCTATTTCCTAACATCTATGTACTCTACACTGGTTCAGAGACATTTTTGAATTGGAATTTAGATGACCCGCAGTAAAGTTCTTCTTGCTCACAAAGTGCCAGATCTTTTGGGGATAGCTTGTCTTTGTGGTGCCTCTGGACTTGAGTTGTATCATGTAGACATCTTGGTTCCTCTGCACTGTGTGCACTGGCTGCAGAAAGCTGGAATCCTGAGGAAGCTAGGAAGCCCTTAGCAGATGAATAATGCTCCTGCTCTGAAGGATTTAAAGCATTTAATGAATACAATAGCAGCTATGTGTACAGACACAATGGCAGAACAGATTCCATGGTAAATCTCAGCGATAATGAAGAATCCAGGGACCTCTTTGAGGTTAGAATAAATGCAAGTCTACAAGAAGTGCAATTATTGCTGTCACAAGCTCCTTAAATGGACATAGCACTCTAAAGATTCGTCTCTGTTTGGATCATTAATGATGAAAAAGGGAGAGGATTCTTATCATTAGCTTGTTAAGATTAAAATGAAGCATGGAAATACATTATAGGTTGAGCTGCCAAATTCAACTCAAGCAAGTTTTCCTTTAATATAGTGGTATAATATGAGGTATTCCTTACCAAAAAAAAAAACAAAAACCAACAAACCAAACAATGTTTAACTGCCCTATCCCATTTCAATTTTTTAACATGTCCACACCTTTTAGGTAAAGTCAGTCCAAATCTTTTCCAGATAGTAGTCATAACTGTAACTTACTTAATTTTACTACATTCAGTTGTTATTCTAAAACACTCCTAGTACTAAAATACTATCTCTGTTACAGTTGTCGATGGCTTCTATTGTTTGTGCAACCCAGGATATGCAGGACTGAAATGTGACCAGGACATTGATGACTGCATAATCAATGCTTGTGAACACAATTCCACATGTGTTGATCTACATCTGGTTAGTAGAGAATATTTTTTAATTAAAATGATTGCTAAGTTTTCTTCCTGAAATCTAAAGCAATACTATTGCGAGTTCTAAACCTCCACTTGATCCATAGACCTGTCAAGAGTTTTATAATCGTGCTTTCAGTCACTGTTTTTTTGTCTATTTGTAATGATGTAGGCAGTGGGAAAGAGGAATGATTTTATAATTTAAAAGCAGTTATTGAGTCAACATGGTTATGTGGGGAATTCAAAAGGAGCAGAATATTTTCAACTAGGTATGTTTATGGCCTCATTATAAGTGACAGGAATACTCATTTACACCAATGACATTGGCTTCAAAGGGGCTTAAAAGGTATCTTACCCCCCGGAAATGGCTTTACTTTAAGTACTTCAGCATTTATTTTCAAATTTCTTCAGCTATATTAGTTCCTGAAACATGAAAAGTGTTAAGAATAACTTATTCCTTCTCAGAAATAAAAGCATTCTATCAACTGATTCCTTCATGGGAGGAAAGGAGAAGAAAGACATTCACATTGTGTAAACTTTGGCACCAGAGGTGGTCCATGTTCTGTGTCACTCCCTCCAGGAATCTGTCAGGAACCAATTTGTTTTCAATGTATTCAATAGGGACACTAAGACTATACAGTATGAATACTGTCCTTAAGAAATATTCAGACTGTCAGAGAAATTGGGTGTGGTTAAAAAAAAAGGAAGAAAGGTTAGCTTTTTTTTTCCTTCTTCTAGTTTCTCCCAGCATGTTTGTGAGAATATTAAACTAATAAAATGTTATAGCAAGGTGCAGAGTTCAGATTAAGATGCCTAAATGTAGGTGTCTGTATATGGTATGAGCTAAGCATCTAAGCACCCACCAAAGGTGCTAGAATCCTTGCTGATGCAGTCAGCACAACCCAGCGAGTGGTTCAGATGCCCATCTTGTAGATATCCACTCTGGGTGAACTGAACAACCCTGTAAGTACCACTGACTGTATAGATAGGCTGCATTAGTGCTGAAGCAGACACCCATGTTTAGGTGTCTGCATTTCCAGCTGAATCCCATCCCAGAAGCCCCAAAGTGTGGGAGGGGTGTGTGGGTTTCTGGGGTTTTGTTTGGTTGGTTTTTTGTTGGTTTGCCTTTTTTTTGTTTTGTTTTTTGTACATACATAAAGAAATTGCACTTCTTTCTGACAAATAGCTATCACTATTTCCTAAAATTGAACAGAAGTTACATGCTTCAAGAGAATTTTCTCAAATCCTCTACTCTGACTTCTGGAGTAGTTTCTTCTTTTCACAGTTAGAACACTTTATGTATTGTATAAATTATCTTGTAAATATGCTTTGAGAACTAGTAAATGCCTTGGACAAAATTAAATGCTTGATATGGAGACCACAGAGCTTGTGACACTTTAGTTCTTGTCTTTGGATGCTATTACAAATGAGTATTTTTTTACCAGTAGACTGCAATTAATATTTCAAGCTGTCATACTGGACACATACTGCCATCTTAAAATCAGGTTAGAGAGCATTCCAGAAATAAATTTCATGCTCACAAGGCATGTACTGTCCTATCCTCCATGACATTTGTGTTGTATAGGTAGACATTCCAGGTATTATTCCTAACTGTAGTTAATGCTTTATCTGAGACTGATAAAATGGAGCTGTATATGCAGAAGTTTAAACAACATCCTTCCCCAAAAAATAAGATATCAGAAATTGGCAAAATTATGGGTTCTTTATAAAATAAACATATTGTTCCACCAAGAATGTCTGCTAAGCTTTACTGAGTAAGTTATAATTTCATCCAGGGAGACACTTTAATTTGGGAAAAATTAAACCTGACAAAGAATGGTAGCTCACTGCAATTTTTAACACTGTTTTAGATTTTTCTTCATATGCCTTTCATGCTTTTGTTTTCTTGATTCATTTGTGTTTATTTTCATCCTGCAGTACCTATACGTTTCTCATCTTATTTGTCACAGACCTATGCTATTTTGTTTTAAATGGACTGTGACACAGCAAATCAGTGAGATCCGTGCAGACTCACTGTTTCAGAGAAAGCTGGTTTTGAAAAAATCTAACCTATGTGGATTCAGTTACTAACTACAGAAAATAAATACTGTAGAAACCTAATGGCAAGGTGTCATTTTAGACGTTGGCTTTGATCTTTTTCAGACCTCAATGGCTTTCTCAACTTAGTTCACCTATGTTGTCAACATTACATTAAGCGTTCATACTAAAGTGTTCATTTGATGTTAGTTAATGCACAGATAAAAAATCTTCAGGTTTTTTTTCATTAGAAGACTGTTCTTTGGCATTTTTGTGTTATGTAGTAACATAATATTGTGCTCAAAAAGAGGAAAATGAATACAGAATGGGCTCTGCTAAATTGAAAAATTAGTATCAGCATATTTTTAAGACAAGAAATAGGGAATTGCTAGTAGTTTTATTTTGCTATAGCAATAATAATGCATTGCTATTCAATATTTACACTTTCTCCTTCTCTATTCTCTGTAGTATGTTCACTTAAACTAAAATTTCTGACATAAGTTTCTGAAATAACTTTCATGTGGATCATCTTTTAAGTTGAATCCAGAAAGGGACAAAAAAGACTCACTCGCTAAGTGATTGCATTATTCAATTTGTATGCGACTATATTATTCCACATACAATGGCCTTCTTATTGTGTTTGGTATCAAAGAGTACTGAATTTGCTCCACATCAAATGATGCCCTTTTATACACCAAGATTTCTCGGTGATGGATGCAAAGAGGATTAATGAATTAACATATATACATAAAAATGGAAGAAGACCCATCCCCTCTTCTTCTTTAGCCAGAGCAGCTGTAAAAGAACAGGTATTGAGATAACAATCCTCTAGAGAATGAATTTTTAACATTAAAAAGGGTCTCCTCCTCCTCCTCTAACAGGTAATAAACTGGGGGATTGGGAGCAACTGAGGCATAATCAAGGAAGACTTAAAAAGAGATGGAGATGTCAGGAGTTTCATAATTTCTCCATCAAATACAATTTTCTTCCAAAGATATATTGCAGTAGCCTTACTATACAAGTCAAGGACCAAAGATCTTAATGTGAGAAGAAATTCCAATATACGCTCTATTTGAAACATCTACTTCACAGCCTTTACCTTGGCGCTCCAGGCAGTAGGTGGCATTAAGCAATTGGACCATGGGATGAGATCGGGATAGGTGAAGTACACAGCTGAATGACACAACTACATCAGCTTAAGGAGGCTCCTATTTTCTACTGCACCTGAGAATTCCAGTCACCCAAGAGCTACTATATACCAGCACAAGCCACTGTCATTCATATTAGACCTTGTGGTGGCTCAGGAATAATTAATTGGTTATCCCTATGCTAATAAAAGTTCCATTCTGCAGTCCAACAGCTCAAATACCTCTGATGCATTTTTTTAGGTCAAAGTGAGACAATTAGCATTGCCAGAATGACACTTGCAATACATATTCGTCCTCTTTGGTGTTGGTAATGTGGTATAATATAGAGCCTTAAAACTAGATAACCATGTTATCTTAACAATGCATCAGCAAAAATAGGCACAAAAAATGACACTCGTGTGATGGGTTGAGCCCAGCTGTCAGCTAAGCACCACACAGCCACTCACTCACACTATCCTCTCCATGGGATGGAGGAGAGAATAGGAAGAGCAAAAGCAAGAAAACTTGTGGGTTGATGTAGTTTAGTAAGCAAAGGAAAGGGGAAGAAGAAAGAAAGAAGAAAACAGATCAAGTGATGCAAAGGCAATCACTCACCACCTTTCATGTGGCCACATATGTGGCCATTTTCAAGCAATGGTCACCTTCCCAAAATGCACCTCCCCTCCGTTCTTATTACTGAGCATAACATTACATAGCATGGAATATCTCTGGTCAGTTTGGGTCAGCTGTCCCGGCTGTGTCCCCTCCTAGCTTCTTGTGCACCCCCAGCCTACTCACTGAGGGGGCACAGGGGAAACAAGAAAAGGTCTTGATGCTGTGTAAGCACTGTTCAGCAATGGCTAAAATGTTGGTGTCTTATCAACACTGTTTTGGTCACAAATCCAAAACGTAGCACCATATGGGCTGCTATGAAGAAAATTAACTCCATAACAGCCAGACCTATTACAGAACAGAAATCTACAAAAGAAGGTTGGTTAAACTTGACAGCAGGAAATCACAAAAGCTGGGTTTGTGATGCAGTTCATGATGTTTTAAAAGGTCTGGTTTGTAAAATCTGTCTGTAGAATATTTATGTAAGGTGTTTATATTGGCCAGTCCCACCAGGGACCTGGTCCCCTTCATTCTGATACAACTAAAACTTCTAAATGACTAACAAATACCACTCCATCATAAGGGATTAGTGTTTCTTTGTAGGTGGCATATTCAGAATTTTAAGGTTTTTCTATGATAAAGATTCTCAATACCATAAAATTCCCATCCAAAAAGTATTCCCAATGCTATGTAAGACACATAGTGAGCAGCAGCAAGAAGGATAAAAACACGAAGTGTTTTGTTTAACTAACTATAGAGAGAAGCAGGAACACAGCAATTGTATTCTCAAGATTCTAACAATGGAGTGCTCCGAGACTGTATGCCAAAATGTAAGGGCAAATGGTTATAACTTAGGACTCAAAAAACCCTGTGTCTGAGCTGTTCAGATAAAATTTGGGACATTTATTGTTCCCAAATTTGTTCATATAGTGAGATGGCTGGGCATTATATTAGTCACATGCAATGTTAAGGAAATGGAGTGTTAAGTAGTGACAACCAGACATACAGAATTAACAGATGATTTTTAAAAACTAGAAAAGTCATCTTACCAACATATCAACTTCCATCTATCTTAAACAATATATGACAAATTATAAAGTACTTTTCTATAGAAGTGTCATGAAAGAAGAAGTAATTTTACCTATTGCAACTAATCTGAGACATGAGTAAGAGGAACCAATTAGAGTAGACACTTCCTTCATTAGCTCGCCTAGGCCAGCAAAAATTAAAAGCTGGTAATACTTCTAGTACTATTAGCACAGATGCCTATCCGGTATATTCTCAATCATCGGTCAGCTCAACCAGAATTGTTGCCTTGTTTTGTAGCCTGACTATAAAAAACTTAAGATACTGAAAAAGGAGATTGATGATGGGAAGGTTGGTCTGACGCTAGTTGCGTTCAGAATTATGAAACATTCCTGATTAAGGTCTGTCTAAGTAAGTGATTTTATTTTCACTGTGGTAAGAAACATTTGGCTAGTCCTATATAAACCAGTGTGAGATCTCGGATTTACATGCATGTAGGAATAATTCGATTGTTCAGTCAAACTGATGGATCAAAAATAGAATGAGAGAAGTATGAGAATGGTTGAAAGGCTGTAGTGTCACTGCAAAAGAAAAAGGTGCAGTCTTCAGTAATTGAGGAAAAGAAAATGGGTGAAGTTTTCTGCATTCACTGTATAAGTGATGGAATAAAACTGAAAGATATAAACAGTAAAATATTTTACCAAAAAAGCTAGCAAACAATAAGTGACAAAAATGATTGGAATATTTGCCTCCGGATGTGCTTATGATAAGGTAGGGTTTACCCAGAGTAATTTGCAAATTCTTCTAAAAAAAGTTAAAATAATTAATTCAAAGTATTGTATAAAGTTGAGATGTTGTTCCTAATCATTTTTATAAGATCAGATGGAGCATATAGTCTATATAACATAAAACATTATTTTCAGTTTTTGCTTGTACTGTTCTGTATGTCAAAATATAATGCAAATCCTGTGACTTCAGTGTATATGGATATCCATACAGCAAATTGTAATAGAATTTTCTTCAGAGCTTTGTTTCTGGAAGCTATTATTTCTGTGTAGTAAAGACATAGTAAATCAAAAAATATAAACTGTAGGTAAAGTTATAGTTGTATAATAGTGATTTTGTTACAATCCCATATCCTCTCTATCACTACTTGATTTAAAACACAATTATTTCCCTTTCAATAAAATGTAATGTTATTGAAATGAGCTCCCCAATACCCAATAACAGAAGATACTGTCAATTTGAATCTAAAGAAGCAATGATTACTTCTTTGGTTTCTGTTTTTAAAGTGGCAGAAAAAAAGGACTCATAACAAGGTGAAATTCAGTAATTCAGGTGTTTTAGGAACTTACATTTTGGGTTGTAGGGAAGGTTTATGTGAAGGATGGAGAGACAGTGCTATTATTTTTTTTTTTTTTTACAGAAAAAATATTCAGAGTTGACAGGAGGTCTATTCCATGGATCATATTTCAAGAGCATAACCCCCACAAGTAGGTTAGCTCATTACATAAATTGTGAAAGGAGGATTAATTGAAAGGAACTCTGGCATTGAGGACTAAGGTGCATAGTAGTAGTTAACTGTTTATGTTACCCAAAAAGAAATTAGTCAGGTCTTTGGACTAACCTAAGATAGTTTCCTAAATTTGTCATCCACCCTTAATTTCCATTTATTTCCTTTTATTTTCCATTTATTTCCCTTAATTCTAAAAAAGAATCTCCTGTACTTTCTGCTAAATAGGGAGAAGAAAAAAAAATAATCTCCAAAACTTATAATTTATTTTAGAACATCCAGAGACGCTGAAGGTATGATGAAGTAACTAAGCTTCAGGAAGCTCTTCCTCCTAGCTGATCATAGCAGGTGGTCTGACACTTGAAATGAGAATAGAGACTAGATAGGCCTGCATCAATGAAAAATGTCCAGATTTCTGTGGGAGTGGAAATTCTCTAAGGTCTCAATACAGCAAACAAGCTCTGCCACTGAAATTGGTCTGAAAGAGTACCTTGGTTTAACTAAAGGTCAGACCACATACCATGAATGGCATACAGTATATAACAAGCAATAAGCTCTTAACAGTTCCCAGGTCACATCAATTCAAGTTGAGTTGTATGTGACTTAAACTTGTGCATTGACTTCACTGAGAGACTCCATGTGCTGAAATTGTGAATGTGCTGTTTGACAAATCAGTTTCAGATTACCAATTACGCATCCCAGAAAAGAGCTATACAGCAGCTGGAGTTCACTTAAGAAACTAGCAACTGCAGCAGTACTTCTGCAAAATACTACCGCTAATGCAGCTCACTGTGCTGCCCTGAAGATTTGACTTGCCATCCCTGATATATTTCATGTTCCACCTATATTTAGTTAAAAAAATGAACAGTGTCTTCATAGTCCTTCAATAAAAGTTTTTTGAAGATCTAGTGAAATAACTCCCTCCTCTGCCTTGTACTATAGAGCTAGTGGATATAGCAGTACACAGACTGAAAACTTAGTCATTATGAGGCGTGCTCCTTTGTGCTCTAATAAGTCCAGTTGAGTCAAAGACATCGGAATGCACAAAATTAACTATTGACTTACTGACTTAGGATAATGTCCTTAATATTGATCCATGGAATTATACATTGCTTGGATAAAGTGATTATGATGTCTTATGGCTTAGTCATCTAATTGAAAGTTGAAGTCAGCAAACAAACATCAACTTTCCGTTTGTTTTATTTATTACATTGTTTTTAAATGCTTTAGTTTGATTTTTTGAGAGAAATTGCAGACATATATGAAAATTCTTAGCTTTAACCAACAATGTCAGTAAATACCATAGGAGTGAAAGCCTTCTATTGTCTTTTTCATAAACGGAATTTTAAATACTCTACAGAAATTAATAAAACTGTTACAAAGTGGAGGAAAGGGAGATTAAGAGGAAGTTAAAGATGGGCTTTCCAATGAGACTTGTGAACAGATGGCAAATCAACGTGACAAAGATAAAGGAAGGTGGTCCCAGATGGTGTGTTGTAAGTTCTGCCAGTAGCGAGGAGGCTGGACAGAGAAAATCAGTGACAGCAGGGAAAGGAGCGAAGAACTTCACAACATAAGGAACAGGCTGGAGAACTGCTGCCTGTTTGTGGAAAGCTTAACCCTAAATTAGATTTTTACATGATATACAGACTAACATTTTGTTTGAGGTGGGATATGAAGTGTTTGTACCTTCAAAAGCATTAAAACACTGGCAGTGGTATTATAGAGACTTGTGACTACAGAGACTTCATTGACTCATAAGGAAGAGAATCCTACAGAAGAGGATTTAGCTGCAGAGAAGTGGATACAGTAAATTGTCCATATCTAGTAGAATTATAGAGCAGAAGGTCACGGAAGGGTATGGGTCCACAAGGAAATTACTTTGAAATAAGTTAAATGGTGAAATTTATAGGTCATCAATCAGTCTTTGAAAACTGCCCGCGTACATGTCTTTACCAGACAGCACACAAGAATTAAGATTAAATTTATTTTTCAGTAAAAGGATGACGAACTAATCCATTTACTGTGGGATAAGTCTGAGCATCAGGATAATTACTGAAAAGGAGCTCTCAGACTGTAATTTCACACCCCAATTTTTATTGCAAGTCATTGTCTCTAAGGTCAAGCCAGATGATTCTGAGTAGGAATTTTTAAGCCTCACCTACACCCTGTTCTGAGAACAGCATTGCTCATTTTCTCATGATGTATTTTTGTGACATTTGTCATCAAAGAAGCTAAGTATCTTGCAAATACCTACTTTTTAATTTAAAACACAGCTCCTATTGGCTTCTGTTGCAGGTGTTGAGTGTTCAGCAGTTCTGAAAACCACACCTTAAGATGAAAATTCAGAAAGAAAAAAAAGGAGGAATTAATTTCTACCTATAAAAAGATACTTGCTAGGCTAAACCAACTTCAGCTAAAGTATGATTTATTTTAATTTCCTTAGGGCAACATTCAACTGAAACCATAAAACTAACTCTTCTTTTCTGGTTTCCTTCTTTATTCTAAGTACAAGTGAACAGAAACAAACGTATTTCCCTTTACTGCACCTCTAGAGCAGACCAGTTCCCTCATGCTATCTCATGCACTGAATGAAGTGATGGAAAATTATTTAATTCATGTAGTTAAAAACAATGAATCATAAAAAAAAAAAACAGTTCTGGCATTTCCTAAGTTTTGAGTGTATATGACTTTGCAACTCCTGCATTTGACTTTTAGCATACTTTTTTATATAAAAAAAATGTAGTGGATCCAAATCATTACATGGATGGGTTTTGGTAAGGAAACCATTTTCTGTCATCCATATAGTAGATGTTTCTCACTATTAAATGTGAGCAGATGCTACATATATTTGCAGTAGTTTCTGAAAAGCACTCAGCCCTGGCCTTGCTCTGCTCCCACTGTAGCTGACAGAAAAAATGTTGACTTCAGAGCTCCACCAGCCAAGTACATTCTAATTCCAGGGTCAGCTTTTTGTGTAGTGGCAGACACTTGATGTATATTACCCCTTGCCAAGCAAATCTTTTACCTTTATGCAAAAAAAAAGAAGAAAAAAAAAAGTAGTCCAGAATATTATCCATAGATTATCTTCTTCATAAGTACAGTGTTAAAGGAGAAAAAATCTAGGATCTAAAATACCTGTGATCCCATGTTTGCTTATCTCCTTATCTGTTTCCCACAAAATATTCCTATTTATGAAAATGGACTCCATCTGTTTTCTCTTTTTATGAAAGAAGAGATCTTACCCAAGGATACCAAGTTTCCACTGTAAGCAAATTTGCATACATTACCAACTCTTCTCCAAGAGCTTCATAAAGGGAAAAGCATCTGACACTTAACTTTAGAGGCACTGCTGTGTGCTGTTATAATAAACCGATAATCAAACATCAAACAAAATCAAGTCTCCTGATAATCGTTCCCTGGCAATATAATTTGTTGATCCTATACTACCAGCTGTGCCAATTACTGTACCGTGGTCAGCAGGGAGTTTCCTATTTGGGCACCCTGGAAGCAGCTAACTATTCTTTTTCTGAAGCTTAAGAACCCTATTAGACTAATCAATACCTTGGTGCCCTTAGGCTACTTGTCTGATGATCTTTTGATTGTTGTCTTTGGTTGACTTTTTCAGAAATCATATCCAGGCTTTATACAGAGTGTTGTCCATTTTCAGTACAAGATTGGTTCAAGATAAAAACATTTATACTGAAAATTTTATATTCTAAAGCAAAGAACTGAGGTGGTAGTAAGAGAGAAAATATCAAAATGACTGTATAGCAAGATGTTTTTCCCGTTCCAAAGGATTGGCTTAGATAGGCAAGGCAAATGTAGCTCTGTTTGCGGAGTCAATTAAAAGAGACAGATGCTAGTGTTTCAATAGTAGAAGAGAATAAAAGTAGAAACAACATGTTCTTCATAAATGTCCTCTAAGTTGTATAAAAGTATTTACTTTGGAGTGTATATTTGAGGGAAAATATGTCTAAAAGCACAGGGCTGGACGGTCATATTTGCAAGTGCCTGTTTCTAGGAATGCTCCCACTGACTTCAGAAGGATTCCATAGGAAACAAGAATCAGTATTATTTCTCAGATCCTGAGAACACCCAAGCCTTTGTGTTGCTAGATTGGACAGTTATGCCATAAAGACAAATTCCCCCTGAAGCTGCAGTCAAAGATCCTTTTATGCTACATTCATTTCACTTCACACAGTCTTGCAAGCCTTACAGTATTTTCACGCTGAAAAGAAATTCTACATGGGTGAAACAAACCCATTTTTTCCATGTAGTGGGAGGGCTCTTCTCTTTTGTTTAGAGAATATGAAATAGTTTTGTACCTGACTAAAACTGTTTGCATTTCTAGAGAAAGTTTGAATGTTACTTCTACTCCATCAATTATAGATTAGTCTATGGTGTCTCTTCCGTAACAAAGTAAGTTCTGAAGGAATAAAGAACAGCCTCTTCTTCCTGTTTGTATAATAAAATGTGAAATATTTCACATGAAATATGTAGAACTGATAACTTATGTTTGTCATCCACAGACTAGCAGGTCATTTGCTAATTTTAGTAGGTCTCTCTAGCTGCTAACCTCTATTTAGAACTACCTTCAGGCTTGCGAAAACTACTTGGCACTTGGCATGGAAAATAGCCCAGAGAAAGAATAGTTACTCCATTTTTTTTAGTTACTTGCAAGTTCTGTTATCTGTCCTCCTTTAGATTTTAAAATTCTGTTCCAGGGATTCTGACTGAAAAACTGTGAGTGAAAAGCCAAGCTTCTGACACCCTTTCACCTGGACTAAGTGGTTGTAAAAGCATACAAGAATGGCCACTAACAGATACTGCTGTACATGAGACTTGACAGGAGACTTTTTTTATGGCTGAGTACATACCTAGAGTAGCATGTGTATGGAAAGCACACCTGGAAGAACTATACTTACTGGAGGATAAGTATACATATATAAGTACCATTCTTTTTCTTCACAAATGATATTTTTTACATTGTTTAAAAGCTCTTACTAAAAAAACAGTTCTAAGGAATCTCATTACAAGACCTTTCTCGATTCCTGTTCTAACCTCACTAGTGAGGACAGATTTTCATAGCAAGAAAAAACATACTTTCTTAATCTGTATGTTGAGCTTAAATAATTTGAAGCATTATTTATCAACAATAATTAATAAACATTGACTTATAGCTATTACTGTGTTGCTGATTCATCTACCTTTAAGTCCTTACTAAGCTGTTGTCACATGCAGATTTCACTGTATCACTGTTTACTGACATTTCTAAACCATCATATTGAATGATTACCTTTTCTCCATACTGAAAACCTTCTCTCTGTTTGCATACCCAATTCTGATATACCGTATGCCATGTACCCAGTCAAAATCTGTGACAAACTTTGTTGTGTTGACTGCCTCTGCCTTTCCCCTTGATCAAGATACTGTCTTACTGCACAGCACTTATATAAAGGGTATTGCCAGGTGTCCTGGTTTCAGCAGGGATAGAGTTAATTTCCTTCCTAGTAGCTGGTACAGTGCTGTGTTTTGGATTTAGGATGAGAACAAAGTTGATAACGCACTGATGTTTTAGTTGTTGCTAGGTAATGCTTACACCAGCCAAGGACTTTTTAGTTTCCCATGCTCTACCGACTGAGAAGGCTGGAGGTGCACAAGAAGCTGGGAGGGGGCACAGCCAAACTGGCCAAAGGGACATTGCATACCATGTGACGTCATGCTCAGTACATAAACTGGGGGAAGCTGGCCGGGGAGGCCGCTGCTCAGGGACTGGCTGGGCATCGGTCGGCAGGTGGTGAGCAATTGTACTGTGCATCACTGGCTTTGTGTGTTATTATTATTATTATAATATTATTATTATAATCATTTTATTTCAATTATTAAGCTGTTTTTATCTCAACCCACGAGTTTTTCTCACTTGTGCTTTTCCAATTCTCTCCCTCACGCCACCAGGTGTGGGGGGGGAGGGAGCGAGTGGCTGGGGGGGCCTTTGCCACCAGGTGTGGGGGGGGAGTGAGCGAGTGGCTGTGTGGTGCTTAGTTGCCGACTGAGGTTAAACCACAACACCAGGCCATGTGATAAACAGATATTTTTACCAGATTAGATAAGATCTTTTTCTCAAGAAATAAAATAAAATAAAATAAAATAAAATAAAATAAAATAAAATAAAAGCCTACACATTTAACCTGATTTGACATGGAGAATGCAATAACCTATTTATTAAGAAATATATTTTGTAGAATCCACTTATCCAGAATTTTCACAGTCTGTCTGTGCAGACTTAAATTAATACATATAAACTAGAAAGACCTTGTGGTGTGTAGTGTTGATAGCCAAGTAGATTAGATTCTCTTATTGTTACATGTTCCTATAGCTTCACTCAGACTATCTACTCAGCGCTGGCTCTCCTTTGTTACAAAAAGCTATGCCACCAGCTGGAAATTTATTTCTCACAGTTTCAGGCTCTGTAAGTTCTCCTCAACTGATCCAAAAGTTGGTCATGTGCCACACAGGCTGTAAAAGTTGTCATATTTTGGGGGAGGGCTAAAGACATGGGATAACTTAAGGGTTTTATGAGAGGTTAGTCTCACATGTAGTCAGCTAACTGATTATTTTAATGTTACAAAGTCTATACTGTGATAAAAACATGTCAAGGTGCCTAGATGTTGATTGATGGACATGAAGAAGAGGGTTTTCTATCATATCAAAATAAAATATTCTGGAAAATTTCTCATAAGTAATACTTTCCACATGCACACTAATCACTGTCTAAGTCACACAACTGTATCTCATCTTTTAGCATAGAAAATTGCTTTAAATTTAAAGCATAGCAATTGCTTTAATTAGACATAAAATTTCAAAGGTCTCAGGCTAGAGATAATGTTTCTTCCTGAAAAGGTGTGATCACAAGAGACATTCTGGAAATACAACTGCTCAGATTAGCTCAACAGGCTTCTGAAATGGCTTTTTTAACACTGGGCAAACTAATAGTTCTCTGCTCTAGCTCACTACTTTAGAACAAATACAAATCCAGCTTGTTCACCTCACTGGGAAAAGTTCTTGCTCACAGTTCTGAATTTCATTCATAAGTGGTGGATTCAGCCTTAGCTAATTTCAGACCAACTCAGTTTTTTTGCACCAAATTGCTCTGTGGACAAATGTTCGCCCTGTCCACTTTCTTTTTTCTTTTTCCTTCTGTGCCACAGTCTTACTAAACAAATTTTTCTTTAAAAGAAATTATTTCACCTTGTAAGTCAAGACTAAAAATGAACAAGAAAAAAAGCCCAAATCCCTTAAAGTGTCTTGTAGGGCATGTTTACATTAGCATTTTAGTTTGTATTACAAGAACACTTCTGAAGCAAAACTCCCAGCTGTACCCACCTACTACATATAATTGGCATTGTGGAGAAGGTTTGGATGATGCAAACAGGATTTCCCTTGGATGAAACTAAACCAGAAAACGCTCTCCACATATGCATATAATGGGCTCCAATCACTGATTTTCAGTCCACGGGTTTAGATAAAAACTATTTTAAAGTAAAACCCTCAGAATCCAGGTAGTGTGTATTTTGGGTCCTCAGTGCCAACAATTTTCAGAGATTTGTTGCTACTGCTGATTGCTAGTGTAGACATAGCCAGTCATTTGAAGTTTCATGAAAATATAGCACAAGTCATCCAGCCTGGTTACAATACATTACATATTATTTGCTTTTAAATGTATACTATTTACATAAATGGCATGCCATGGAGGTTTTAGGAGATGCATGTTGTGAGATGTATATACACACATACATGTGCCAATACATTTGACACTGATGTTGCTACAGAGTGAATGTCAGCCAGTCTAGCAATATTGTTTTACTCCATACATGCACTGCATGTACCCTCAAATGTTCAAAATTATGCTTAGAGTTAAGCCATGCAATTGCTGAAAAACTGTGAGTCTGAAATTTACCTCAAGAAGATCATTTCTGCTAAAAGCTTTTTCTGAAAACAGCAGTGATGACTGCTTGCATAGTAATACAGAAAGTTACTTCTGTCTTAACATCTCAGAATTTATTTCACTCAGCCAGACTGAGCAAAAAGATTCCATGGGCTCTCAAGACTAACACTGCAACACATTTCCTTTGATTCCCTAAATAATATTTTTCTAATGTATTAGATTCAGTGATGATGATTCTATTTTCTACAGCAAGCCTGGCAACAAGTGGAAAAAGGCAATAAATGCACATGGACTTCTGCTACATGACAGTAAACAAGAGCAAATAACAGAAAAGTTAGATGGAAGCCTTGAAATATTATTTCTGCTACATTGCAGTATCCTATAAGCAAAAATATCAATATGTAATACAGAAATTAACTAATAGGGACCATAAGCAAGTCCTGCCAGGCAAATTTTATATTTTGGCAGATACAGTACCAAAAAAGTAAAGAAGTTGTCCCTTTAAATATTTTTAAATTAGCCCATGTCTTGCAGTATTTTTTATTTATTTATCCATTATAATTTGTCCCTTAGCCTATTTCTCTTATGACAATGGAAAAGAGGGAGCTGAAGAAGACCCCTGACAGTTTAGCAGGTCCTATACATACAGTTGGTATTGAGTTACTTGTCATAAGAGCCAGTTGTTCTTCCTTCTGTATCTTATCTATCCTCTTTCAGAGGGAACTTTTAAACTCAAACTATACTAAAGATATATTCTGGTTGTATATACTCTGTTATATTTGGATAACATAAAAACCTGTAATATGCTGAGATATTGCCCAGAAAAAGTCATTTCAAGATTAATTTCTGATAGCTTATTCTTTTACAAAAGAACTGACTCTGATAGCACTAGGAAAACATTACATGCATTCAGTGAGTAATCATACCAATTGATTTCTGTAGGACTGTTGGGGAATTGTGAAAATAGGAGATTACATCAGATTTGGGTTCGATTGAAATCAAAACTCTTGACCAAAATTTCCTTTCAAAATAATTGTGATAGCCTCCTATTATTTCCTTATTACTCTCCCTTATCACTTCAAGTTCTGCTTTCATACTTGTTTTCGACTGGCATTTAGGGTCCAGTGTAAGGGCTATTTGCAGCCCTATGCAGGGATACACTCGCACATACACCCAGTCAGAACATGGAGTTAGCTAGAAGCTTTCTGAAGCAGTAATTGCATATGCATTTCCTTCTTTGAGGCATGCTACCGAGACTTTAAAATTAGCTAGTCATAAGCATCTGCATCACCTTCTGTATCTGTTATAAAAAAGAAAGCTTTTTCAGAGTTCTCTACTAACATTTTAAATAATTCCTGGATCTGTTTATACTAAGGCAAAGAGCTGATACATTGCATAAATGCCTTCTTATGTTTGTTTTAGTACAGCTTCAACACCAGCCAGAAATTCCCCGAGCGTCTCAATAAACTGTGTTTCCTCCCAGATTCATTCTGTTCCAGACAGACACCATATTCCTCATATTTCAGCCTAGTACTCTTTTCCAGGTTCATTTGTATAGAAGTATGTTTCCATTTATAGGCAAAATAGATTACATGAAACAAAACCTTCACCATCTTAATGTAGACTCATTGACATCTTCCAAAATAGTAAATTGAACAATGTCAGAGCTTGTTCCCTAGCTTTAAGATCAAATGGCCTGGGATATCTTGTTGTTTAAGCATTTTTAGCAAACAAAACAGGGTGGCTGTGTTCTGGTCACTAATGAATGTGCATATAACTAGTTTATAATTGATTCCTGGTTCCATTTCTCCCATTTTGTCCTTAGAAGCTCTCTGCACAAGAGGATACCATGCTTCTTCATTTGTTTCTGAGAAGGACCTACCACATTCTGAGGCATAAAATTATAAAAATGCATTTAACTTTCCACACTTGCAATTTTCCTTACAATCATAAATGATATCTTATGTCAAAAGTAACACGTCTGAATAGCTAAGTTGTTAAGCTACAATTATTCAGTCAAATAATACTGTAAAATATTTATTGTTGTATGCAAAAATACTGTTTTCATGGCAGGATATTAGAAGTTAAGAGTTAGCGCCAAGCAGTCAGCTTTTAAAGACTTTGTTATAAATTATTATGGTTTTAATCTATTTTCACTCTTACAGCAAGAATAAGTTCTACCAACAGTATGATTGACTAATCCAATGTGGTTTGGATTAGTCCAAACTAATCCAAAAAGCACTGCTCTTTATCCAGCAGTTGGATAAAGAGCTTGTGCCTGCAATTGATCCCAGAAGTTTGTAAAACAAACAGCTTCATTCAATGTCCTCAAACATAAAAAAATCACCTTACTTGTTCATTTCACAATACCATTGCTTGCTTTTCTTGTTACTCACAGGAGATTTTAAGTTGCATGTTTGTGCTTTAAAACCATTTGCATTTTAAGAATTCTTTCTGTATGGTTTACACTTGTGTTCTTTCATCTATAGTCCATGACTTGACCTTTAATTTTGCCAGTTATTACTTACAGCATCTGTGTATCATGAACCTGCTCCTTATCCTTTGAGATAAGCACTACCTCACTGAAATAACTGTGGTAATTTTTAATACAAAAAGCAAACATAAAATTTTATTCATCTCACTAGTGTTACATATATAATACCAGATACTTTGCTCTTACTATTTCTTGTCATCATCTGCTGAGTAACATTCTGCCAAGATGAGATTTCACCAATGTGGAGAGAAATCCCATAGGAATAATTCAGATGTCTCTATTCTGCCAATGATAACTTAAGCAAATCTGGAAAAGTTATTTAATGTCTGCTGCTGAGTCTCTCTTCCAGTCAAATGGCAAAACTGCTTGATATGATGGTAAGATTTAAAGTCCCATCATTTTTAATTACCATTTTCATAATAAATACATATAATGTAGTCTAAAGTATAAATACCACTGCAATTTCCCTGGGTCAAATATTGAATGTCATGTTTGGTTTTCACTCACTCACACATGCTGAATGGAACCCTGGAGTGTCTGGAGAGGAACATGAATGACTGTGATACAAGAGGAGACATAAAGTACTTCCTTGCATGTGCTTGTTTTCTTGCATTTTTTGAGATGGTTGTTCTTCTAGTTAGGGAAATACCAATTAATGTTATGTTTTGTATAAAGGAATTACTAGACTTTCTCTAGTGGGAACAAAAAAAAAGAACATATCAGAGAATTTCATCTGAACTCCCCTTGAGGTGAAACCAAGAAGCAACAAAACTTGGAAAGAACTTATGAATTTCACCGTATTTTTTATTTAATGAATATGCTGAACAGGTTCACTGCCCTGGTAGCAGATGAGGGGCTGGGAGTTCTGCCAACAAAGCGTCCAAGCCAGCTGAGCCTGAGCCACTCAGCAGCACTACAAAGAAGCAGCAAGTGACAGTAGTAGGAGACTCCCTGCTGAGGATAGAGGCCCCCATCTGCCAAGGTTACCTGCTTTCTAGGGAGGAATGCTGCTTTCCAAGAGCTTGGATTTAGGACATTGTGGTGAGGCTACCAAGGCTTGTCCAGCCCTGGGACTATCATCTCTTGCTGCTTTTCCATGTAGATACCAGTGATATGGCCAGTGCAGACCTGGAACATACCACAGGTGACTGAATGTCTCCAGGAGCATGATAAAGGGCATGGGGTCCCCGATGGTTTTCTCCCCAATCCTGCCAGTGAGAGGAAGGGCTTGAGGAGGTGTGGATAAATCCTGTTGGTCAACAACTGGTTACATAGCTGGTGTTGATAACAGGGTTTCATCTTTTAGTGCCAAGGGACCCTCTCTCAGGAAGGAAGAGATGGGATCCACTTGGTCAAGTGGGGCAAAAGTATCTTTGACAACAGGTTGGCCAACAAAACCCAAGTGAAGAAGCAATGGACTCAGTTGTCAAGCAAAGGGTGTGGGTGATGTAGACAAGAGAGACCTCCTGATCAACAGACGAGGGCTGCAGAGGGTCCACCTCAGTCTATGCACAAAAATAAGGAGGTGACAAGAGGACAGCATTATAGAGGAAACTATTGCACCTTTTCTGAGAAATGAGCACAACTGAGTGCCCATCTGGGGTACCTGTACATTAACACATGCAGCACATCAGCAAGTAAAGAAGGCAGAGCAAGACTCCTCTCAGTACACAGTGGTGTCCAGTCAAAGAGGCAAAGGGCACAAACTGAAATACCAGAAAGCCCATTTAAATGTAAGGAAAATCTTTTTTACTGTAAAGGTGATTGAACACTGGGAACAGGTTGCACAGATGTGAAGTGTCCATCCTTGGAGATATTGAAAACCCAACAGGACAAGGTCCTGAGCAGCCTGCTATAGTTGACCCTGCTGTGAGCAGGGGGGGTGAACTAGACAATCTCCAGAGGTCCCTTCCAGCGGCTAGTGGTTTATGATTCTGTAATAAGGAAGCTTGATTCCTGTATCTGATCCAACCACTTACAGTTTAATACATACCTTTCACTACAGTGATATAAATTTATATGGGAACGAAGTAAAGGTATAGAAAAAACAAGTAATAGAGCCCTAGAATTGCATTGCAGAAATATTATACATTAAGAACTGATGAAAAGATGGTTCACACCTGTACAAATCACTTAGGTGCAGAAAATTATATTGACAGAAAGTGACACTAAAATATCCCCATACAAAAATGCAGCAGTAATTTATTTAACAACCACTTAACTTGAGTGTAAATGAGTATACAAGGATAGGAAGCTGAGGTTCTTCTGGTCCAATCTTAGAGTAAAAACCGTTTAAGATTGACTTGTGCCGGAATAGGATCAGACTTTTAATTACTAATGACACATTACAGACGACTTTAAATCACATTTCTATGCTTTTCTTACTTAAACAAAAATTATTCTGTAAATAGACCTTTCTAAATTTAGTTATATAGGTACTTTACTGAAAGTTTGTAGTAGTCACTGTGGGATTGACTCACATAATGAGGGGACTTCCATGTAAATACAGTAAGTGTTAATCAGAGTACAGACTTCAGAAATGGAATCTAAGAAAGGAAAAATTCTGTCTTTTTCACTTATGTTTCATAGCGCACCTGAACTGAGGGTGTTGCTACATTAGCAAGCAACACAGACCAATAGAAACAGAGTGAAACAATGGGAGCTGAGGCCTGGCTGCAAACAATACACGTTTTGGGGTAGGGGCTTGCTATTTTGGACTAGTTCTAGCATAGTGAGCATAGTCCTGTGGACTAAATACTCATTACTGGTTGGAGAGCATTAGGTGTGCTCTTGAAGCACATCTTCTGGTTCAGTTTCTTTCAAAAGTAATCTGGTTTGTGTGCACTGAGACCACTGTGTGATCTGAGGCAAAGCACAGTTAAGTGAGGACAATTGAGAAATTCATGCCAGAAGCATAGTCCTGATCAAAACTAAAACACTAATGAGTCTGAACCTTATGGACCCTAAGAAACTTATGAACACATGGTTGCTTTTAAGTTACTTGGGCCAATAGATTCATAAAGGACAAGTCTTCTGTAACAGCAGTTTGTGATTTCAGTATGGACAACAGCTTGGAAATCTGTGGCTTTAAGTCTGTCCCTCATTAGTCAGCTGAGATACTCAAATTATGTGTAAATGTACTGATTACCTATAAATGTTCTCCATATGTTTGTCTGGTTTTGTGCCCACTAGAAAATCAGTGGTCTGTTTAACAGAGCCAGACAAAATGTGCCAAGCGATTGAAATAATGTAACTCTTACTGGTCCATGACAGTGCATGTCATACCAGTTCATATGTGGCAAACATAAATGAAACTCAGCATTCACGCTTTAAAAAAAATCTGCTTATTGTCCCAAGCCCTAAAAGACATCAGAGCAAGGAGACTAAATTTAAACAGTTCTTACTGACAATCTGCCTATTGGCAGAGGTATACAATGGAACTGAATTGAACCATGAAGGAACCAGCTAGTTTTTAGCACTGCACTGGCAGATATCAAAGAAAGTGCATTTTCTTTTAAAGATGAATGACTACATGCTTTAGGTAGCTTCACTGTGTGACAAGCTTGACTTACATCTCAGTGTCACATGTGTCTTGATGTAGTTCAGTTAGTGATATGAAATAGAAGCCTAGTAAAGAGGTATTTCCCGTTCCTTGATTCTGAGTACTAAGGACAAAGATATTTTGTTTCTTAATACATCTGTTTCTTGATGCATCAGGTGCTGAGTAGTGTTCAAAACCTTGCTATTCCAGTTTCACTCAAATGGAATCGCCCAGATATAGAAATAATGAAGAAGAAAAAAAAATGACCGTTTATGGAGGATTGCAAAAGTTTTCAACTGGTGTGGTTTCTTGTAGTTTATGAGTACATATACTACTCTACCTTAATTACAGCACAACTGGATGAGACATTCCTAAAATGAATAACTGATACCTACCAATGTGATATACTTCCCTTGTCTCATGTTCTTGCTATGTTATGTCCGAAATGTCCTTTGAAACAAGTATCTGCACTTTACAGTCTTTGTAGAACAGTTTTAGGATCTGCAAAACTATTAGCAATTTCTCATGTAAGATTCATGTTAGATGATGATTTCTGATTTTCATGTTTGAAGACACTAATAGAATATATGCAGTACATTTAAAAATCAGCTGAGAAATATTAAACTTAAAATTAGCTTAGTCCTAAAATACATATATAGTGTAAGAAATTGACAGTTTCAAATATTACTCTTTTTTTTTGTCTTTTGTTAGGAGAAACAACTGTGCATTTTGTACAGTATAGCAAAACACAATACACTTCTTGGTTTACTCTGTTGCCACTTGAGTACTAAATGAGTACTAAATGAGTACTAAAGAAGTCCAAGCCTGGAAAGCATCTGCAGGGAAAAGTCCCGGTGCTATAGAGAACAATAATGTACATTCTGCATGTGCACACACAGGGGAAAGACACAAAAGGCACATCAAAGAGTTTGGCATTTTCATTTTCCCAAAACTAAAGTGATTTTATTACCTAGGCAACATTCCCAGTCTTCTCTGGCTATGGACATATGCTTTTTAGTCATGTTTTAATAGTTGTTTCATGCTTAAGGAATGAACAATAATTGAGATGCTGTTTTTTACATGCTTTAAATATGTCAATTTCATTAATAAGAGTAATTATGAACAGTAGGCTAAATACACCTTCTCACAGTATATATGACTGTAGAAACTCAGTTTCTCTTTCTCCTCAGCCTTCATTATGTACACCTGTAGCTTCCAAGTTCCCAGCTTTATATTACTTCTGTTGTTTTTGGCTGTATTCCTAAACGATTTACAATTCCTACCTTCCAGACTGTCAGGTTTGCTCCATTAAGTCTTTGTACATTAAAAAATCCACACTATTTCTATTAGTATCTATATGCATTTCATTAAGGGAGCTAAATAATTCTTCTGAGTTTGTCCTATAGAATATCGACTTGTAGCTGACCAAGGGGAAGGAAAGGAACTGTGTGAAAGAAACAAGGTTTTTAGCATGATCTTTTAGCAATAAAAACCATCCCTTTGGCAGAAAAGACTGGGGACAAGATATAAGAGTAACCAAAGCTTTCAGCATTATGAAATACGAATCAAGAAGTGAACTAAGACAACCACCAGTCCAGTAGGAATTTCTGGAGTCTCCATTCCCAGCTGCTCTGCATGATACAAGTGGCAGAATCAGAAAAGTAATGTGGGTTTAGACAGAAAAAAAATTATGAATAAATGCATATCAGGAAAAAAGAATCAGAAATGTCTTTTAAAACTGGGTAATTAATATACAAGAGTTGTTTGATATAATACTAGTTTTGATCCAGCTCAAGTGTACTGAATCTCATGTGTGCTAATCTAAGAAAACCCAGACTTTTACAGTTTTAGGCTTTCCTCCTGTCTTTACCGAATATATCTCCTCCTTACAACAGCTGTCTAAATCTTATTTTTTTGAATTGCCCCAATTATTTCGCTGTTACTGTCAGATGTATGATTTTTTTCTCTTCCGTATGATATACTAGATTTTCAAACCCAAAATTTCCTTCTGTTTCTAAACTGGCAGATAAGCAGAACACACATCAAACTTAGTCAAGTTTTATTTATCAAGGGTATATCAGAGTATCTTTGTTATATTTTTCTGTCTCTAACCTGTAGGTGAGAGAAAAATGTACCGCAGACTTAACTTCTGTGAAAATATCATTCCCCAGAAATATAAAAGTCACAGCAATACTTACATGGTTATAACTGAGAAATTGTATATTAGGAATGTCCCCTGGCCATGGTTACTCCTGAACTGTGCCTCCGAAGTGTTTCAAAGCGCACTAGTTGTCTCAGGAAGTAAGCATTCTAGGGACCAGATCATTCTAATGATTTAATGGTGGAAATTATCAAGTTTCAGTGCTGGGACACTGTCCAAGTCCTGGCACTGCTTGTGTGTGTGGGGTAGACATAGACATAGCTGTTCCTTCAGACTAGTTCCAAGTCACTAGTTGGACAACGACGTGAAAAAAAGTACATCTTTGTCTCACTGCATTGGTCTTGTTTAAAATTTCAAAGCCAATAGAAGGATGGAGGAAAAGAGGAAGCTTCCTCTTTTAGGAAGATGTTAAAAAAATTAACTGTAATTATCAGTGAGGTTGAAGCTACAATAATTTTTTTAATATAGTAACTAGTAATTGTTACATTTGAATGCTTAGAGATACTGTCTCCCTGTTCTAGGATCACTGTATTAAAACAACACAGAAAGTCTTATCATCTTAAGTCATTATGCGATTGCCTTATCTGTAGCACTAAAAACACAGATGTATGCAAAGGGGAATTTAGCAGGCAGATTATGAGCTTCTCCCCTCCTCCCAAAATCTGAAACCTATTCCTGTGAGATAACTCAAGCAGCTGCATCTCCTCCACCCTTGTCTGCACTGCCCTTGGGTTATGAAATTTCATTTCATTTTACTACTAGAAACCAGGTTTTCTCTGACTGAATCGTGTTGAGAGAAGAAAGAGAAGAAGAGGAAGCAATTAGTCCAGTTTACTCTTTTTTGTTATTTCACACTGTTCTTGCTTGGAATAACGACAGCCATCTCCTCTTGCATCCTGTCCCTGACAATTTTCACACTTCTTGACCATAATTCTAGACTTCATTCTTGTTTTGGATACATACCCCTAATGCATAGCACTGCTTTATCCTTACCTACAGAATCCTTAAAATTCAGTTCTGTACTGTCCTGTGTAATGTCACAATTTATTCATGTGAACGTAAGACCCCCCATTTGGCTTTTCAGGCATTTAGATGGCAAATGAGCTGCTTTCTTCCTTCTCCTAAATATATCTGTGCTTTTCACGAGGAAAGGAGTACACAGAAGGAAGCTTGATATATTTCTGGAAAAAATTAAACATGAGCATGAAGTCATTGTCTCCTACAAAGACTCTGTGTGTGTACGTGTGTGTACAGTTACTTTTTATTATTCTGTAATTGCTTACTAACAGAGAATGGTCATTCTGAAAAATTCTGGTTTTTTAATTAAAAAAACCTAATTTTTTAAAAATTTTAGATAAAGATCCCAGTCTGCTTCTCATCTTCATTTTTCAATGAAGAGACTATTTGTTATGAATTAAGGGTTTGTATTCTGAATAAGCACCATCCTGTTTGCCTTATAAAACTGAGACCTCCTTCCTCATCTATTATTGAGTACAATGGCGGCAACTAATCCAGAATAGTGCTTATGCTGGCTTTTTCCAGACGTATCAGTAAACAAATATTCTTTATTCTTGTTCACAGTATGCATGTTTAATGAAATACCAAAACAGCAAGATGCTCTGGTGCACTTCATTATGTCATGATTTCTCAATGTACAGAATGTCTCTGAGCTCTGCTTTGTTTTCTTCTGCTGTATTATCTTTCAGAAGATTATACACACATTATGCAAATGAAAATAAGAGCAGGAGTAATTCAAGAAACCATTTTTATTTTTAAAATAACTGTCAACGTCCAGCATTTCTAAGCAGTGGTATTTTCCAACTCTTTATACGCTTTTCAGAAACAATCATTTAATTGGAGAAAAATAACTTATTTACATTTGTACTTTATTCTGTAACCATCTGCTTACTTTTTAAAACATCTGACTCAAAGAAGCTGGTCCAATTTTTTCCCACTAAGTTTCAGTCTCTACCCCTTACCTTTAGCCCTTGGTATAAAATTTTGCAACAGTGACTCATTCATCTTACCACTACAACAGCCTGCCCCTACCTTCTTTAGGCCTGTGCTGGTGTGTGAGTTGTTACTAATGGGAAAGTAAGTTATACCCTTTCTGTGCTGGAGTAAATTGACTCCACTTTGATGGCAAGTGAAATCCAAGAAAAAATTCTTACACTTGCCTTCTACAGTGTCCCACATGTATGTTTCCCTTTTTGGAGAGATCAGCTTCAAGTCTGGGTCAGCAGTATAAAATAATTGGACCTTAATATATTAAGCTTCTGTCTCAGTAACGGAAGAATCCAGTATGGGACTCAGCTTACTCAGTTTTCACTTTATAACCACAGGGCTAAGGGTTTTGGGCCTTTTAAGACATGCTTGTACACTGATACTACACTTTTTAAAAGAAAATACTAAAGTTTTCTGTTAAAGTTAAGTAAAGAGAAAGAAAAAAAAAATCAACTATGCCCAGTATAATATTGATTTAATATCAAGAGTTAAATTAAATCATATGCGGTTGCATGAATTTACAGTTTTACTTTCCTCTGGGCATATAATCAAAGTGAAATATCCAAACATAGAATTTAGCAAGATATATGAAGTAAAAAGAATTTGAAATCTAATTTTTTTAGATGACAGATAAGCGTCTGCTCTGTTGTATCTCAATATCCTTAATAAAATATTTTAAGAAAAACTATGCTGTACATGCAAAAATGCCCTCTCCACCCCATTCTTCCTCTGGTTTAAAAGTATTTTGAAAGTATTTTGAAACTATATAGTTACAACAATTTGGAACGAGTTTCAGCAAGCAATGCATACCAAAGTTTTGTAGAAGGAGGACCCTGACATTGGTTACTATGCTTTGGAAATGATGAAGCAGAAAATTTGGGGTAATTCCTGAAAAACAAGTAATTTGTTAGAGCAATATTTAATGGCAGTACATTCTTTGGATAACTTCTATTTCAGACTGCATGGAGAGAACTAATTTTCTGTTTTCTCTTTGTTTAACCAAATGGAGTTGTTGTATATGCATATGTGTTTATATTTTCCAGATATTAGCATCCTAGAATTATTTCACATAGCTGTACGTTAGGAACAAAAAAAGATGACACTGTAGGTGAAAAAGGGAAAGTAGGGATCTTGCATGTGTCTTGACAAACCATGGTCCTAAATTTATGTGCCTGAGATGGCTGGTGGGAAATACACTATGGTGATCTCCCAGGTCCAGAGCTCTCACAGTGCTCTCGCAGCCTTTTTCTTCCAACCTGCAGAAAACCCATTTCTCCACAGCATCCCTCAATTCACAGTTTGACCCATTAACAGAAGATGATCAAAATTAGAATTGCTAAAGATCTACAAATGCTAATAAAGGTTGCTTAGTCAGAGGTTATGTCCTTCCATGCTCTCATTGCTCTGCATCTTCAGTTCCCTATCTGACTTTCCTACCCTGTTCTGCTACTGCTTTCCCCCATTTAAAGCTCCCTAAGTCAGTACATCCCTCCAGGATCCACCACTGTCTCCTCACATTCCTACCAGTTTTGCACTTCAGTCTTTTTTTTTTTTTTTTTCTGTAGGCTTATAGTAACCCTTGCTATTGCCCCATTAGCTGCAATGGCTGCACAAATCCACGTCTTTGTCCAGTTCCTGCCAGGGCCTGGGTAGGATTCCATGAGTAGAAGAAGAAAAGGATGCATCTTTAGTCGTAGAGAGAAGAGGGAGAATAAAGAAAAAGAAAAAGTCAGTGGCCTAATGATGACACAACTGCAATTACACAGATAGGAAAAGAAGAAATGTAATTTATCACATTTGTAGACAAATTTCAGACACAAATAATCTTTTTGTGGCTTGTTGATGAGATTGCCTGTCTCATCAATATGCTGCTGAAATTGTAAGAATGAAGAAAAGCCCTAACCATGCACGAGCATCATAAATTGTAATAGATTTAATAAATATGGGTAGTGGGTACGGTGCTTGCAATACCATTAAAAGGTGTGGAGCCTCCTGAAGTCCTGCAGACAAGCACCCTCAATATTCAGAAATAGAACTTTCATTGGAGTATTAAGAGGCAAACTCCAGGAAGGCCCACAACATGCAAATTACAAAAGATTGTCCTTAATAAGATCAAGCTCTCCCAGGGAGTGGAAATGAGACAGAAAAAGTTATAGCTAAGATTAAATATTTTTACAGCCTTAGAAGATTAGAATGAAAGTTTTTAAATTTGCTGCTATCAAACAGAAAGAAAAGCCTTTTCTTTCTCTCATATGAAATATGAGCCAACAGGTAAAGAGTTGTTAACCTCTACCATACCAAATACGGACAGAACCATAAAATCTGAAGTCATAATTTCTTAAAGCATAACTTCCCTAAGCTCACAATGTAGTCTAATTACAGCACAAATTATTGATCATTTTATCACTTCATCCTAAATACTATTAAAATTCATTTTAACTATGTGTTAGAAAAACAGAGAAAGAGGGGAAGACAGTTCCTAACATTTGAATGTAAAGTATTAAGGTAGGATTTTATTGTAAGAATACTCCTATTCCCTTTTCTCTTATCTGTATAAATGTTTCATAGTGGAAATCCCTTCTTAATAGTCCTTTAATATGCTAATAAATCTAGAATTAACTGGCACTTTTGAGGAAAAAGAGAAAGAGGTTATTAAAGTCTGGAGCTGCTGTTAAAATAACTTTCTGATTTTCAAGGCAAAGTAAGACAAACACATTCAAAAGAAGAGAGGAAAAACCTGAGACTGGAAAAAGTTTCTAAAAATGGTAGCGGTTGGTCATGATGCTATCGCTCAGTTTATCTAGTCTGTCTCCAATTTTACAGTTCCCTTTTCTCCCTCTCCCTTCTAGTAAACTGTATCTTTAAAATGGTGACAACCCTTAGCTAATTAAAATGTATCTCAGTATTAACTTTTGTGTCCTGTTCTACAGCCTCTTTATTCATATTTTAATTGACATACGATTTTTAGAAGAAGCCTCAAAAGTAAACTCTCATTGATTTTCAATTAAATAATTTGGTTTTCAGAAGAGTACTTGCCTTTGACTTTTGGTGACTTATTTATAAATCATGTTACGTAACAAGTGAATTAGACTGTTGGACACAATTCGTGCCTTTCCCAGAAAGTATTGATTCCTGTAACATAACAAGCCAGTCTGAGACCATAAGTATTGGTTACAGAAATTCTCTTGCAATCAGAAACTGCTATGAATTTTTCACTTGTTAATGCAGCTATCACTAGGTCACTCTGCTAAACAGACTCTTCCAAGTTCTTAGTGTATTAACCAACTTCAGGTGTGCATTAGCAGACAGCCATGTACTCTGAGTTTTGGTAATGCAAGACTGTGAGCGAAGAACCAGTGAAAAAAGCACCGAGCTTTAGTTTCCAATACAGAGGACACATATCAAATACAAACATCTGCACCACTGTGTGATTTTTTGTCCTGGGATAAATTCTAGAAAATTGTGCTGCCTTTAGTGACTCAGAATCTGGGGACACTGGAATTCCCCTTTTGGGGAACCCAACCTGACCGGCTCCAGGCAGCAACTGGCCTTCCAGGACCTGCGGCACTGGGCTCAGAATGACAAAATTCTCGGCAATAAAGATGCTGAACTTTCTCATGAAGGCATGCACAGTGCTACCTGGACATTAGGAACTGCCTAGCTGTATGAGCTAAATATATGGAGGCATTTCCACCAGATTTTAAACTTCTGTGCATGTTGATCTATTTAAAAAAGCAAACAACGATGACGCAGCTCTGAAAACCAGCACAGTTAAGCCCCACTAGTTGCAAATTCAGCCCCAGGTGAATGTGGATCCATGTTCTCATTCTTTCAAATACTTGACTTCCAATGCACGTCTTGCTTATCTCTGTGTTGGTGCAGCTATATGATTTACTACTGGTTTACCCTCTGAGCTTTGCATCTTCATTTGCATGCTCACAGCCTAACACTAGCACCACCTGTTTTATTTGAAAATATACCCTGTAGATAACTGCTGCACATCAGTTGAGGGCTGCTACCAGACGCCAGCCTGAGCTGCTGCTGTCAGGAGCACTCATCATTCAGACTTCAAGCCAAACGATGCTGAGACCAAACTGACAGTGTGAGAACTAACTGCGCTCGGATGCGAAAGCACTTTTACTCACGGATACGTATTTAACGTTAACGAGTGACACACCTCCCTGCCTGTGGCAGGGGAGACGGGACACCCCGAGACAGTAGCCGGGCGGCTCAGGGTAAGAGTTCGTCACACAACGTCCCTGCCCTGCGGCTGGAAGAAGGCGATACGGGACGGAAGAAGGCATGGCGGGTCAGGGCAGTACTCCCAGCCACGCGAGCCACTCCCCTCCTCGTCGCCAGTAGACCCCTGAAGCGCT
>NW_008825615.1:11659805-11663606 GCF_000699105.1 Pygoscelis adeliae
AGTTGTGTAGTATATTAAAAGAATTGCCTTTGTCCAATCCAGAGGCTTTGTCAGCCATTTTATGTCCCTCACTAGAGCTGATCCTTTTATGGTATCATTTAGTTTGGAGAATGACATCACTTTCTTTTACAGCTTGTGTGTATGATTTTGAAACCTTCTTATTCTAGTCTATAGTAATATTAGACTGGATTGAATAAAATGTCTTCAAGTATACATATTAATACCGGACTAGACTGAATAAAATTTATTAGGCATCTTTTCTTCCTTGATCCTTGTCTATTAGCTGTCTAGCTGGTCTTTTTTATTGTCAACAGTACTTAGAGCAGGGCACAAATGCCTAGGTTTGGCACTTTCAAAAACTCACCTTTTTGTATTAGTTTTAATTTGTAATGTGATTTATTTTGCTGAAATGCTCTATGAAGTAGGGATGAGTTGAAAGCTCAAAAGAGGAAACTTGACACCAAGTAATTCTGTGAATGTCTGGGTGCTTCTAAGTATATTTGGGTTGAAGTATTTCTGTAACAGCCTGTTTCTTTAACTTTCCCCTACTTTTGAGCCTGAGGTTGGCAAAAATGGCACTTTGTGGTATTTGAAGTGTACTGATGTGATAATGGTTGTACGCTTAAGATCTAAATTTGAATCAGCTATTATGTTAAGGTAGTAGATAGCATGGTTTTATGGAAAACAGTAGTCGTTCTACTGCCTTTTCTTACTTTATGTAAAAAGCTACCAGCAGCAACACCGGGTTTGAAATTCAGAAGCAAAATGTTATTTCTGTCTGTTAGTACCTAGACTATTCCTTTGGAATATCACCGTTAACTCCCATAGCTCTCCTGTTACCTGAGATCTAGGGGCAAACTGAAAGCTCTGGACAAGCTTTTAGGTGAGTCAAGTTCCTGTCAGTACTTCTGCTTAACAGGAATGTGTTTATGACCTTTCACTATTCATTCAACAATTGAGCTAAACGTCAAACCAGATACACTGATCAAAGACTGATACTCAAACGTCTGTCACTGGCTGGACTACTTATTGGGTTTATCTTGCACAAACAACTTAAGGCTGTTGTTTTTCATTAGTTTTCCTGTGCTGTTCAGTACCTGTCACGCTGAAGGTGCTCTCTGACACATTTCCTAGTAAGCTCTCTAGGAGAGGAAGGAAAGAAGGGTATAAATAGAATAAATAGCAGAGGTCAAGAAATAGAGACAAAAAATGATCTATCACCAATTATTAATATGGAAGAGATCTCAAACTGACTTTGGTTTGTTGTCATAAAATTACTTCTAGTCTGGTTAGATTAGGCCCATACTTATATTTCTAAGAAGAGTAAAAAAAAAAAAAATTCAAATCAAAACTTACGTTTTTCCCAGAAATGCTTCAGCTTTCCTAAGAAGAATCTTTCCCAATTTGCAGCAGCAATTTTTAAACACTCTGACTGTCACAGTTGTTTATTTTAATGATTTTCTTAAATACTTCTTATGGTCTTCTAATGCTCATATTTCTTGTAATGTCTCCTAGAATAACATTTTAAAATCACTAGAAAAATATAAGATCACAGAGGCATGGATTTGTTATTGAGTATTTTTCATTTTTCTGCAAACCTAACACTTACATAATGTTTAATACTGACTGTGCTCAAATGGAAAAACTGCGTCAATATGAGTAAAAGCCATGTTGCGTGTTTGTATGCCTCAGCATGTTACAGATGAATCTCCACAGAGAAAACTAACCCCAACAAGATTTCCATTGGATTATGAGAACTGTCATATCTAAGCAGTGATGGAAATAATTGATTAAATTCTAAAGGCACAGGCCAGCATTTGTTTGCAATGGGAACATGAAATCGAAAATAATTTGAAGAGCAGTCTGTTGCTAGCATTAGTCATTATTTAATTTTAAGACCACTAAACTTTCAGCAAAGTATTGTATTTTACAAATGTGTAACTTTAAAATGATCAATGTCAAAAGCAGCAATGATTACGAATTTATTAGCAAAGCTACCATTTTAAGAAATGGTAGTGTATAAAGATATGCAGTGCAAATAACTAGTATTCCCATTTTCCTTTCATTTTCCTTGTGGTCACAAATTACAGTACAGTGCAGTTAGAGTTGTAAATATGCAGCATGTCTAGATACCAGCCGTATTTTAAGCTGGAGCCCACACTGAATGAAAATGTAAACTTGGCTTTACTACTGGTGTGCTATTGAAATAAGATGAAAATCGTGCTTTTTGCACATATTTATTATATGCATTTAATATACACAGATATAGAAATATTACAATGTAAGACAAAACTCATTACAGCTCATCAAACTTTGCCTGTACTAGCTGTTTTAAATATGCTCCTTCTTGCTAATTTAAGTAATTCGTTATTTAAAAGGTTGGAGAGATAATCAAATTAAAAATGTTCTTTGTTTCTCCTGTAAGCCTTGCTTAAAATTTAAGTAAAAGAAATTCTGTTTTATCCTTGATATCAGATAATATATAATTTATAATAACTTAGAGTTATTAGAATATTAGAATATAAGTAGGTTTGGAAAGACAAATAAATATACTGGTCAGCATTTTTAACATGTCAAACTGTTTAGGGAAGGATATATGACTAAAAGTAGAGAGTAGATAAGCTTTTGAAAATCGATAACGCTATCTCAACTTCTGTAGATAGCTAGTACTTAGGTTATCCTAGTATTTCACATTTTGCAGTGATTAGCACAAAAATCACATAGGCTCTGTAACTTATGTAGCAAGAGTAAAAAAGAAAACCTTTTTTCAATAAAGTAACACAGAAGAATATGTCAACTAATGCTCAGTAACTGATTTTGGTGATTTTTAAATAGTGGTTTTATCAGAACCATTCAGTTGTTGTACCACTGTTTAGAAATTAGACTTTTTATTTTAATTTTTCTACACTTCTGAATCCATGTTTCATACTTTTTTTCACCGTAGTCTTTCATGTTGCTTATTATAATTGTTCATCCACTTAATATCAGTATTAATAGTCATATTGCAAACCTCATGGCACTTACCCCCAGAAAGTGTTACTTTGCTGTGAGTTAGGCAATCTGACTTTATCTGTTACAGAGTTATTAACTAATATTAGAGCAGGCCACGTATGTCTTTCAGACTAGGAAAAACAGGGCAAATTGCAGATTTTCTTTGTGCCTCAGAAGTCAATTTGCTTTCGCTTATGGAGCAACACTATTAATACATTCTCTGTTCCAACATACTGTGAAGAATAGGTAAATAATTCATTACCAGAAGACTGAAAGGTAGTGTAGTTGCTGGGACTTCACTCTGCGTAGATCTTGTTTTAGCTTGGTTTTCTTTAGTAACAATTGAAGTAAGGGCTAAACCAACTGAAGATGAACAGGTATCCTGTTTTTTGGTTTGGTTGTTTTTTTTTTTTTTAAACTTGCTTATTTGTAATATAAATGCAAACAGACTTGAATAATGAAAACAATGTCATAATAGAAAATGGGAATAATCTAGTTTTGTTAGTGAATATGTATGGTTATGTAAATGGTTAATAATAACTTAAAAGTGAAGCCTTAAAGTAGCAACTTGGAAAAGACCCTTAAATTAACAAAAAAGGCTGCATAAATAATGTTAGGAACTCAATATGGTTTAGAGCAATTGCAAGTATGATTTCACAGATGCTTTCATTTTTATGTTCACATTTATTTCACAAGGTTAAGTGAACTGCTGTTGGCACTAACAAAATTAAGTTGCATGAAGGTTTTCTGTAAGAAAAAGCCCTGCTTCCAACAGAACAGAATTTTGTGATGAAAATTTTCTTTTCTATA
>NW_008825615.1:11663657-11697755 GCF_000699105.1 Pygoscelis adeliae
TGAGGGGGGGTGGGGGTGAATCTCAAAGGCAAACCTCTGGTTTCTTGCTGGAGTGCATGTCCCATTATCTGCCAATGATAAGTAGTCTTATGGTATGCTCATCCTGTTTCGCCTTAATGGAAAAAGAGTTGCACCACAAGAAATGTGGTCTGGCAGAAGAACCCTGAACACACGGCATAAAGGGAGATTTCTACATTTCCATTTGTGTGTTTCTGTTTCCAGGCAAGGTGTTTCTTGTCCTTTCTGTTTACCAAGAAGCTAAAAAACGTAACACCCCCCAAAAATGCCCCAACTCCATAGTACTTTTAAAAATGATATGACTTCCATTCAAATTTTGCTCTAGACATGGAAAAAGTATGTGGGGGTATATATCTGTATGGTAAAATTTCTGCTCAACCTACATATGCAAAGTACAGGCTTGAAGATTTACCATGTTCATAATTCACATCCTTGTTGTGTGTGATGAACCCTTTTCATTGTAGTTTCGATTTGCCAGATGTTCAGCTGCCATTTTCCAGGAAAGTAACATTGACTGGGGTTTAAGGAAATTATTAATTCTTCATTTACAGTGTTGGAGAAGGGAAAATATGCAAATGCTCTTAAATAACACTTTCTTACCACACACACAGTTAATTGGATAAAGACATGCTAGTGTGCATATATGATTCTGGGTATGTATGCAGGAGATTAAAAAATTTACAGTTTTTGACCCTGTGTAGAGCTGGTAAAACGCACTCCTCTTACAAATACTCCTACACAACGCAAGGGAAAGCTATGTACAAGGAATAACTATGGTGTTATTTTTGCATTTATTGTGTTCTTTAGAGGACAAGCAAAAGATGATTTGGAGGAACTCAAGGTACCATCTATTTTAATGTCTACAATGAATAGTATTACATAATTACAATAAATAAAGGGGAAGAAATACATAAATACATATCAAATCCTATTCCTCTAATCTCTTGCTTGATTCACTGCATACTTTCTACCATGCAGCTTCCTGTCATTTTATGTTGTTCAGTGTTTACTATGCCCTGACTGACAGTCCCACCTCTCTCAGCCTTTCCTCATGTCGTGGTTTAACCTCAGTTGGCAACCGAGCACCACAGCTGCTTGCTCACTCTCCCCTCCCCCGGTGGGATGGGGGAGAGAACTGGAAGAGCACAAGTGAGAAAAACTCGTGGGTTGAGATAAAAACAGATTAATAATTGAAATAATAATAATAATGTAATAATAATAATACACAAAGCAAGTGATGCACAGTGCAGTTGGTCACCACCCGCCAACCGATGCCCAGCCAGTCTCCGTGCAGCAGCCCCCCCCGGCCAGCTTTCCCCAGTTTATGTACTGAGCATGACGTCACATGGTATGGAATGTTTCTTTGGCCAGTTTGGCTGTGCCCCCTCCCAGCTTCTTGTGCACCTCCAGCCTTCTCAGTCAGTAGAGCTTGGGAAACTAAAAAGTCCTTGGCTGGTGTGAGCATTACCTGGCAACAACTAAAACATCGGTGCGTTATCAACTTTGTTCTCATCCTAAATCCAAAACACAGCATTGTACCAGCTACTAGGAAGGAAATTAACTCTATCCCTGCTGAAAGCAGGACACCTCATATGAGAGATGTGCCAGTCTCTTAATAATGTTAGTGGCCCTTCGCTGGACTCTCTCCAGTAGCTCCATCTCTCTCTTGTGCTGTGGAGCCCAGAACAGGACACAGCCCTCCAATTGTGGCCTCAGCAGTGCTGAGTAGAGGGAAAGGATCACCTCTCTCGACCTGCTGGCAATGCCCCTCCTAATGCAGCCCAGGATACCATTAGCCACCTTTCCTGCAAGGGCACATTGCTGGCTCGTGTTCAAATAGATGTCCACCAGGACTCCAGGGTCCTTCTCTGCAAAGTCTTGTATCAATACCTTTTTTTATCTACCTATACTTATCTATAATTTATTGTAACATGGCACCTTCAGTTACCTACAGTTAATCTACACAGAGATGTTAGTTAATCTACAGTAGTTAGTTAATCTACAGATGTAGTTAATCTACACAGAGATGAAATCTTATATAATGATTTTTTTAGTTCACGTATCCTGCACCTATGCATGATATATGTACATGTGAGTAATGTTTTCTGCTTGATGTGACAATCCTTACGTAATGAGAAATCTGCAAAGCATAGAATTTCGCTACCTGATTGATAGATGTTTTTAGTGAGACCAGAAAAAATCCTACTGCTTTCTAAACAAAACTGTTGGCAGCTTCCTTTCACTTCTAATTTTGTAATCCATTTCTGGAAGAGTTTTTTGGAAGAAGTCATTATCTCACATTCCTGGTTTATGTGAAAACCTAACCTGACAATAGAACAGTTTTTAAGAGGTGTCTAATAGTTACTTGTGGGTATGGATTAGTAGTCCCCATTTTTGCCTTTTGTGTTTGTAGCATCTTTTTTTTTCTATTATAACACTTGTTTTCATGGCACTGATAAATATGCAAAGAATTGAGGAAATCTCAGAAAAACTTTCCATTTCATTAAAATATTTAATAACTAATTTGGGTGTGGCTATGATGTAATAGAAAACATTAACATGTGGGCTAGTAATGTAATTTGTCTCAATGTATTTTCTTTTTTCTTTCCTTGGCACAATTCCCAGAAAATTATTTTCTCTTTCCAAGTTTGTCTCTCAGTATTTTATTTAAAAAATACAAAATATTTTAACAAAATCTTTTTGTCTCCTGTATTAACCTTTGATTTACTGTCACTTCAAATATTTCCCACTTCTTGGGAATTATTGACTCATATTGCCAATTTTTTTCTCTCTTCATGGAGAATATTTTGCAGTTCTTGAGCCTGAGTCCGGGAGTACAGATCAGTAACAGTAAACTATCAATTAAGCTGTTTTTTCTTCTTTTTTTAACAGATGGAGTCCACAGGTTGCAAGTTGTATTTAGTTGCATGGAATAGCCTTGCCTATGTAAAACACAGAGGACAAAATGTTACTTTCTTTTTTTGACTAGCATATGTAGTTAGCTCATCAGTATATACTGAAGTCATCTTGAGCATCCAACCCGCTTTCACGCAATTATTTTTCTGTTGTCTTAGTTTGCTCTGTAAATAAGGTACTGACATTTAATATTTTTCAAAATGTCCTATCTTAACTCAGAAAGATACCCTTCAATTTTATTTTCTGGATTTTAAAATATATCTCAGTGGGTTCAGAAAATCCATGTTACAGAAATCATAGGTGTGTCCCAAGCAAACATAGCATCTGTGTTAGTCAACATGAGCACAAAACAAATGGGAAAAATACGAATCACAAATACTCTATCTACAAATTGGTTGGCACAAAAGTTGATTTGACTAGCTATAGTAGTATATACATGTAAATAATTTAAGTACTGGAAACAGTGGAGCTGTTCCACACTATATGGCACCTCAGGACAATCATACTGAGCTTGACTTTAAACTATTAACTTCCTTTCTTTTTTATTTTATCTTTGTTCCAATAAAATACTCCAAGCTTTTAATTTGGCAGGAGGTGGTAAGAGTATCATCATAGAAAGGTCTGGGACAATTGCCTAATATGCATTTCCTTCAGAGTTATGACGCTTAACTTCTTACATTTTTGAACTGTATTAGGAAATTAAATAATTTCTCTTTACCGTTAATGTAAAAGTTCATAGCCCATATCTCTTTGAAACACAATTGTCTCTCTCTGTTTCCAAAGTGCAGATTCAGTAACAAAACAGCTAAAATGCAGCAATATGATTTGCATACTGTAAAAACCTGTAGATGCCACAATGCTGGTACATTACACATTTGATCATCATGGTATGGCAGTTTATTTACGCACTCAGCTTTTAAAAAAACTCCTAAATGTTTTTTGCTGTCTGTTAATAGCTTCCAACTTACATGGATTTTAATGGGCTTTAAAAACTACCCTGAAGGCTGTTGCAATGTTTAGCAAGTAATGAAATAATTCACATTAGTCATGCTTACCATTGAAGTGTTTCGTAAGTTTTGGTAGAAAGAAGCCTTGACAGAAGCAAGCATGTTACAAAAGAGGCAATTAAAACTTCTGCTGAATAGAAGTGTTTGCATTGCTGCCCCTCTCTAATTAATAACCAAGTCAGCAGATGTTCACCTTTCTCTTTTTTTTTTTTTTTTTTTGTAGAATGTAGGCAGGAATAAGATGCTTTATGCTTTTCACTTCTGTGAGACTATGTCAGACACCCTATTGCATGCAGATACCATATAATTTTGAAGCTGGAGATAATACCAGAGTGTGGTTACAATTTGTATAATAGCTTTGCAGTGTGATGAAAAATGGCCTATAATATATGTTATTTTGAAGTGGATATACACACTGCTGAAGTTCTATTCAGTTTAATCAGTCAGAAATTTTGCACTCACAACACCTGATCATTAGTATATTTAATACTATCACCATAGAGCTAGAAGACTTGTATTTATGCTATCTGGATTACTACCTAATACACCCCGCATTCTATCTAATACACTGTATAGGAGACTATTTCTCATGTCACGGGTTGTCTAGTATTGCTTAATTAAGATACTGATGCACAATTTCATATTAAAGGTATTAAACAACTTGGATAGCTATATAATCCTGAGAATTTCCATAATAAATTAATTTATACTGAGTTCTGGTTGGACACCATGCTGAACAGCACAACTGAGATGATTGTAAATACCTGTGTTTTAGGCATATCAGTATAATAGCTAAGCAAAGTAGTTTTATAGAAGAGATAATATCTTTTATTAGAAAAACTTGGAGGAGGGAGGAAGAGATTGTAAAGGATTTGGGGTACACAAGTTGGTTATACAAGACGGTAGATAATAAGTAGTGTTGCATACTTACCTCATATCCTCTTTTTTCATCATATTAGTAGGTCAAACTATTGATATATTTATAAAATTTCCAAGTTTTGAAATGGTGAAGCACCTATTAGAAGACAAAAAATGCACTACAATCGGTAATAACACCTGTTGTAATTGTATTAAAAACAGAAAAAGTAACAGATTATTTATTTTATTTAATACTTTACAGAGATACCAATGTGTTTGCTTGCCTGGATGGGAAGGAACATTTTGTGAATACGAATCAAATGAATGTAATTCAGAGCCTTGTAAAAATAATGGCACCTGCATGGATCTTTTCAACAGCTATCGGTAAGCGTTGCATCTTCTCACTATATAATGATGTTCCAGGAATGACAGACTTAATGCATCAAGTTATTCTTTCATTTCTCAGCTTGGGGAATGGAATGTTATTACACAAAGACGAGCAAACAACTTGTGTCATGGATACGCTGCTTCACTGCACATTGATTTGAAGTCAGCAGACATAATTAATTGTAGATGGAAAATTTAAAAAATGCATCAATTGAAAACACTTAGCAAGTAATCTAATCTGGAGCTGTATTTTGTCAAAGAAAATATAGGATCTCTTTCTGTCATATATGCCCTGTAAGCACAGGAGATGCTTTAAGAGTAAAAGTAGTGGGAGTGGACATAGTTGTACAATTTAGATGAAGAGATTATATCATTGCTGCCACCTTGTGTCTTAAAATGACAACAAAATAGTAATTTAACTAAAATTTACAGCCACACTGGGAGAAAGCATGAGGATTTGACACTAACCGTCTTATTTTTTACTCAAAACCCAATCATGCATGCATTTATGATTTAAAAATTATTTTGTTTCAGTATTATAAGGACTCCATAAACAACTAGCTATCAGCTTCTGTTATTTGTAGTCAGGGTTTACTTATATTATGGTGTCAATACTAGAACAGTCCTGTATCTGAATGTAAACTCTTAATAGATACTGATATAGCTGCATAAAGAACACAGTGTAATGACTGTACACAGTACACAGTCTAGTTGTTGTGCAGTGAGTATATGCCTGGTAATAGAGGCATTGATCAGAAAGAAAACCTACCACAGTTGAAAACAGGCAAACGATTCCCCAAATAGCCAAAGATAAACTAAAGTAAGTTAAATAAAATATGTATTATAATATAACGTAATATAATTTTTTGTATTAGTTTACGTTCAGAATTCAGCTGAAATACTTTGCGTTATCCTAGAGCTGCATTTTTATGTAGTATTAAATGTGCTATTTTGCTAAATTTTTTTCAGTCCAATAACAGAAGAGTCTAGTGAGGTTGAGAAAAATTGTTAAAGTATTTTTAATTGCTTTTTTCACTTTTTTAAGTCTGTTGGGACATAAAACAATTTGTTAAAGATTTTTTTTATTTTCGTAGTTCTTATTTTTGTGAAGTTTGTAGTTCTTTGTAGTCTACTAACAAAAAATAATTTTATAACTGCATACTGTTACGTCTGATTAGCTGTTACATCATGGCAATTTGAATTTGTACATGATATAATGGCTTGTATAGGCAAATGTACAGTTTCACCATCCTCAAGGACAATTCTAGGTGCGTGAATATTTTGCAACCATGTATCATTACCTATCCTTACATTTTACCTATTTTTTCAGCCTCTGGAAGCATTATATATATTGCAGAAGGTAACATGGCTTCTCCTGATTTTGTTCATAGCTGGATCAACAACGTATGAGCAAATCCAAGGACTCCCTATTGTTTAATGAGAAAAAAAACGCTCAAAAAAGTACTTTTTCTGGATTTGGCAAATGCTGAACTGTTACAGGAAATGTTTACAAGAGAATTGGTTTGACCTGTAAGCACCACACATATTTTTCCTCAGAGCTCTTTGTCCTAGTTGACATAACAGAGCAGGAAAATTAGACTTATCATTGAATCATCATATACAAGGGTCATGATAAGCCAAACACAACTTTTTCATAGATACCTGTAGTTGAAACTGGGAGTCTAAGACTTGGCAACCACAGGGAATATGAGTCTAGACCAATGTTTTTGTTGTATAATCTAAAGCAATTTCATTTCAATCATTAGAGTTGTCCTAGTTTATACTCACAGATGTTACAAGACATTCTGCTTTTTTTCACAATTACTGTTACTTAGTATCAAAAAAGTGTTGGTTTCTATTACCTCTGTTAACACTTTTCTCTTAAAAACTACAGCAACAAGACAAAGCATTCATCTCATATTAGCTACGCAGTGGCAGTGACTAGTATCTGATCCTGAGGACATGCAGCCATATTTTTAAAATTAAATGCAGTCTTTAAAACAGGGTAACTGGATTCTAACTGCCTAATAGAAAAGGTCATGGGCATTCTTGAGCTGTGCCTAGCCATTGTTTTGGACAAGCACTAGTTGGTCTGGACTAAAGTCAGGCTAGGAACTACTTTGAGAATGCGACAGTGATAAACAATGCAGTTTCCTTGCCTGTGGCCATGTTCTGGCACTGTTTATTTTCCTGGTGTAAGTTTAGCTGCTGGCAATGATACTTAGAATTTTCTGAATTTCTTTGAAGTTGGCCACACCACTGCTGGTACTTGATATCGCTTCTAATTTAAATAATGTAACAAACAGATAACAAAGCTTTCTTTTATGCCTTTGATAATACTCATTAGTTTACTTTCTCTTAAGTATTTGCAGATCCATCTGAAAATATCGGTTCTCGAAAAACTAAGTAATTTATTGTGCAACAGCATAAAAAATACATTTTTTTTTAGGAAAAAATCCAGAAAAGAATATAATGCAAAAGGGAATATTTTTGTACCAAGTTCCAAATCTGTAATAATGAGAATAATAATAGAAACCATAATTACTAATTAAAAAATTCTCTTTTAAGTTCATTCATTTATCTGGTGCTATTCATTTTTGAATCTTGATATGAAAACTTGCTGCCAAAACTGAAGGATCAACAAGTATGCCAGAACTAAATGGTTTTCCGTCATAGGAAGAAAAGTCACATGCTGACAGAAGGAAAAATAAAAGCCTTCTCAGTTGCATATTTTTATTTAAAAAAATCAGAATAAGAAGTTTAGAATAAGAAAGATACTGAATCAATAGTTAAGCTTGAATTGTGAAATGTGAATAATTTGTTACATAATTCCTGTTTCATTCCAGTTAATTTTGGTTCAGCTGATAAACTAAGAAATTTCTTTTTCTCCCTTCTCACTTTTCAGTTTGGCACATGGCACAGCAAAGAAATGAATTTAGAATAGTTTCATGCATATATTTCCAGTACCCTGTGAACCTCACTCTAATGCTCATGATGGCATAATCTCCCAAATTACGTCTCTGAACATTTATAGACAGATGCCTCTATTATCAACTGAATTCCCTATTTCTCCGCTATCCTATTGTATTATCTCTCCTGATACTTCTGAGGTTTTGCCCTAATAACATCAAATCCTAATTAAAGCCCTCGTGTCTCCTTTGCTGTTACCAGCTTACAGGGAAACTTTAAGTGAAAATGTCTTCAACTCTCCTTGCAAAATAACAGGCAACATAGTTTTATGGATGAACCGGTGTTTCTAATGATGTAGAACAGTTTGGAACTTGGCTGTAATCATTATGATGTTAGAACTTGGAGAATTAACGAAGTGTCTTTCCAAAGTACTCAGTTCTTTCTGTATATCCACATTGAATCCCACAGATTCATGCTATTTGCCATTTTGTCAGTATTCGTTGTTGAGGTTGTTACAAAGAATGAAGATGGTAAGTGTCTTGTTGCTGCTTTTCTTTTTATAACATACCAATGGACTTCTCCATACTAAACAGGAAATTAGACTTACTTCACTATGTTTCCTTATGCCATCTATTGATCTTGTATTCTTTATAACAGTTTTAGTATTTGCTTCAGTAGAGTAAAGTTATCCTTTGTCAGCGGTTGAATCCATCCACGAAGATACCATTTTATAATCTCTGTGTAAACTGAAGTGCAGTTCTATTTTTATACCTGTAGTTTATCCTTTTTCCTCTTTGTTACTTTTTTGTTTAACATTTTCGTTTTTAAAAAACTTAAAAAAAAACCAGAATAGTCATCCCTACAGTATCTTGATTCACTGACTGGGACTCATGCTGACTGTGTTAGTCAAGTCTAACGGTGCCAGTCCTTAGCACCAAAGCTCTGTCCAGAATGTTTACTCCCTATGACTTTACTATGAAGTATAAATTCCTTTCATTGTAACTTCATTAAAGATAAGTTTGTTGCAAATGAATCTATAGATACATGTATCAGTTAGGAAATTAGTGATCTCTGTGATGGGGAATATTTAAAAAGACGGACAAACTATGCAAGTTCCAAACTTCAGAATGACTCTGTACTGAATTGCTGACACTCATTAACATGACACATTGCCAAAGGTTAATTCTTAATCACTGTTAATCATTATCATTGCATGTGCAACACCATTGGTCCTTACCGTTAGTAACTTTACAAACTAGTATTATTTATATATTTATATTTGTATATTTATTTATCATTTATATTTATATAATCATGCAATACTATGGAACTGATGCTGTTTAGTTAGCACTGCTGGCTGTGGCTGTTGATGGTTCTTAGTTGCTGAGGTCAAGGTAGTCAGTCCCTAGAGTTCTTCAGTGAGGAAAGCAGGAACCACAGTGGCCTGTCTTCTTTTTTCCCCTGTCTTTTCTCACTCATCATCAATGTTTTATGCTTCCTGCCTCCTCTCCAAAAGAAGGGTGTGATCTTATCTGCCCTTGACATTCTACTTTTGGAATCGGGACCCCTTCTTGCTTCACTTTTTTTGCAGAGACAGGCATCTTTCGTGCCTGCTCATTCTTGTCCTTCAGATTTTACTTCTGGCACATGTTTTCTTACCCCCTATTTGTGCAGCTGTATCACAGGTCTCCATTTGCCCCTTCACAGTTATGGATATTATTTATATATTTATGTATTTAAGCCTCGTTGTGTTACAAAATGCTGTAAGTGGAGTTACAGTTTTATGAAATGCTTATTCATTTTCTCCAGTTATGCTATTTTAGTGTGCTTATATCTGAAACAAGTATTAGGTACAGTTCCTTTGGCTTGCTTCTAAGCACCCTTTTTTGGGTACAGTGGTCCTTCTCTTCAGCCACGTATGATACAGATCTGAGTTTTGTCTAATGTTATGACTGGGTCACATGTGGGTACTCAGTAAAAAATTGTAGATAGTTTTGTAATGTTATTTGTATGCATCTAATTCTAGGAGCTAGCTGCTTCTTTTCAGAGGTGACTCTGGCACTGAAACACCTCTTTCCCACTAACTGCTGTGAAGACAAAAGTTGGTAAATGCCAGCACTACCTTTAAATACGAGGCTTAAGTTCCTTAAGCACTTGTGAGAAATTACTGATACTGTGCAAAAATGTTGTCTGTATTTAAAAGCTCTTTGTTTAAACCCTTTTGCTGTTTATCCTGTCCTGTAAGAGGCCCTGGTTTTCCTACCTTCCTTCAGACCACAGTTGAAATAATGAGTTGTGTTTGTAGTGGAGGGTCTTTTGAGTAATTTCAGAACTCATCTCAAACTACGTTAGTCTTCCTTAGCAATGCTTCTTCAATTAGTAACCATGCCACAATCATCTTTCTTTGTCTTTACTTAGATAATAATTTATGCCAGCTGACAATTTGGGTAACCATACTGTCAACCAAAGTTAGACTTATTCTGTTTCCTTCCTGTTACTTTCTCAGTTCATTCCTAAACACAACATCTTGCCCTGTAGCTCCCCTCTTTGCTTCTTAGCATTTGAAGCCACATCTTCTTTTCAGAGTGAAAAAATAGTTTTTCATTAGTGTAACTGTCACCTACCTATGCTGAGTTCTTAAAAAAGGACTAGTCTTATGTCATCAGAATGTATTCAGTGTTATGCATACCATGAACTTTAATTATAGTACTGTTACAGAAAAGCAGCATACTGTTGTGCTCTTTTCTATTTTTTCCCCTTCTGGAGAGAATTTATTTGGAAAAGCAAAGTTAAAATCAGCCTCCGTGTTTTCTCAGAACTATGCAAGAATTGTTGTGTGCTAAGTTGTATAAGCAGGTGATTCCTAAATCAGGGATGGGTGAATATATGAAAGATCCATAAGTAAAAGCATGCATATTTATGCAGTATATTTTTAAGATAGGCTTATTTCTAAATGAATGGATTTTAAACTACCATGGAATTCAAAAGTCAATCATGATATGATTATAATTTGAATGCTGAGTTCAGTCTGCCTTCTCTTTTTACTGGCACTCCTTTAAACTGCTGCTATACTCTTTCTTACTTTTTCTCCCCCAGAAGCAGTGAACAGCTTTTCCCACAGATGGAGATCAGCTTGGCATTTAATGGTCCCAGATGCCAAACTCTGGAATGTTTTTTTGCAAGCAGCATCTGGCTTCTTAGCTGGCATTTCTTCAGGGTTCTTTGGCCAGCTTTTCTTCTCTTGCTGCAGAGATGTTTCCCAAAACATTTGTCTGTTGTGCTTCTGACTTATCTTTAGTTCTGACCTGTAATTTTTTTTTTAATCCTAGTACCAAGTTATGTATGCACCTCTTACTCAAAACCATCTTCAAAAGATTTATATGGACAGTCAGGAGATCTACTAATTAATTAGCTAAAGAAATTTGTGAAAGCGCAAACAAGTGTTTCCTCCAAAGGTAGTGTTTCATAGTTTTCATCTCTGGTAATACTGCTAACAACTGGAAACCTGTAGTGTGCTGCTTGTTATACTGCAGTGTGTGAAATCAGCTTTAGGGTTTTCATTGCCTTAGGCAAACAACCAAATATCACTGTGCCATCTCAGTAGCATCTACTAAAAAGTCAGTGACATTTTGCACTCCTTATGGCATATTTTGGCCATTATTCAACAGTTTTGTGAAAGGACAGTGGCATTTTTACTCAAAATCCCAATGAAACATGAAATTTAAAACAAAACACAGTAATTACCTGGAAAATACCTCCCCCCCTGCCCAAACCAGCTCATCAACTTTTCCTTTCTGAACAGTAGAATTGCTTCTCCTGGTATATTTAATCATTATGTGACGTATTTTAAATAAATGTTTTATAATATCTTTCAGTTACAGACACCCAAAGAGACATGAAATGATCATTTGATGAACTTGGAGTTTAAGTGGAGGGAGTAAAAAACAGTTTTTAAAATAATAAGGTACCTGAGGCATAGCTTTGAGAGTACATGAAATGTGATATAAAAGTTAACCAAATTCATCATAGCTGTAGGGCAGTTAAACACTTTCAATGTAAATAATGTACAAATACATTAGCACAGCTAACAGAGACAGCTAACAGATGAGGCAGTTTGCACACCAGTTTCTGGGCTCTGACTTGAGACATGCTAGATTTTCTGGGACCTACTTCTGCGGTCATCAGAGGACTGCTATGAACTTCAAGAAGCTTCAGGGTGCTTGCTGCTCCTGGGAAGGGATAGCTACAGGAGGCTGTGACTGCTAGCAAGCTGTAGCCGTTTCCCACAAGCTTTGTTGTCAACTTTTCATGATCAATGGGGACTTTGAGCTTTTTATTTCCAGCTGACTCCTCATTAGGGACAGTCAAGCATCCTTTCAGCAAATGCTAGAAAGAGTGAAAGCCTAGAGCACAGCCAGCTGAGGCAGTAGTGTAGAAGGGGGCCAGAAACTCTGTTGAAGACACTGTGTACTTAGGCAATGAGGTGCTACAGGGCACTGTCCCTCACCATCCACAGGAGCAGCTACCTCAGCACATTAGAGACCTCAAACCAGACTGAGCTCCTCAGGGGGGATGTAATTCTGCAGGCCTGGGGCTGCAGAGATGTCTGGAGCCTCTTGCTAAGGCTGGGACTAGAGGATACAGTGTCCTTGCCTGCAGGAGGTACTTGTGCACTGTAGGAGGAGCTGTGCTGCCAAGTAAATGAGCTGCAGGAGGCAGTCAGCAGACTGCGCAGCTTCAGAGGTGATGATAACAACAACATCATATTCTCAAGACCCTACAGATACAGGAACCTGCACTCCTAACCATAGTGAAGGAGGACGAGGCAGAGACTGTGCTGAGGAGGTTTGGAAATGGAGACTCCAGTGATAATGAGGGTTGGAACTTGTGACATCAACAACAGGATGAGGGCTCCTATTCTATCTGCAGCTCTGCTCTACAGAGTAGGTTCAGTGACCTGGTAGCAGAGACGGGACTGGAAGCTCTGTCCAGCGAAGCACCTGAATCAGCTGAAGCTGAGCCATGAGGCAGCACCAGGAGGAAAGGGTGAGTGATCATACTGGGAGACTCCCTGCTGCAGGATCCTGATAGGATGTATAATGAGTCCTGAGGGAGCTGGCTGATGTCATTGCAACACCACTCTTGATTGTCTTTAAAAGGTCTTGGTGACTGGGAGAGGTTCCTGAGGATTGGAAGAAAGACAGAAAATGGAAATATGCCAGAGAGTGGAATGGAAAAAGGCAGAAAAAGCAAGGCTGGAAATGGAAAATGTCACTGCTATCTTCAAGAAAGGCAAGAAGGACTAGCAAGAAGGACTATCTGGGAAACTGTGGACCAGTCAGCCTCACCCCTATCCCTGGGATTGGGGGTGATGGAGGAAAATATCCTTGAAAGCATTTCCACGCATGTGACAGAAAAGAAGGTGATTGGGAGCCTGGATTCACAGAGGGGAAAGCATGCCTGACGATAGCATTCAATGAGATGACTGGCTTGACAGATAATGGGAGAGCTGTAGATGTTGTTTATCTTGACTTTAGCAAGACTTTAGACACTATCTACCCTAACATCTTCATAGACAAAACTGGCTGAACTGCCAGGCACAAAGACCAGCTGGGTAGTCAGTCAGTGGTGGTGCACCCACGAGGTCAACAAGGAAGGCCAACAGCATCCTGGGCTGCGTTAGGAAGAACATCAACAGCAGGTTGAGGGAGGTGATCTTTCCCCTCTACTCAATACTTGTAAGATACATCTGGAGTGCCGTGTCCTCTTCTGGGCTCCCGAGTACGAGGGAGACATGGATAAACTAGTGAGAGTCCAGCAAAAGGCCAGAAATGTGATCCAGTGACTAGAACACCTCCATATGAGGAAACGCAGAAAGAGCTGGGAGTGTTCAGCCTGGAGAAGAGAAGGCTTAGCAGGATCAACGTGTAATACTGGGGGACGAGGGGGACAGGGAGAGGGCACAGGTAAAGAAGACAGAGCCAGACCCTCCTCAGGGGTGCCCAGTCAAAGGAAAAGAGGCAACTGGCACAAACTGAAATACAGGAAAGCCCATTTAAATGTAAGAAAAATCTTTTTTTACTCTTAGGGTGATTGAACACTGGAACAGGTTGCCCAGAAGGGTTGTGAAGTGTCCATCCTTGGAGATAGCCAAAAAGCAACTGGACTAGGTCCTGAGCAGCCTGCTGTAGTTGACCCTGCTGTGAGCAGGGGGTTGGAACTAGACGATCTCCAGATGTCCCTTCCAACCTCAGAGATTTTGTGCATTTCTATTTCTTTCTGTAATCATCCAGATTTTTTGTCTGCTTATATGCATATATCCCTCAAAGTTTGGGCATAAGTAGGTGATTTTGGTAGTAAAATTGGGCAAAAGTATACATAAACATATACACCAGTTGCTCTGCACTTCAGATCTCTTAAATTTGGTCTGCTCCTATGCTTAATGTATATGAAATACATGCAATTTTATATTTCCAGTTTTTCAGTTCTGGTATGTGTTTTGGGATTCTGACATTTTTAAATAGCAAGTTTCATATATGCCCATAAACTAAGATGTTATCATACATGTAATATTATAGTTAGGAATAATTTAAAAAAAAAGTGGACTACGTACATAAAAGTTGTATCAATTCAACAATTTCTGGTCATAAGATTTGTATGGAAACATCTAAAAGTTGAACAGGAAGGAAAGGGCTAAAAAAGAAAGAAAGATTGAACTGTGCTTCTGTTGAGTTTCATTTCTTCTCTGGTGGCTGAAGTGAGAACATAGAAAAAAAACCATGGACGTAAACTTCCCTTTCATTTTTTTTCCCGTAGATGATGAGATGGAGTGGGATGGAGGTGCCAGTTTCTGTAAGCATAGGTTGGCATAATGTGTATCAGATTTGGAGAAGAAATACTGAGTTGTACTGATTCTTATCCCTGCACTGACAGGGTGTGGAGAACTGGCAGACTAGGGTAAATTCTTAGAGCACACTGAGGTACCTCTTGTCTATCCTGAAACCAAAGCTCCTCGACTTCAAGGTCACTGCTGAAGAGAAAATGCACAGAAAAGTGGACACATGCAATTGAAGGACATTAGGAGGGAGGGCCAAAGGAGAAATCTGTCAGTCATCTGCAAGGACCAGTTTTAAAACTGTACAAAAACACACCGAGCAGCCAAAAGTGTGTATGAACAGCTGAATTCAGTACTCTGGTGCATGTAAAAGACAGAAATTATTTGCATCTAAGGATGAAAGGTTAAAAATAGTAGTAGTCAAATAGGTTTGCAGAGGTGGAGGAATTGACTTTGCAGGAGTTTGCCAAAACTGGGTTAGAAAACCCCATGGAGTTCCTTTTTAAAAAAGGAACTGTTCAATAAATTAGTTCAGAATTTGCTCAAAGGCATTGAGGTGAAGGAAGCAGAGGTTTGGAGAAACAGTTTGGACCATTTCAGAATATTCCTGTTCAGGATATTCTGATATCCTGATAGAAGATACAGTGGTGGTACATTAGAAGGCAGGTATATGAGCTAAAATGCTGTATGAAAGAGTGAATAAAGCTTAAGGAGAAGTGCAAGAGAGAGAGAAAGCTGGGTGCTCATAATGAGATTTGGGCTAATAAATAAAAATGATAGAACAAAAAAAATGCCCTATTGCCTTCAATGCAAATGACAACAGGTAGCATTACTTCTTTGATTTTTTTTTTAAATTTATTGATTTTGCCATAACCTGTTTATAGTTACCTTAAAGTGAGTACGTAACTTTTAATACTTGGCATTTTTCTGCCTGACAGATCTTCGATGGAAGTCATCCCCCTATCATGTTATATAGCAATGCTAGTAAAATTGAAGTTCAGTGGCTTGTCTTCTGTAGCTACACTTCCGGGCAATAACAAAAATGCCGCCACCACTAAGTATTCTTTTTGGGGGGGAAGAGTGAGAGTTAAAACTGGAATGGATAGAAATAAGATAGGCAATGAACAGAAGAATGGCTGAAAAGGTTTTCAAGGCAGACTTCACTAACTCGTTATTTCTAATCCAAATCTGTTATAATGCTTCTGTTGCAGATGATTCATAATAGACTCAATTTTGCTTGTTCTTTTGCCCTTCATTTAACAGTTCCCTAAAAGGACATTCACTTCATTCAGGAAACCTTAGTAAAATAGGAAGTTTAAACAAACAAACAAACAATAGTGCTGACACTTTAAAAATGGCTCATTAGAAATGAATGGGAAAACCATCTGTCATTGTTAGCTACAGATTAGATGTTCCATGCATTGGCAGTGTCTAATACACGCACAAAGGAACAAAATTTAGGAAGGATTATGGGCATTGCTGCTGACATTATATCCTGTTGAACCGTGGAGAATGGGTAATAAACAGTTCCACATAAAAGGACAGGATGTAGATCCCCATTCTGTTTACTATAAAACCTGTATTTTTTTCCTTTGATTTGAAAGGTCATTAGTAAAACCTACATGTTGCACTTGTTAGAACAGATTTCATCAGTTTCATAGGTATTGTTCCTTTTACCTACCTTCTTATAGCAATTCTAAAGTGGTTAAGAGTCAAAATTTTTGTAAATGAATTGTCAGTTTTAATGCCAAGGTGTTACCTGTGTTTATTTTGTACTGAAATAACTTCCCAGCCAAAACAAAAGCAATGTTTCATCTGCAATTATGAGGCATTTTCCTTTGAAGTAGAGAAAGATTTTTAGAGAATAGCAGTCATAATTTCCTTATTACTAACAACGTACAAGACTATTTTGCAGACATCAGTTTCTCTGTTTTGGGAGATAAGAGGGAGAAAATGAAACCTGACTATATATTTAGTTGTAGTGTAGGAGAATATGTTTTAGTTATGTCAAGCAGTTCAGTAGTGAAATACTGTGTAACCCAGACAGCATTGATTTTTATCAGTGATACTCAGATACCTTAGATGAGTAGATTACATTACTGTCGTTAGGTCACTGGGGTGATGAAGATAACATGTGAAAAAGAATTCTGCAAGACTATTAACAGAATGGAGTAACATCTAGCATATGTGAAACTGGCAGTGTATGGCCTATAGCTAATGAAAGTAAGAAGGAGTTTTGTTTTGTTTTTCCATTTAAGATGTGATAAAAGAAATTAATGTAAGACTTTTCTTTTAAAAAAATTTTTTTAAGAAAAAAGATTGTGCTAGCAACTACAAAATTGGTTTTGGAGAAGAGCATAATTGTATGTTTAGAAAATACATGTTTGAAAAAGTATGAATTATTCAGCTAAAGCAGTTGCATCTTTGAACTGATTGCTTATATATGATAGTACAATACGAAATATATGTACACATTTACAAATTATATTAAATGGTTCTAGTATAAGTAAACTGTACACAATACATAATTAGAAAATCAACATCGTCTTCCCCACCACTAGTTTCTACGGGTAATCGAATTTTAGTTGATAGTCTTTTTGGGTTTGTCTGAGATTTAAACTGTTATGTTCTGTTAGATCAATAGAAGTATTATAGGAAAGTTTATTTAGACTGCAATTACAGATAGTACACTATTAGAGGTCCTCTATAAAGCAGTGCTTGCTCTTGAGCAATGGCAAGCAGACTAATGCAGGATCTGTAATTATCATATTTGCTTCCACCAAATGCCAGTTTGGATGTGTGAAAAAAATCTATCACAGTTATAATAAGAAGCCTTTATCTTTGAAGGTCACAAGTAGAGAAAAGGGAGCACAAATATAAAAGTCATACCTCTCTATGAGCATCCATATCTATTGTTATGTATATCTCTTAGGCTTGTTCATTCCCTATCTGGAAGGGGCAGTCATAAAATTTTCATAGGTTTGCTCTATAGAACTAACTTGGTGAGACAGCCATAGCAGAAAATTGGATTGTATATATTATAGTAGATATCAAAGGTAGATAAAGACATAACTGACTCTTGGAGACCAATTGAAAATAATTTTTGTTGTTTGCTTTTATAGCTTTATATCAGAACAATAATCTTCTTAAGGACAAAGCTATTTTTGAAATGCTGGTTGCCAGGACATGACAAGTCGAATTTTGTTTTGTAACAGAATCTGTAGTAGGGAAATACCCACCTCATCTTGTGACTGCAGTATTTGAGCAGCGTGTGTGTGTGTATAAACATTGAGAAATACTGTCTGAGTTGAACTTAAAAATGCTTACTTTTGCTCTTTTCCTATTGTTTATATGCTTGGAAGTTGTGACACTCCTTTATAAAATATTTAATGGGTTTACTTAAATAATTCTTCTTAGGCAAACTTAAGCAAGGCCCGTGTAGGTGATCTTTGGTAAATTTAGTTGTGGCAAAATGAAATGTTGCTGCCTCAGTTATTTGTTGGAAGTTAACAATCCTCATACATGATTAGGTGAATGGTAAGAGATTATAATTTGGAGAATGGAGGCATCCTTGCTTCTTAATCTTTTTCTGAAATATTTTCTAGACTGCCAGTATTGATGATGACAAACTCCGTAGCCTTTCCAGATGTTTTATTTCATATAGGCTCCTTTGAAAATCTGAGTTTATAATGTTGAAATTAGCATTGTGAGGGTTGTTCACATGCTAAATGATTCACCAGATAAACTTTGATGTATAATTGACTATTGCTGAGTGTTGAAAATGCTTGAATAGTGCTCTTAAAACGTATAAATGTTGGTACTATATGGTTAAGTGATGTCCTGATGGCCTGATGTGTTCTACTATACTAAATACCGCAGCTATTCTTGATTATCAGTTGTTTACAGGCAGCTAATTGGTTCTAGGCATGAAGTTTTCAATGTGTTCTATATTTGGAATGCAAAAAAAGAAAAGAAGGTTATTTAACATGGAACATTAATCCATTTGTTCAAAGACATGTTTTTTTATGTCATCGCTTCCATTCCTGGATTTGATAGTGCTTTGATGTCAGACTGAGCCAAAGACATCCAGTTTCCTCTGTGATATACCTCCTTGGAGCTTGAGTAGGCCCAAGGTAAAGATCAAGCGACAATCTTGAAAGTAGCTTAAAAAACAGGCGTAGAACACCGGAAAAAAAAGCTGATAAAGACATCTTGTTTAAATGACAAAAGTCTATGCAAAGTTCAGAAACAGTCAGAAACACGAGGGAGAGATGTTTCTTTGTTCTCATCTGTTCAAATCATTATGCAGAGGTCATTTGCACAGACTACTGAATTGGTGTGTATTACGTTCAATTATTTTTCATGTCAGATTTTCTAAATGTCTCAGTAATCTTGTCTTCAGGGTTAGGTTCGTATTGCTTGCGCTTCATAAAATTTCAGAGTTGCAGCATGCCATCTACCATTTCATGTTGCTGTGCTAATTATTGCTAATAAAGATTAGCAATTGTAATTACCTTTACTTGGTCTTCTTTTGTTGCCTGTTGGTGGAAGGAACAGACCAGGAAAGATCTCCTTTACTCCCCTAGAGCAAAAGTACCTTCTGTTTTTAGTATTCTACCTGAACAGTTAATTTTTCTTTTCTGTAATCAGTGACATCTCTGTATGCTAGGGGGAGGGCTTTGAGGTCAATTGACAGAACTATTGTTGCATTGCTAAACTTTCCAAATTTAACAAATGTCTCTCCTGTAGGGGCTGTTACCTTCTTGCAGGTGATAGCTTTTATTTTTTCAGTGCAACATTCTTCTTCCTTTCAGATTTCTCAGGTCAAAGAGGTCTTGTCTCAAAATCAATGTACTGTTACACAGTAAGAGTTACCTGTAACTCTCAGAAAATATCAGATCAGAAACTGAAAAAAGGCAGTGAGCTAATTTTGATATGAACTAGGACCTTTACACTGAAATCTAGTAGAGAAGAAAAGATTTCCAAGGGGAATAGTGCTGAAGGTACCAGTTTCCATAGGTGCAGCAATAAACCCAGTACTGCCAGATTTGTCATCAAAGACTGGCATTAAATTAAGATGGAGGAGCACAAGCAAACAGGTGACTAGGGAGATGGAAGCCTTTTCTTCAGGAATCCTCCAAAGATGGAGAGGCTTCCAGATAGCTGATTTATTCACTATCTGAGCTCTTAACAGATTAACTTTATGTAACATCAGCTTCTTGGACACAGCATTACAGTGCTTTTTTTTACCTCTACCCAAGCGAATCAGCACCATCCAAGATACTGGAGGTAGACGCCTTACTGTTCACCATAGCATTGATTTACTGATGCTGTGTTTTCACAAATGAAGGTTTTTCTCTCTGGCAGACTCAATCTTTGGAAAGATGTTTCCTGTTAAAAAGGATGCAAATTATGTTTTTTCCCCCAGGTTTCTGGATGAAATCTTGAGTTACCTTGTTGCTGTTATACTGATTGTTGTTGTTCCAGTGTGGGATGAAGGATGCATAGGCAAAGAATGCAGATCTTGATGTTAGTGACAACAGATGGTAAGATAAAAAGGAATATATGTCCTTTTCCCTTTGCATTTTGTCAGGAACAGAAGGAAGTCTAAAGCAGGTTTACTTAATACATGATGTTACTCAAAAGAGCAGCTTCACATGCCAGAATGCATAGACAGCCTGTATGGAGGTCTGCAGTAATTCAAGAAATTAATGCTGCTACTCAGAAAATCATTTTTCACACTGAACACAAATTTAGACATATCTTTCTTTCTCTTTACTCTGCGTTGTATGCTAACTTGCTAAGCTGCATTCCAAAATTTTCACGACTGTGACACTCTTCTGATACAACTTGGGGAATTTAAGAGAAGGAAGTTCCTATTTTTTTAAGGGATGATTCGGTATTTTTTAATCTTTTTATAATTTCTTTTAAAAATCTTGAACATGGTAAGTAGTTTTTCCTAGCACCCTAGATAATAAGCAAAACTGTAAAGCAAAAAAAAAAACCTCCCAAAACATGAAAAACTTTTTTTTGCAATTTTTAATGATTTCCTGCTGCATCTAAAGTAGGAAGTAAGACTGATGGAAAGGCACTTTACCAACTGTTTTCTACGTGGTCATGGTCTATGAACAAGATTGTTGATACCAAACCGTATTGTATTTTCTGGTTCCAAGCCATATGACCTGAGTGACAGTAATAATGCTCAGTTTTACTTGTTTTGTTGTCTTCCTTAATTAGAAGTATTCAAAGTGTTCAGTGTTTGTGCTTTTTGAAGCACAACCATTCCTTCTAATGAGACTGCCCTCTAGTGACAGTTTTACTGGTGATTTTTAATTATTTTAATGTTTCCCAGCCAAAACAGAAAACAATTTAATTTAATCTGGCTTTGTCGATATGAGGATTTGCTGCACAATCCGTCTTGAGATAAATACGCAAATTGTTTGATTGATCTGAAAAGGAACTGGGTGTACCTCATCTCTGTGGTCCAGTAGTCTGAAAGTTGCATCCAGTCTGACATAAGATGTATCTTGTATTTTGATTTAGGAAAATGGAAAAACAAAAAAAGCTGCATTAAAAAATTGGGAGCTGAAAGTTGAAATATCCTTTGTAGGACATAAAATTCTGTTTCCTAAACCAGAAATGTATGCATTGCAGCTGAACTCGAGCTTAAAGTAAAAGCTGAAATATAGCTTGCTTTCTTCTTGAGCTGAATGTTACCTTGTAATTGTGTGAACTCATTGCTTCAAATAGAGGATTAAGGAAGAAATATCTGGAAAACGAGCAAATGCAACTTTGTCTGTTTGTTCCTCTAAAACTTTTTTTTGTGTCATGTCCCTGAAATCACAGAGTATAAGGAAGAAATTGTAGTTATTGCTACCAAAAGGACGAATGTGAGCAGAGGATTATGGGAGCAAAAGTATACAGAATAGAGAAAATATATCCTAAAAAATGAGAAAAAGGACAAGGATAAAAAGGGTGAAGCAATTAGACTGGAAGGGAATGAAAACTACCTAAGCCCTCTGAAGTTTTTCTGTATGCATCAAACATGCAAAAGGCACATTTACACACTATTATAGTAGCAGAAATGTAATCTTTTTCTCTCTTTTTCCAGCAACGTACCTCCCAAATCAAAGGCCTTACAGAAGTCAAGGTAGATGACATCTGTAGCTCTTCCTTTGTCCACTGATGCAGTGACTCCATTGTAGAGGAGTCACTGCCATCAGGCATCTACGTCATTGTAGAGCCACTGGATTAGTCAGGCATGATTTGCCCTTGGTGAAGCCATGTTGGCTGTCTCTAATCACCTCCCTGTCTTCCGTATGTTTCAACATAGCTTCTAGGAGGATGTGTTCCATGATCTTCATAGGCACAGAGATGAGGCTGACAGGTTGGCAGTTCCCAGGGTCCTCCTTTTTACCCTTTTTAAAAATGAGCATGACGTTTCCCTTTTTCCAGTCACTGGGTACTTGGCCTGACTGCCATGACTTTTCAGCTGTGATGGAGAGTGGCTTGGAAACTATATCAGCCAATTCCCTCAGGACCCTGGGGTGCATATCATCGAGTCCCATGGACTTAGGTATGTTTACGTTGCTCAGGTGGTCTCAAACCTGACCTTCTCCTAGGATTGGAAGGACTTCATTCCCCCAGTCCCTGCCGTGAGGTTCAGAGGCTTGAGAGATGTGGGAAGAGAGATTAGCATTGAAAACTGAGGGGAAAAAATTGTTGAGTACCTCAGCCTTCCCTGTGTCTGTTGTCACCAGTTCCCCTGTCTTATTTATCGCAGAGGTGTATTTTCTTTAATTGTCCTTTTCTAGCCAACATACCTGTAGAAGCCCTTCTTACTATTCTTTGCATCCCTTGCCAAACTCAGCTCCAAATGTGCCTTAGCTTTCATAATCCCACCCCTACACATTGGGGCAGCATCCTATATTCTTCCCAGGATACATGTCCCTTGTTCCATTGCCTGTGCATTTCCTTCTTACATGTCAGTTTGTCCAGGAGGTCCTTACTAAGCCATGCTGGTCTGCTGCCTTCCTTGTCTGATTTCTTACATGTGGAAATGGAGAGCTGTTGTGCTCTAAGAAAAACGTCCTTAAAGAGCTGCCAGCTCTGTTCAGCTCCTTTGTCCCTGAAGGCAGTTTCCTAGGGGGTCCCATCTACTAATTCCTTAAACAACTGAAAGTTTGGTCTCCTAAAATTCAGGGTCCTGACTCTACTCATCAGCTGGCCCATATCCCTCAAGATTGTGAATTCCATCAGGGCATGAGCACTGTAGCCCAGGCTGTCCCCAGTCTTTACCTCTCTGGTTCATCTGTGTCACATTTGATTGGTTACAAATGGAGAGCTCTAGAAAGAAGGTAGAGAAGGAATAATGGAAGTGATGTAAAGAGAGACTCAGATTAATTCAGGGGAGAGGAGGAGAGATATGGGTGGAAATTTGAGGAGAACATCTAGAAGTGACGTATGAGAGGGGAGAACTAGTAGCACCAGAAGAACACCAGAGATAAACTCATTTATCTCATTTATCAGAGATAAACAGGGCTTTTGCAGGTGAAAGCTGGTGGAGTATGTAATGTGGGTCAGATAGCTGTCTGAGGAACAAAGAGCACATTAAGCTTTCAGAGAATAAAATAAGAAAGATGTTTGAGGGGAGAGAAAAATGAATATTTCAAGCCTCCGTGGTGACTGGAGGTGTATGTCTTTGGTGCTTTGTGGTGTGTGTTGGTGCTCTAAATTCAAAGCTGTGTGTGTATTGAAAGTGAGCTCTCATTTTACTACTTCAGATGGTCCAATAGCCTCTAGCTTACAAGGAATAAATTTGTCACTGAGCACTGCAGCTTTTCAGGCTGTTAGTTGATTTGATTGAATGCACTAGACAACATAAACTTTTACTGCAGAATGGACCATTGTTGCATGTACTGTATAGCTAACAGGCTGACCTAAACTTCACTGAACATCTTGCCATTTCTCATCAAGATCCTGTCAAACAAAGAGGCAGGTGAATGATGGGCACAGTGTATCTGAGGGTTCAGTTTAGGATTCCTGTTGCTTTGACTGGACCACTAAGGAAAAACCAGTTCTGCTGCATCTTGAATATTGCATTTTTTTCTGTAGAAACACCTGTATCTATGGCAAAGATGAGTGATTTGACTGATATTTTCTGAAAAATTGGTACAAAATACAGAGGACTAAAAAGACCAGTTTCTTCTATTTTTCTGCTGTAAGACATCTGAAAGCAAAAAATGTCTCTTTCTGAAATTTGTTCTGCTCTGGTATAATCACTTACATTACTGCTTTTGTCAAGCTTTGGCATTTTTTCCAGAGCTTCTAGCTGAGCTAGGTTGAAATGAGCCCATCAGTAGGCTTTTCTAATTGATAGAAAGTCACTTTAGAACTCTTAAGATTCAGAGTAGACTGCAGTTCTGGTTGGCATGCTGAAAAAATGGCTTTGGCTCAGGGCAGCTCTTGCCAATGTGTGTAAATAACTGATGGAAGGGAGTGAAAAAGATGGAGGCAGACTCTTCTCAGTGGTATCCAGTGACAGGACAAGAGGTAGTGGGCAAAAGCTGAAATACATGAAATTCCACTTTAAGAAAATGCTTTTTTCAATGTGAGGGTGATCAGGTGCTGGAACAGGTTGCCCGGAGAGGTTGTCTCCATCTTTGGAGATACTCAAAACCAGACTGGACACGGACCTGAGAAACCTCTAGTTGACCCTGTTTAGAGCAGGGGGAAACTAGATGAGCCTCAGAGACTTTTTCCAGCATCAACCATTCAGGGATTCTTAAGACTTTTCCCTGTTATTTGATTCCTTAAAACCTATAAGGTTAGAACATAAGGCAGGTGATACCAATATATTTCACTGCAATGTGAGAAATAAAAAGGGAGTTTTCAAGCAGGTGAGAACCAGATAATTTAATACTTAACTCATCATATAGAGATAGAAGAACTTGTTAATATTAGTTTTTCTGGGTACCATTCATGACTATAGCTTGCAGTTTTTAACTTCGACTTTAATGTTTAAGCAGGTAGTAAAACACAAAACCATGGATATAACTTACATTGTGTATTTTCATAACCCTCTCCTTTTATTTGTGTCTGTATGGAAAGCTCTTAAATCTATGGAGAGATGTATGGAAAGTCAACAGATAATACTTACGAAAGCTGATCTATATGTGTTGGAGGAGTTCTATGTGTGTCACAATCAAAGCAGTGTGTGGCGTTTATATTATTAAAATGAATAATTTGAAGGAAAAATTATGCATGATTTGATTTTGTAATATAATTGGAAATATTTGGATTTGGTTATTTAAAAGAAAATATTTATATGGATTCTGGAGGAAGGGAAATTAGTTAAAATTAAGAATTTTTACATTGACCTAAATCTTCTGTTTCTCTCATTACATGTGCTAGTGCATGCTTCCTTGCTAGTTTATTCTTCCTCTTTTTGAAGATGTTATGAATCATTCTACTGTTTAATAGAAGTTTTTATTATTTAAAATGAAAATATCATTTCAGTGGCCTGTCAGATTATTTTCAGCAAAATTATTTTCAACAAAAAATAACATTTTTGGCTTCCCCCCCCTAAGTTTTTCTTGCAACTGATTGTAAAGTGTAGAACAGAAAGAGTCAAATAAGACTATTCTTGATGTTTCTGATGGGTTATCTTCTCATTGCTGTTCATAAAAGTTACAAAAACAAGTATGCAATTAGGGTATGAAAGGATAAGATGCCGTTTGCTTGATTAGGTAATATAAGTCAAATGTTTTCATAGTTAATCTGGAAATATATGATATGCCTTATTTAGGGATTTAATTTTTGTAATTTTGTTATTTTTTCATAAATGCCGAAAATCTTATAAGAAAGGCCTTGTAAAAATTTCAGCTTCAGAATTTACAACTATATGTGAATAAAGAAAGTGATTTTGTTTGTTCTTAAGAGAAAATGTAAAAGATGTTTTCCAGTTTATTTTCTTTCTGGAGCTTAACGTGTTTCCTGCATTGTTTCCTTAATTTTACGAGTTTAGCGATGATAGAATTGTTCCAGATACCCAAAATAACTTATATGTTTAAATATAAGTCTTTTGGATTTATATTTATTTAGCTTTATGTAAGTTTTAGACTAAATATATGCCTTTTGGACTTACACAGTAGAAAAATTTACAGGCAATAGCAAACTTTAATGCTTAAAGAGATTTTGATTTTTGATGAATATGATAGTTTTTATATATATAACTTGTATTTTTAGATTGCTTTTATAAAACTTGGCATTATTTAAACACCAAATATTGGCAAATAAGTTCAAAAAAGTTTATATCATTTCTAAACAATTCAGGAATAAACACAAAGTTGCATACAGAACATCTGCCATATTTACATTTTTCTCTTTAGAAGGTATATGAAAACTTTAATGGTATTTTGCTAGCACTATTAGAATTTTTATCTGAGTTTACAAGGTCATAAAAGAACAGAAGTTGAGTAATGACTATCTTATCTTGATGTTGTCTCATAAAAGCATGTATTACCTCTTTTTTTTTTTTTTTCTTTCCCCCTTGAGGATCCTAGAAATCATCTTGATTTTTCTGATGTAGTAAATGAAATGGTCATTTCAAAAAAGACAGTTTGTTTGGGGTTTTGTCTTTTGATGAGATAATTTACAAGAGTATCAGCTATAGAAGCTTAATTGATAATACACAGTTAAAAAACTCTGCTCTATATTCTGTGCTTTTAATACTCCTAACACTTCCTTGCCTTGTTTAAATAACAGGTCTTATTAAGACAAAATGTTGTCTTGACTCTTAAAACTGGGCCTCGAGATAGACACTTCAATGTATTTTTTCACATTTAATGAGGGCACCAGCTACTTCTTAATAATACTGATAAAAGTACAATAAAACTGTTATTAATAGTCTCTCTTGCATTAATATTGATCTTTGCATCTCGGTTGGTAGCTGGCATGAAGCCAGGGTAGGACTGACTAGTTGCGTAGTGTAGATAATTGCTGTTTCAGTGATCTCCATCTGACATAAAGTTCCCTGTGGCCATACGGAATAGTTTTGATAACTCAAAGTTGGTTATGAAACTCATTAGGGAGAAGAAGGGAATGGAACATGTTTTATGTTTGCTTCTCTGCACCTCAGTTACACCCATAACAGTTGGATCAGTTAATAATTGAATCCCATTCTCCTAACATGCAGTGAAAGGCTCTCCATTTAATGAGCTTTCCAAGCTACAAATGGAGCATAGACAAGGTACTACATACCACTTTGTAGTAGTTCATTGGTTGTAATTTATTCAGAACTTGATAAATGAAGTCAAGAAAAAAATGAGCAGCTGTAAAACAATTAACGTCTGAAATACTTGTTCTGGTGTATTGGGACAGTGTTATACTATGTCCAATGTCAGTGATTTGGAGACACTTAATTTGTAATAGAGGCTTGTACTTTTACAGGTTGACTACTTAGGAGAAAAGTAAACAAAGCGCTGAGTAGTGGGTGCACTGTTAATCAGTGTTACTCAGTGGGTATTGCCTCCAGATACCAAATTGATGCTACCATGTATAGCAAAAGCAGATACGTTTGTTGTGCTTAAACACAGATTAACAAAACATATTTATTTGTAACCATATTTCCAAAAATGTGTTTCGGGTGCTGTAACTGATAAGTGAGTCCTGAAATGTGATTTTTGTCGTAGTTACTTTAAGAATACCTGAATGCCTTTTGATAGTTAACAACTACTTTTCGTCCCATGAAAAACATAGAGTAACCTGATTTTTGAATTCTTATTGCTGAAATACTCAAGACTTTCAGGTAGTAAAGTTCCTTAGTAATACTCATTTCATTTCATGTGACATGGAAATTATTCCCCATGAACATATATGTTATATATATATGGGGTATAATTTTCACACAGAACATCAAAAATTTCAAAGAAAACACTGTGTTTGTTTTAAAGGGGCCAAGTTTGCTTTTTGCGTGGCAAGCAATACCTGTGCCTTATAGAACAGAACTACTTAATTGATTCCCCATTGAACGACCTATTTATTATTTAAGAACAATTCTTTTTATCAAATTAGAACTATCAAGCTATATTTGAATGGTTTAATGCCCAAAATCGATATCAACAAACAAAAAAAACAGGTAAGAGCTGGTATAGTTAATCTTTTGTATTGTCTGTTGTCCTGCAAAATAGTTGCAAATATATGTTGAATTTAATTCTATCTTCAGTGAAAGTAACAAAAATGTGTACCTTTTAAAGCACATAGAGCCTTCTTTTATTGCAACTAATGAGGAAATTTTCTCTGCAAACTTTGAGATCATTAGCAAATTGTTATATTTGAATTTTCGGAACCTTATCATCATATTCATGTTGTAAATAAAAACAGATACTTCCTAATTCATGAAGATAGATTCTTTACAATCAGATGTAATGTAGATTTTGGTCCAGGTTTTCTCTTCTGTGTTGTCAGTAACAGGTCTTCTCAAGAGCATACAAGAAAGAGAACGTCATGAAAAGAGGATTCTTCTATCATTTATTGTGCCTTTGACCTCCTACCTTCTTTTTTAAAAGTGTACTGAATGCTACCTGGTGCATTTCATCGCAAACACTGAAGTACCTACTTAGTAGTTTCACACATATGAAAAGATGTCTTTCTAATCCTAAAGCTTAAAGAAACTTACATTCCACATTTGATAATTTGTGGTGGTGTTTCAGCTTAAAGAAGATCCGCAGATGATTCTGTTAACGTTAACTCAACCAGATGGTTCTCCAAGTTGATAAATCCTGTGATTTGGAATAAGTCATTTTGCTTTTGCTCAAATAAATTGTGGGAAAAGAACCTGAATGTAAGTTTTATTCATAGTGCAGTCTGATACAACTGGCAGAAAAAAACTATGCACAGAAAAAGTCTTTATTTTTTTTAAATACTTGGAACTGATTGGGCTAAGTTGTTGATCTTCATTCCCACTATGTTGACTCTTTTTTTTTTTTTTCCAGATGCACGTGTACAGCAGGATGGACAGGGGCAGACTGCAGTGAAGATATAAATGAATGTGATTCTGAACCATGCTTGAATGGAGCCACCTGTTACGAATCTGTTAAGCAGGGACAGTTTGTATGCATTTGTCCTCCATTTTATACTGGTGACTTCTGCCATCAGCGCTTCAGTCCCTGTGAGTTGCCTTACAATCCATGCATAAACAATTCAACCTGCTTGGCACAAGTCGATGGAAATCCAATGTGTGTTTGCAAAACAGGTAAGAACTGGTATAGTTAATCTTTTCTGTTGTCTGTTGTGCTGCAGAAAAGTTGCAAATACGTGTTGAATTTAATGCTATCTTCAGTGAAAGTAACAATGAATACCTTTCAAAGCACATAAAACATTCATGAATTGCAGCAAGTCTATCAGTTATATTAAAAGACTGGTAAGATAGCTGTCAGTTTGCCTACTATTAATTTCTTATATTATAGTACTTATTAAATCTATAGCTGTTTAGATTCCAGCACCCAGAATTACTATTTCTGAGTCAGTTGTTACAACAACGTAGAGATAGACATGCACCTGGCCAGCAGAGCTGACAGACTAAATTGGCAAAACAGACAGGCAGGAATAGACAAAATATATGCAAATTGTTAAAAGTACAAAAATTGGAGCAAGTTGGAAATGGTTCCTCTTCCCACTGAGCTGTCAGAAAGGCCTGGCACATCAGGGGAGTAATCTTCCCCTGCCTAACGGACAGAGCGGATTGCTCTCCATATGCACAACAAGCAAAATCACAACAGGTGCTGACAGCTTTCCTGGGCCATGGCTTAAAAGACACGATCTCTCCCTCAATGTACAAGAACTGCTAAGATGGAACGGAGCAACATTTTAACTGGCAGAACATCACTATGCAGTTCTGCATAGGAATTGAAGAATACATTAACTAATTAAAACTGCACTGAAAATTTAAGTAGGGAGAGTACAGTTACTGAATTCGGAGTTTAGGCAGGATTTTGAATTCATCACTTTTATACCTATAAATGGTAGGGGTGTCTTAGGGACCAAAGATAGCAAATATATTAATTGCAGTTAACACCACTATAGTATTATTCATTGTTTATTGAGCTGCAAAGATGTGGAGATAATACGTAGAAGTCAGCAGCATTTATAGCTTGGTTTTTTTTACTATTAAGGTAAAGGTTACCACAAGTTGCTGAGTTAAAAAAAAAGTCACTGGGGAGGTATGCCAGTTGCTTTTTAAAACCAGCTTTTAGAAAAGCTGCTTTTTAAAAACAGCTTTTAATACAACGTATTGATTTTGAAACCTTTTTCGGAAATGATCTGTAGAGAGACATGTAGTTCAAGCCTTAACATTCCTCAAAAAAGTCTTCTTTTGAAAACACTTTTGTGCAGAATTTCTCCAGAATCCAAAAAAATTGCAGCCAAGATTCTCAGGGAACTCTGACGGAATCTTCAAGGATTCTTGAAGCTTGCAGCTGGGAATCTTCAGGGAACGAGCAGGGTAGTTACGTGAACCAGTAACATGCATTGCTAACAAATCTTGGAAAGTGGAAAATATCTCAGTATTGAAAGGGGTAAAAGGCATAATTCATGAAATGAGTTAATCATTCATGCTAGGAAAAATGCAACCATCTTATTCAGGACCCTCACCAAAAATAGGAGGGACAGCAAAATATAGAAATTTAATTGAAAGCAGTTTATGGAAATCTATTTCCACAGTTGTCTTCTTTTATTCTCCTATTTTTGTCTGCCACATGCCTCCCTTTTTCTCCCAATAAACCTGTCACGATTACAGATCTGATCACAAAGGGCAGTCACACTGACATAGCTAGATTACTTCAAGATACCTGACTTGGTACCAGATTGCATGTTGATTAAACAACTTGCCGGTAGTTAACAGTCCAGTCATTAGAAGGTACGAATCTGGTTTAGCAAGAGTCACAAAATGTAGCTGTGCTTACCAAATTCTAAAGATTATCTTTAGAAAACCATATCTGAGGTGGGTACAGCAGGACCACAAATCATGCTATTGACTGTGGTACTTACTTAGAAGAAAAAGAGAACATGCACTGCCTACAGGGAGCTGGGATTGGGATGCCATACGAGGGCAGAGAGGACAAAAGCTGATAGAGTGTAAATCTGGCACAATCAAACTTGATGTAAGATGTTAGTCTAGGACAGAATTTTTACAGTAAATTGGTAGGGAGATAATGAAGTCATGATTAGTAGTAGTATAAAGTAAAACTACACATCTTTGTTCTTGTATGTACATTAGGGAGTTACAGTTGTCTGTTTTTGCTTTAAAGGTTTTTAAAATTCTATAAATAGTATAAATGTAAAACTTCCTCTTGAGGTGTCTGCCCTAGCTGTAGAGGTTTGCTTCCCGCAAGGAGATGGATTATAACATTCGTAATGCAAAACTGGGCTCTCATATTGTAGATCATGGAACAGTGTTAGACCATGAGTTTAAGTTAAGTTGTCCACACAAGCAGGTTAAACAGTTTAAAAAAATTGTGATCTCTACAATTGTATGCTGGTATATTCATAGTTGCAAGAATGTTGTAGGGTAGGCCATGTCGTGGTTTAACCCCAGTTGGCAACTGAGCACCACGCAGCCGCTCGCTCACCCCCCCACCAGTGGGATGGGGGAGAGAATCGGAAGGGTAAAAGTGAGAAAACTCGTGGGTTGAGATAAAAACAGTTTAATAGGTAGAGCAACAGTCACGCACGCAAGCAAAGCAAAACAAAGGAATTAATTCACTACTTCCCATCGGCAGGCAGATGTTCAGCTGTCTCCAGGAAAGCAGGGCTCCCTCACGTGTAACGGTGACTTGGGAAGACAAACAGCACCACTCCAAACATTCCCCCCTTCCTTCTTCTTCCCCCAGCTTTTATATACTGAGCATGATGTCACATGGTATGGAATGTCACATGGTATGGGATATCCCATTGGCCAGTTTGGGTCAGCTGTCCTGGCTGTGCCCCCTCCCAGCTTCTTGTGTTCCTCCAGCCTTCTCAGTTGGTAGAGCATGGGAAGTTGGAAAGTCCTTGACTAGTATAAACACTACCTAGCAACAACTGAAAACATCAATGTGTTATCAACATTGTTCTCACCCTAAATCCAAAGCACAGCACTGTACCAGCTACTAGGAAGGAAATTAACTCTATCCCTGCTGAAACCAGGACAGCCATTATTGCAAAAGTTTAGGAATCACTGCAATAGAGCAAGTTTCCCAAGAAGTGTACAGAAAACACCTCGTGTTATGTACTTTGCCAGTAATTGATAAGCAAGGGTTTGATCAAGGCAATTGGGAGGAGATGGCTTTTTGAGCTATTACGCATATACCCAGCATTGAATCCTGCCATTAGTTTCTCCTGAAACCCTACATACTAAATGCAAATGAAACAGGAGGAAAGGACAACTGGGGACAAATAGTAGAATGTTTTTTATTGCTTAATTTATCAATGTGGTTTTCTGTTCTTAAGGAATTCCATTCTTGGAATTAATAATAGAAATGGAAATTTAGTGTAACAGAAAAGAAAGGTGAGAAACATGAGTAAAGCTATAGACTATAAATAATGTTGAAATATTTGTAGCTGAGCCTGGGCAACTATTCATAAATTCCCCAGAAGGTCTACGTGCAAAAGATCCAAAGAGCAATTCAACAGCATACGGAAGTGAACTAGAGGGTCAATAAAGTAGAGGATGAACATTAGACCATGCTGTTGTAGATAATGCCAAGCACAAAAGTGTTCGTTTCATAAAGGCAACCCAAAGGGAAGACAGGACAATTTGGTAAAAATAGTTCAGCTTTCTGAGAACAATTGTGTTCTAAGAAAGAACAATTTACTGAAAAAGATATATTCAAAATGAAGGAAAACTATGAGAGGGCATACAACTACAGAGTACAAGATCAGCTCTCTGGCTTGGTCTGTTAAACAACAACAGGCCTACTTAATGATGAAATGGGAGACAAAAGGTAACAGTTATCACAGAGAAATGTGAAACCTGGAGAAGTGCAAGCACATAAATATTACAGAGAATTAACAAGACAAAAAATAATTTGCCAACATAAACCATGGGCCAGAAAACATGCAGTGTTTTCTAATAAAAGACTTTTTTAAACTGATTTATTCTTCTGCAAGAATTATTAGTAGATATATCTAGGAGCTAAAGCAAGGTAAGGTTGGTAGGAACAGCAGATATAGTTGTTGCTGACGTAAAGACAGGATGGGAAGGACAAGGTTGTTGAATTCAGAGGATTTTTAGAATTCCTGCTTCTTATAATAGAAGGTAGAAAATCATCTCTCTCTTTAAAATTAGATGTAGGTTGTCCTTCATTAGTCCGAGTAGTATCCTCAGCTCAGGATGTTTATGCAGTCTCCTTATTACAATAGAAGCAATATTCTGCTTAGCTTTAGTTTTGTGATGGGAAAATTCTCAGGAAACATATATGTAAATACTTTATATATTGCAGAGAGAGAGAGAGTGAGTGTGTTCATACCAAAGCTTTACCTACCCCGTCCAAAAATATGGGTTGTTTGGTCAGTGTTTGTGTTCAATATCATTTTAATGAGTTAGGAAACTCCGAAGGGAAATTAAATCAATGAAATAATGTATTTATTATTGAAACAAACACACCAGAAAGTTTGGATTAATTTGACCAGATGTAGGTGTCCACAGTATTACATTGAGGAGGTGTATGTACAGGTATACACAGTAGACATTGAGGAGGTCCCCCTGTACTCCATTTACAGTCAGTGAAGAGAAAGAGGCAGTTTTCTGAGGTAATTCATCTCACCCAAAAGCAAACATACAAAGTCAAATGGCTAATGCTATAGAAATATTTATGTCGCTCTGCTGACTATATAGGCAGCTTAGGACAATTTGTTCAGATGGTAGATGGGCTGAATTCCTTACCAGTTGCCTGGATTATTATTTCTGTAGAGATTTTTTTTAATCTGCATAGTTCTGGGAAACGCGCAGTTTTAGAGAGGAGTGAAACAAAAGAATGGCGAGCAGTGATTTGTCATTATAGCACAAAAGTACTCAAAAGCTTTGTCATCTTATTTGTGCTCATTGTATCTTTGAAGAGAAAAGCTAGAAGCTGAGAATCTGAAAAACTGGTTTATGCAAGAGGAATTGCATGGGTCATAAGGTTACAA
>NW_008825615.1:11697773-11698002 GCF_000699105.1 Pygoscelis adeliae
ACAAGTCTTGTTCCAGGGAAAGGCATCAATGAGATCTAAGGAGAGTACTGTGTCATCTCTAAGGAGAAACAATAGCTACACTTTGTACTGGAATTAGCCACCCTATTTTTTCTTTATCCTCTAAGTACTCTTTCCAAAAGCAAGACTTTATGGTTCCTTTCTTGATAATTCAGAGTAAGTTCTGAAGTCCTTGTTTTAAACAGTTCTTTCCAGGACTTTCTCACCCCTT
>NW_008825615.1:11698048-11705091 GCF_000699105.1 Pygoscelis adeliae
CCTTTGTCCTAGCATGCTAATGATTTATTTTTATTTGGTCTATAGCATCTTACAGCTAGAAGTTTGAACTGAGACAAAATATTTTTCAGCCCATGTCTCAAATAAGACTAAGTGAAAATTATCATAATGCACAAGATTTATAATATCAAGCAGAACTAATAAGTAGATGCCAAAGAAATTATATAAATTTGAGATTGCCGTTGTCAGATTTCTGAACCCTTCAGTGCCAGTTTCTTTTTCAGACACATGTGTACATAATTCACAAAGGGAAATAACCTTTTTACCAAGTCTAACATTTCACACACCTTTGATTTTGATACATGTAGCTACCTATGTTATACTGAATAACCTGAATATTTATACCAATGATTATGGGGCTATTGTGATATCTCTGCTGCTTGCAAACATTGGTTCATAAATGGTTCACAGTAAGGAGACAAACATAATCCATGATACTGTGCTGATGAGTAAAACAGTAGAGACTTTATGGGGAAAGAATCCCGTTAGTCCTCTGTGTTACCTGCAGAGGTAAATTCTGTAATATTTCTCTGCAATGGAATAAGGAGATGAAAATGACCATAACTATAACAGCAGATGTGTAGCTTCTACACCTAGCATATTCCTGCACTTCGCAGCTCACAGAAGTCCCATAGACAGAGTTGAGACATGCAGTAGCTGTTTCCTGTATCTCAGAGAAACAGAAGGAGCGATAGAATCTGTTGTATCTTAAGTAACAGCACTTAATGCTTCATCCATAGACAGCAAAACTACTACAGGATGTTGGAATTTCTGTAAGCTAAAATGGATATATCATTCTGCCTGCACATAAATTGTGAGCAAATTGGAACATACTGCCACACCCACTAGTGCTAATGTTGAGCATGGGAAAACTAGGGCTTGAGATTAGATGAGCTGGTTTTGTGACATTTTCCATAGAACACAGGTAATTTTAGACCTCATATTATTAAAGTCACTTTAATGCTGCCTGAACTGTTAAAAATATACAGAAATAAAAGTAAATGTCTAACATAAGAATTGCAATGATTTTCAATTGTTTCTCATCTCCGTTAATTTCTGAAAGTCTTGAAATTGCTGTTCCTATGAAAACAGTTAATGTTTCTGAGATACATTTCACTTCCTCAAAAAACCTTATACGTTTTCCCTAAAATAACAAATAAATGTTTTAAATTAAGTACTGTCTCCCTATGATTTTTTTTAAAAAAAGTGGATAGGCGGTAATACCAATGAGATGCTGTTTGCATCTTCAGTTTCTCTAATGCGGCAAGAAAAATACTGTAAAGTATGTTTGCCAAATAAAACCAGTTTGTGTGTCAGACTTCACAATGACATTTGTCTAGCCTTTATATTGGCCACCTGGAAAAAAAAGAAAAGCCACTTGTTTCTTGAATTCATTATAGGAGATTTTGAGCAGGTATCTAATGGAATTCTGTATTCACTAGTGACAATGTGTGCCATTTGCTTTTCCCCATTGATTGGATGCCTCTTTTCATTTAGAAGTTCAGAATGCTTTGAACTGAGTTCAGGAAATTTTCCGTTTTTCCACATAAAAAGCGCTAAGGTCAAAAGTTGCATTTTTAATGTGTCACTTGGGTTTGACATGTGGAAAAGCTACCTTGTAAAGTATATGGCTGGAGAGCTACATCAAATCATTTACATGTGCTGTTGATTTACAGTTTGGATCTTAAGTTTGACTGATTGGCAGTAGCAAAGGCAGCAAGTAGTTGCATTTAAATGTGTGTATTACTTTCCTACACATAGTACTAAATAATGCTACAGTAACAATACATTACAGCACCATGCATATTTTCAGGCTTTCCAGTAATGTACCACTTTCCAAAATAGTTTGCTTAAAATAAAAATTGTGTTTTATAATTCAAACAAATTAACTGTATTCACACTATAAACTACAAATCAAGCCTTGAAGTTTTGGCTGTATTAAGTGAATGCATTTTTACATACTGCAAATTTCTTTGCAACTCAAAAATGTTTGTTTCAATAGTATATCTGACACGTTAAACATTTTAAGTCAGTTTCCCCCATTGTCTCTTTTCTTTCCTCTTGCAACACATGAAATAATTTGGAAACATGTCTACATTACTGTAAAAATTGCATCCATACATTAATTTTAGTTTAAGTATCCCAGATCACAGCTCTGTGTGGCAGCAGTTGTAGCTTATACAAAATAACGTAATGTATTACATTACCCTTTAAATTGTGCTTGAGTATCATGTAAAATACAAGAACGACATGAGTCCATGCATGTTAGACCCATGAGGTATCTCTTAGCTTCAACAAGCACTACGTAAATAAGCTACCAAGGTAATTTTTTCCTTAAACCAGTTCCACTTAGGTATGAGCATTTTAAGTGTTCTTTTGGATCTGAAAGTAGTATGATTGGTGTCTGTCCAAGTATATTAATAAAATAAACATTTTACAAATAATTTAATCCTAACATTGCAGTATATGTTTTGAGGTTTGACCTCTGCTGTTCGTATGAGTGATGTGCACAGTGTTAGACTTCTTTATTTTCATAGTTTACTCTGAGAACATACATCAGGAGTGAATTAAAATTGCTTTGTTAGCATATGCTTTTATTGAAACATCCTTTGTACAAGCTTCATAAATTATAAATATACTACAACACAGACATGCAGAAATTATGAATGAAATAAAGTTAAATAACTGCTAATATTTTTCAGGTCCTTTTAAGCAGATTTGAGTGTTTCTTTAGTTGAAAGCAGACATTTTTGCTGAAATCTTCTGTAAAAATTGCTAGCAAGGTTAAAAATTCCTTCGAAAAAGTCTCCGCATGAGTTCAGAAGTTTTCATTGTGGATCAAAAAATGATCTGAATAGGTCTATGTCATTTTTAACAGTATATGTCATTAAGAAAAAATGATTGACTTGTTTTTATAAAAAAGGACTGAGCTAATTTATGTCAGTTAAGACAATATTCAATAGTAAATTGAACACATAGATTGCTTATTTCATAATGTAGTAGATAGCCAGTAAAATCTTTTGAAGAAAACGCTATTTTTCTCCATTTGTAGGAATAATAAAGTAGCATGCCTGCTGTATGTTTACTTATTTTATGTCTTTTCAAGGTAGCTACATTTTGCTGTGGGCTGGAAAAATGTGTACTACTGCAATAAAAAATGTGTCTAAATGGTGCTTTATGTATTCACTTCAGTACTATTTACTTCAAAAAGACTATAAAACATCCATAACCAAGTGGGCACAACAGGCAGCAGCAGAATGATGAATGCCCTCCATTTTCCTTTTTATGTATTTTAATCTGACAGCTGTGGGGTTTGTTTGTTTTTTTCTAAAAATGCTTGGTCAGATGTTACATAGTATCACAAAAGAATAAGAAACCATTCCATATAAGGTATGTTAGTATTTTTTTAAGTTTTACTTTGTTAGCTTCACACTCTTTTCTGAGTACCTTATAAAACTAAAAACTGTCTATAATCTTTGAGTTATTTATAATATGACACAGGTTTGCTTTCTCTTTCAGTGTGCTACTTTTCAGGGAAGTCCCATTTCCCCTACCCATTGACATAGCCGTATACCCTGTACCAAAACTTAGTTTCAGAAATGTCAAACATTACAAATAAATGAGAAGTCAGATGAGGAAGTTGGCTACAAATGATCCTGTGGTCCTGGTCTCTCACATTTGCTATGCCCTCCAATTTCTTAATCAAACCAGAGTTAGAGAAACATGTTACCATTTTTTCTGCTCTTACTCAGTGGCACTGGGGTGGCATGTGTCAAAAGAACAACTCCTGATTATTTTGTGTGTGTGTCAGTGACTGCTGTCTTATTTGATCTAGCCTGGTCTAGTGCTGAACATTGAACTAGCATTGCTACAACCCAAGTTGTAGTCCTTTTACCTTTCTTGTTTTCTTAATCAAACTTCAGGCAAATATAGATGAAGGCTCAAGTTGCAGTATTAAAGTGCAGATTACACACGCTACAGATAAGAAAAGTATTTGGATCATTCACTCTGCTTCTGGCCCATTTGCAAATAATTAAACTAAACCATTCAGAATATAACAAGGTTGCCTGTGCTGAGGGAACTGCTTCAAAGCAGTACACAGGGACAGAGAATTTTTGTCCCCTATAATGGCAATTCTTTTACAAAGTTTTTGTGAAACGTCATACAAATAGGAAATAAATGAGGGTATCACTTCACACTCAAGATATTTCTAAAAAAAACCCCAACAAACAACAAAAAACATCATAAGAGTATAAGTGACTATAATTGAAGGATTAGTTTGAGATACATTCCAGGCTTTATTTTCCAGCTTTGTAGCAGACACTGCTGTGAAACTTTCAGCAAATATTCAGGACTCATTTCAGTCAGGTCCAGCCAGGAAAGCTTTTGAACAGAAAAAATCCTGGTAAGAAGAAAATACCAAGTGCTTTGATGTGGGCTGATATTTTGGCCATGGGCTGATATTTTGATCATACACTGGATTTCCAGCAGAGATTACTCTCTACAGCTTTCCCTATAACTCTGACCAAGCCACTTAATTTTTCCAGTAATGATTTTCTCTAGATAAAAATAAGCCATACTATTCTAACTGGGATCTTTCATCATTTCCCCACTTTCATGAAGTACTTTGAAAACCACAAATACGTAATATAACACTAAAAGTCATTACTATCCTTATTTCAGTATCTAAAAAAGTACTGATAAAAATCTTTACTTATTGTTTTAATAGAGAATCCAGTAAAGCCTTCATCATATTTATAATAATATATGCTGAATATATGTGTGGCTGTTTTTATAGTAGTTTTAATTTAATGTTGATATCTAAATGGTGTTCAGAAGCCCTTTGGTGATCACCATAAATGCTCTTTAGTCAGTCTGCTATCAGGGGTCATGTGTATTATAGTCACTACAGTGCAAGTACTTTGTTCATTGTAATGGTTTCATTACTACATCAGTTGAAACATATATATTCAATTTGTGCAAAATTCAACTAAGTAGCTATAATTTATCCACTGTATATAGTTTTAACACAACTGTGTATTTAGTAGAACATTTATTTATGTGAACATTGTAAGACATAGTATGCTGTCTAAAAGCAAAAGTAGTATTCTGTCACTGAAAAATCTCTTCTCTTTAGCACATATTCTGGGACATTTACCCAGGTAAATGTAATGTATTATGCAAATAATGTACTGTGCAGATAAGATCTTGATCACATTTTTTTCTTCATTTAAATATTAAAACCAGTTAAATGTTTTTTCTCATCTTCTGACTGCTTTGAATAAATGTGGTCTCTCTTAACTTCCATTTTGCTCTGTAATGTATTAATTATTGAATTAGCTTATAGTTTCTGATATTGTTCCACACTCCCCAAGAAAGTCCTTTAAAATGGGTTACATTTCCCCAGCGTATTTAGCCAGGTGCTCCATACAAATCCGTTCTCTCTGGTATATTAAAGTATGTTAAGACTTCTTACATTCTCTGGAAATGACTCATTGAAGCTAAGGAACAAAAATAGTTGGAGAAAGTTCTTCTAGGATTGCATCTACTTGCTGCCCCAATCTTAGAGTCAGAGAGCAGTGAGGGCTGGCTGCTCCAGAAGCAAAGGTAAGCCAGGAGTCTTGTGAAGGCTACCAGGGCAGGGACCTCACTGTCAAGGGTCCTGTCTGTCAGTATCTGAATGAGGCGAGCAGGGCAGGGCCAATGACCGTGTCCAGGATCAGCATAGTATGCTAGGTTGCCAGTCAAGTATACAGGGAATGGGGCAGGTCCAGGGTCGAGCCCAGGAGCTAGTCTGAAGGCCAAAGTCAGCATCCAGATAAAGAGGTACATGGCTAAGTATGTGCATGGCTACAACACAGGTCAGTCAGATGCCAAGGGCAAAGAGCCTCAGCTTAGATGCTCCTAAGAGAAGGGGTAGTCACCACTGATGGTTCTCTCAGCCCTTTCCTGAACAGCTTCAAGGGCAGCTGAGGTTTCTCAGGCCTGCCACTTGCATTGTCTAAGTGGGTCCTGAGCTCAGATGGCCAAACTTCCAAGAGGATCTGTGACCCTTATATTCACATTATGTAGTAGAATTCACTCATTCACAGTTAATATAATCTGTGTTTCAGGATTTGAAGGTACTTACTGTGAAGTTAACAGTGATGAGTGCATCTCCCATCCATGCCAGAATGAAGGTCTCTGTGTGGACGGGGTTAACCATTACAGGTGACGAAAATTATTTGAATGACAGATATTCAGTATGATACTTGGATGTTTATCATCTAACTGTTCTTTTGGTACTTTGCCTGTATTGTGTTTGCTGTCCTTCAGTGATGTAATATGTATTTTTTGTGATACGTTTGACACATTATACTCAAAATCTTCTTGTGGGCAAAAAGACATAGATGTACACCATACATGTGGCCCAAGAATCTATTGTAGGGCTAATTAAAATCTTAATAATCTAATAAAAATATAACAAACAGTTGTTATTAGTGCAGTTACAATAATACTAATAGCGTATGTTGAAATTAATAGAAAACAGCTTCATGAACAATGTAGTTGTAATTATTATATAAGAAAAATTGCAATTATCTAGCTCTTGTCTCTGTTGTTACAATTACCCTCACAATGTCTGTCTGGGTCCTGTGATCAGTGATTTCAGTCTTCCTCAAGAAGAACTGGCAGTGTTACTGCAAGTCACTAGTGTCTGGAAGTCTTTGCCAGGAGAAGTGTGATGTTTACAGTGGGGGTTTTCTCATCTTCAGTCTCAGGCCTGTTTGGAGCTATTTTTGTATGTTTCCTTATCATGATTTACTTCCTTTGCACTGTTTACCAGCTTCCTCAGCCCACATGGACACAAAAGACTATTGTTTGTAACACTGTGATTATCCCACTGTGGCATCCTCACCCTAGGTGCTATTCCCAGAGCTGAATCATAGAATTATTAAGGTTGGAAGAGACCTCTAAGATCATCGAGTCCAACCGTCAACCCAACACCACCATGCCCACTAAACCATGTCCCTAAGCGCCTCATCTAC
>NW_008825615.1:11707489-11754790 GCF_000699105.1 Pygoscelis adeliae
GCTTCATCTGCCTCTTCATCCTGGTTGGGTGGTCTATAACAGACTCCCAGCAGGATATCTGCCTCGTTGGCCTTCCCCCTCATCCTTACCCATAAACACTCAACCGTATCATCATCACAATCATTGAGCTCTATACAATCGAAACACTCCCTAACGTACAGGTCCACCCCACCGCCTCTCCTTCCTCGCCTGTCCGTTCTGAAGCTAAAGCATGAGAGGCAGCAGTCAGTTGGCTCCAGGGCAGGTGTCAAAAGAAGTGAAAACCAGCTCAGGCCAAGGCAAGTTCTGAGCCCTTGCACAGTGGGGTCAGCACAAAGCCTGTGGCCTTCAACTAATAATGGCAAAAATCTTATTTCCTGGGCTGCAGTCACTGTACTTATGAACCTTGTTAAAGTCAGCACTTTGTAGTGATCAGAAAAAAATATAATTTTGGAACCACCTAATTCGTACCTCTCGATCTACCACATTTTTCCAGAATCTTTTTATATTACACTAAAAAGTAATATAGTGACATCCTTTTTGCTAGGTGCTCCTGCCAGCACGGCTTTACTGGGAGACTATGTGAAGTGGAGATTAATGAATGCTTATCAAGACCCTGCAAAAACAATGGAACTTGCCTGGATCTCGTAAACAGGTTAGTTACTACTAAATGAAAAGCAGTTCCCTGATTTCCTTATGTATAAAGTCTGCTTGCTGCTTTGAGGTTTGGATGGGACCTTCAGCATGTGACAAGGATTTTGTATTAAAATGAGGTACGCAAATGCTACTGACTCAGCTATTTGGTTCTTATGTGACCTGAGAGGAAAATAGAAAGGAAACTGTCTTCAGCACAACTTGCTCTTTTCCTCCTTACCTTTTTTTTTTTCTTTTTTAATTTGGAATAAGAGTGAAATAGAGGAAGATTGATCTTCAGTTAGATTGCTACGTGTCTTTTTTCAGCTTCCAGCAATGACCTTTTCTAATGTAAATGTTTACTAAAAGTTAAGTGTAAACAAGAGAAAAATTTGTATCTTGTGTTTGTTCCACAACACTCTACAGTTATTCATTCAGACTTGCATCAAAAGAACATTAGCCCTTAAGTCATTCCTTATACCTTCAGCTAAAATTATTGTGCACACTTTTTCTACTAATTTAAAAAAAAGAGTAAATCACTCTGCTTGCTTCCGAAACATGGAAATGAGAAAAGTCTGTTAATTGTTTTAATATGGATGATGATTAGGGACACCAGCTTGACATCAGGACATACATATAGCTTCAGAATATTGGAATAGATCATGTTGTTTACTTCTGGCTTACCTGATTTTCCCTTTTCTGAAGATTCATCTGTAGTTGTGCACCTGGATACTACGGGTCTCTGTGTGAGATGGATGTAAATGAGTGCGAAACTTTGCCTTGCTTGCATGGAGGAAGTTGCATCAACAGGCTTGGAGGCTATCGGTGTTTCTGTCCCCCGGGATTCACAGGTATGGTCTGCTCTCTACTACAGTGGAGAAGGCTATTTCACAGGTTCTGCATGTTTTTAATTTTATAGCAATGGCCTCAACTAAATCAAGGAACAGTACATAGGATCATCTGCTTATTGGAGGATAAATCAATATTAATTCAAATAGAACTTTGATCTAATTCTTGCTAAATAGCTCAAGATGTTACTTACATTAAGGCTTGATTTATGATTTCTTTAGTCACCCATACATTCAGCTGAAATGCATTAAAAGAGAGATTGTATAGTGAAAGAAAATCAATGTTTTCTGAATTCAGCCAAGAAAAAAGTATTACCATGGATACAGAGTAAATTTTACAAACATAATAAAATGCTACCTTGTCATTTGAGTTTGTGCAGAACCATAGTAACACTGACTTTGTTGACATGTTGGACTGACACTGTTGCCTTTAGTGTTAGTCTTTACGTTTTTACAGAACTAGTGACAAGACTTTTAATGGGTAGAGATGTAGTAAAATTTCTCTAAAATGATGTTGACGTTTATTTAAATGCTCTGCATGCTGCAGAACAAGTAGCTCATATTTAATGTTTTGATACATCCAGCTTAAGCAACCTGAAAACACATGGGGTCATATGACTCTGTTTGCAGAAATGTTTATAGTTGTCTGCCTCAAGTTGTATCATTTCTGCATTCTTTCTGCATAAAATGTTTTTTCCTACCCATTCCAGCTTGTAATGAATACCACATAATTCATAAGATTAGAAAGGACACAATTCACATCCACTGAACTGAGAGGAATGTAGTTTCTCCACAGAACAAAGAACAAGTACAGTTTTGGGAATATCTGTATAGCTGTATATCCTTCTTCCATTCACCACAAACTTGAGTCCACATACTGCTTGTGCGGTGTTCTTCAAAATTATCCTTGACATTTCAGCAAAAATTGGAAAAATCTGTATAATGCTCTTGCCTAAAAGCTTCCCCCCCCTATTTTTTTCAGAAGGGCTATGTTCTGAATAGTACTTCTTGGGTATCACAGAAACTGGTTCATTAGGCAGTGGTGCTGCAGATTTATAATTTTAACTAATAGATGTTAAAACAGTTGTCTTCACCTTTATGTACATGTTTCTGTAAGAATTCCCAGTTATATTCATAAAAGACGAGACACCTGTACCTGAAGGGCTTATGAGACTCCAATTTGAAAAGGAACAAGCAGTCTGCAGGTGTGCTTTCCTGTTATGATTCTTCATTATTGACTAAGCAGTTTGACCTGAGTTCTTTTCCCTAACACATTTAACCAACAAGGACAAGATGTTGGGTTTTGTTGGGGTTTTTTTGTGAGGTTTTTTTTAAATCAGCTATAGTAGTTTTTTTACTATTACAAGTAGTTATTTACTGGTAAAAATTCTTTAAGTATATTTACATATATATACTTAAAGTATATTTACAAGAGCAGTTGTTTACTATTTAGTTTTAATTCTTTAATAACAAGGGTAGTGTGATATCCAGGTGTCTATCAAACAATGAAACGTTACTGAAAAATTAGTGATAGATTGCCTATCACTTAATTATAACCAATGATTTTTTTCCTTAAACTGACACTGTTTGGACATCCACTGTGCAATGTACCAGTTAGATTAAGTCTGAAGGAATAATTCATCCAATACAAAGTGTTGGTATAGCAGTTGAACCAAGGCTTTAAAACAGAGTTGCAGTGTTAGCAGGCCCAGAAGTGAGTAAAGTAATTTGATTTCAAAGCAAGGTCTTTTCAGAGCAAGACATTGCTTTTCTGGATTACAAAGCAAAAAGAGGATGTGTCAAACGTATGTGTCCCTGACAAACATACAGAAGTGTAAAGTAGTTCTCCGATAGTTTGAGGTTCTGAAGACTTCTTCTAGCAATTACAATTCAAATAACTAATAGCTGATTTTTCATATTTAATTTAAGATTTTTTTTTTTTGTTTTATGTTACCTACACTACAGAAAAGGTAATTATACTGATTGAGAGTACCAAGCTTTGGAATAATAAACAGTGAAAGAAAATACTTTAAAACTACAAAATATTAGTATGTAAGGTACTGAATTTATAACAGTATAACAAAAGTAATTTATTTAACTCTTTGAAAGAAAGATAGGTGTATTTCCACTTTCCTCTTAGTAATTTCATAAATTTAGGAACAGCCTTTTTTTTTGTCATGGACAAGGTGCCTTTAAAGATACATAACAGTGTGTATTGATTTCAGTGATCATTTGAACTTCAAAAATGTTTTAATGTACAGAGAAAACTTCAATCATTGACTATAATTATTAAAATATTACAGATTTATAAATTTGAATGGAAACTGGAAATATTACCATAATTAAATGGGTTAGGCCAAATTATGTTACTATATTTTCTTTTATTTATAAAAACTTATTTTAAAAGTATTAACTTTCATCAGACATTTTGAATGTTTTTTCTGGTTTTCGTGGTTTAACCTCAGTCGGCAACTAAGCACCACGCAGCTGCTCACTCACTCCCCCCCACCCAGTGGGATGGGGGAGAGAATTGGAAAAGCACAAGTGAGAAAAACTCGTGGGTTGAGATAAAAACAGTTTAATAATTGAAATAAAATTATAATAATAATATGATAATAATAATAACACACAAAGCAAGTGATGCACAGTACAATTGCTCACCACCCGCCAACTGATGCCCAGCCAGTCCCCGAGCAGCGGCCCCCCCGGCCAGCTTCCCCCAGTTTATGTACTGAGCATGACGTCCCATGGTATGGAATGTTTCTTTGGCCAGTTTGGCTGTGCCCCCTCCCAGCTTCTTGTGCACCTCCAGCCTTCTCAGTCGGTAGAGCATGGGAAACTAGAAAGTCCTTGGCTAGTGTAAGCATTACCTAGCAACAACTAAAACATCAGTGCCTTATCAACTTTGTTCTCATCCTAAATCCAAACCACAGCACTGTACCAGCTACTAGGAAGGAAATTAACTCTATCCCTGCTGAAACCAGGACACTGGTCATCATGTAATTTAATATCTTAGAGAAGGCAGTCTTTAGATGCTGATATGTGTTCTGTAAGCTCCAAAATTTTAGCAGCTAATGTATCTCTTAAAATTGTAAGTTTTCTGTCAATGTATCTTATTTTGGATTTATTTTACATTGTTCATAATTTTATTTCATTTTAAATCGCTTTTTAACAAAAATACGTTAAAAATAATTTATTAACTATTAAAATATGACTTCTTCTCAACACTGCTGAGATAAAATCTACTGTTTTGCAGCTTAGGTAGAGTCTTAAAAAAGTGATCACAGTTCAGATGACAAATTCACAGATGTATCCTTTCTGTCAAGATGTAACTGGCAGTAGCAATAGTCTTCTTAAACCCTAGATATCACTAATAAACCCTGGTTAAAGTCCTTACCCCAGATACTTTTGAAAATAAAACTAAGTGATCTGGGTATTCAAGAAACTTGGTTTTTTTCCCTGTCCAAAATGAGAAGTAAAGGGACTTAATAAAGCAGTGCTATATTAGAAAGAGGAGAAAAGTAACACAAGGATAATACCAAATAATCAACTAATCCTTTTCAAAAATACACAGTTCCTTTCCCTCGGTGGTTTTTTTGGTTGGTTTTTTTTTGGCAAAATGCCTGCTAGAGATCACTGCATTCCCTCTTCTGCAGTAGCCTTCTGCATATGTTTAGTTGTCCTCAATCACACTGGCTAGCAAGGCCATATCAAAGGTGCAGATGACCCAGTTACACAAACTTTCCATCCCCAGCTTAGCCCTTCTTATTTTTTTAATTGCTTTGGTTGGCCAGTGTTGCTCCATGAAACAATACTGCTCAGTTCCACTAGTTACTCTTGATAACACAAGATCTAATTATTCTAGCTCTATCAGCTGCTGCTGTTCTTTTACTTGTATTTGCTCTTTAGCAAATGCGTGTATATAGTATACATCATCCCTGTTGCCCCAAAAGATTTTCGTAAACAGACCTATGTTGTTTCTTCAGATCTGTGACTTCAGCATACTAAAGCTACAAACTGTCTCTTTACATTAGTTTGACCACTCACTTCCAAGCACACAGAAACATCATTATTTTTTCCTAGTTTTACACTCCATTGCAAAAAATATTGATTTATTTGAAACAGCATTAAACTTTCATGTTGAAAGACACAGGCCTAGAAAACTGGTTTTGGTGTTTGATGCTTAGGCACCACAAAGAAACTTAACAGTAGCATACAATAAAGTCTCTAGGTAACCAGTTAGCTACAAAATTCTGTGAACTCTTTAATTCCCCAGTCCGATCATTCTTGTTCCATACTTCCCGTCTTTACATGAGGAAAGTCTGGCCTGGTTTATAGAACTAACCATGGAAAAAATCAGTGGCTGAAAGTCCTGAGTAGAATAGCTCTTTACTCAAGATCACAGTTGTTACTGTTTATTGTTTGTATGTTGGTGGTACCTGAGTGTTAGATACAACAACATAAAACTGAAAGATACGTCCTGAGTCACTGAATCTAAAAGCTATTTTGTCTAAACGGTCAGCCATTCGTTGGCTGGAGTGATGAATGTTAATGGTTGTAACATGAACTGTTGAATTTGTACGGCAAATGTTGTAAAGAAATGAGCAACTCTAAACATTATACTTTGTAATGTACCAAATATGAGACTTAATGTACACAGAGGATAGATCTTCGGAGTAAGAAAACGCCATGCTTACATAGTCATCTTTCAGCACTAAGATTCCCTGAGTAAGACATATTTAAAGGGTTTGGTTTTTCTCTATGATTCCAGAATCCTTTGATTTCATTAATGTTGCTATAAACACAGGAAAGTTGCTCATAGTCTAAGGAAATCGAAGGAGAATCAAAGGCTATGTCAGATTTAATTTTGGCTTGGTAGGTTACTAAACCTTTGTTAAAGAATCTGAAGATACAGCGCAAACAAGTGGAACTTATGACTGTTTGTGGAATTATAAATTAAATGGAACATAATCAGCAATTTAAAATTAAAAGCAAAATAAGGAAATATAATCAATGAGTATAGAAGTATCTTCATTATCACAAATCAACGTGATGTTGCATTCTGAGTGAGGACTGGTACACAATTATGTAAAGAATAAAACAAGAAAAAAAACATACATGTATATTCCACTGAGTTTGATATTAAAAAACTGTTAACACACTAATATTATTTCTCTTCAGCTGCACAATATAATATCTTAAAAGGAATAAGTAATTAAACATAATGTATTATGATTATTATGTATTAGTTTTGGGGCCGGTCTTGTTCAATATCTTGATCAATGATCTGGATGAGGGGATCGAGTGCACCCTCAGTAAGTTTGCAGACGACACCAAGTTGGGCGGCAGTGTTGATCTGCTCGAGGGTGGGAAGGCTCTGCAGAGGGACCTGGACAGGCTGGATCGATGGGCTGAGGCCAACTGTATGAGATTCAACAAGGCCAAGTGCCGGGTCCTGCACTTTGGCCACAACAACCCCATGCAGCGCTACAGGCTTGGGGAAGAGTGGCTGGAAAGCTGCCTGGCGGAAGAGGACCTGGGGGTGCTGGTCGACAGCCGGCTGAACATGAGCCGGCAGTGTGCCCAGGCGGCCAAGAAGGCCAATGGCATCCTGGCCTGTATCAGAACTAGTGTGGCCAGCAGGAGTAGGGAGGTGATTGTGCCCCTGTACTCGGCACTGGTGCGGCCGCACCTCGACTACTGTGTTCAGTTTTGGGCCCCTCACTACAAGAAGGACGTTGAGGTGCTGGAGCGTGTCCAGAGAAGGGCAACGAGGCTGGTGAGGGGTCTGGAGAACAAGTCTTATGAGGAGCGGCTGAGGGAGCTGGGGTTGTTTAGCCTGGAGAAAAGGAGGCTGAGGGGAGACCTCATTGCTCTCTACAACTACCTGAAAGGAGGTTGTAGCGAGGTGGGTGTTGGTCTCTTCTCCCAAGTAACTAGCGATAGGATGAGAGGAAATGGCCTCAAGTTGTGCCAGGGGAGGTTTAGATTGGACGTGAGGAAAAATGTCTTTACTGAAAGAGTGGTTAAACATTGGAACAGGCTGCCCAGGGAAGGGGTTGAGTCCCCATCCCTGGAGGTATTTAAAAGACGTGTAGATGAGGCGCTTAGGGACATGGTTTAGTGGGCATGGTGGTGTTGGGTTGACGGTTGGACTCGATGATCTTAGAGGTCTTTTCCAACCTTAACGATTCTATGATCACTTACCCTGAAGGTTGTTTTCATGATTGAGGTGTTAATCACTTCTTTATAAATCTTACCATCTGAACAACCTTATGTCAAAGTATAATCCAGATGATTCAGATATGCCTCAAGTGAAATATTTTTCATATTCATGAAAAATTTATTTTATATTCAAGTATAAACCATAAGTGTCTGGGTCACCAAGTGTGCTGCAAAATGGGTTCAATAAGTTTTTTGACTGTAGAATTTTGTTTGATAATTCCTAATTGCTTCATTTGAAAGGATTCTAGGATTACCAAGTCATTACGGCCTTCACTGAAAGACTTGGTAATTCTTAAGTCTTTATTTTCTGATTTTCTTTGTTTAAGGTTAACTAAATAATTCTAAGATCTCTTGCAAAGACTACAGGTTTTTTCCTAAAATGTGTTGGGTTGACCTTGGCCAGCTGCCAGCTGCTCACCCAGCTGCTCTCTCAATCACCCTCACCAACAGGACAAGAGAAGAAAATAAAGATGAAAAAACTCATGGGTCGAGATGAAGACAGGGAGATCACTACCAGTTATCATCACAGGCAAAACAGACTCAACTTGGGGAAAATAAATATGTTTTATTGCCAAGTAAGATAGAGTTTTGGATGGTAAGAAACAAAGACAAAATAAAGCAACACTTTTCCCTCTTCCTTCCTCCCCCACCCTTCACTGCCTCAACTTCATTCCCACCTCCTTTACCTCTCCACCCTGAGTGGCACAGGGAGATGGGGAATGGGAGGTTGTGGTCAATCCATTACAGCTCCTCTCTGCTGCTCCCTCCTCCTCATACTTCTCCCCTGCTCAGGTCCTCTTCCCAGGCTGTAGTCCTTCCAGATATACCTGCTTCAGCATAGGCTCTCCACGGGCTACAGTTCCTTCAGGAAATAACCACCTGTTCTGGCACGGGGTCCTCCATGGGCTGCAGCGTGGCTATGCAGCTTGTGTTGGGAGTGCTTTCCACAGGCTGCAGGGGAATGCCTGCTCTACCATGATCTCCTCCATGGGCTGCAGGGAGATCTCTGCTCTGGTGCCTGGAGCACCTCCTCTCCCTCCTTCTCTGACCTTGGTGTTCACAGGATTGTTTCTCACTTTCCCCCTCCTCACTCTGTCTGTGTGGTGTTTTGCCCTTTCTTAAATACGTTTTCACAGAGGTGCCACCATCTTGGCTGAGGGGCTCAGCTGTGTCTTACAGTGGGTCCATTGGAGCCAGCTGGAACCATTTTGTGTCCAGCATGAGGCAGCCCCTGCTCTCTTCTCACAGAAGCTGACTTGCAGCTTGCCCCCTCCTCACCCCCGCCAACACCTTGACACCTCCACCCAATACTCAAAATAAGATTTCAGTGGCTACAGTAGGATGTGTATTAAACTGAGGTATATAAATTCAAAATTCTGTTTCAAACTGCCAATTATTGGACATCTGATCCAAAGATGCCTAAAAATTACTAAGTACCATGAAATCACTTTTTGCTGTGAAGGTTCTGTCATCATTTCTGCAGAGCAGTAATTATTCCTTAATTCTAAATAGCTATTCTCTTAATCTCAAATCTACCATTACAGTCTTATCTTCTCTATGAGATCAGTACAAACTGACATTTGGAAATGACTAAGGGTGCACTTAAGTTGTATGTTAAACCAAGTCAAAACCTTGGCTTAAATAACTCATCCTGTATTTTATCTTTAATGTCAGCTCTGAGCCCCAGCCTTCCTTATCCTGGGTCTAGAACCTGCTGTTCATCTTGTCTATGTGACAACGAAAACTCTGGTCTGCTTTTTATACAATGGGCTGACCTAACAAAAAAGTCCCACAAGATCTAATCAATGAAAAGGGAGAGAAGTTTTCTTTATCTTTTTGACCTTCCCAGCTACTTCTACAGCTTTGCACTTCCAGCTGACTCTGGCAGTGATTGCACCTGCACTCTTCAAACCTCTGTCTGTATTCCTTGCTATTGATATCCAGAGGAAGAAGAGCAACTACACTGCTAGCTGAAGTGACTGTTTATTTAGAGTCAGAGGGTAGGAATCTCATAGTATGCTCCCTGAGATGTCAAAGCAAGCTGCAGGTTACGTATCAAGAGAGGCCAAAACTGATTGGCTTGCCAAGAACAAATTTAACATGTATACTGACAGAACTGGGTTTCTGTACTAAATGTGGAGGTAGTGGTGTCTGTCTTTTAGTTTAATGATTAGAGCATTCACGTAAGTTTTGGGAATTTAGGTTCAGTGAACACACCATCATGAAGGGACAAATTTGCTTTATGCATTTTCCTGAGAAGTGCTATAATGTCCATGCTATAAATTAGCCTGATTTGTAAGGAAAGGAGGGGGCGCTTCTGCTGTACTTGTTGAGCTTCAACACTATTCAGCAAAGATTTCCTGGGCCAGAAAGAATATAGAACAGTAATGTGTAACCGCATCGAGTATTTGGCTTGGAGTGCCAAGTCTAGACTGCTAGTTCCTTCTCCCTCTCCTGAGAGCCAAGGTCAGGACATAAACATTGTTTTTCCTCTCAAAGTGACTTACCATCTACTAACTAGAGCCTTAAGCCATACTTTAACCAGTTAAGTCTTAGTCTGGTAGAAACTTTGTTCCAATTACCGCTCATCCTTGTTCGAGGAAGAGAGTGGTCGAGAAGGCATGGCAGAAGGCCAGCGAGGATGAATAGGAAACACTTGACTGAGCTCAGATGCAGAAAAGGAACACACATTTGGTGGAAGGAGCAGGGATGAGCTACTTAGGAGGAATATGAAGCCATTGTCCAGGTGTGCAGAGTTGAAATTAGGAAAGGGAAAGCTCAGCTGGAACTGAGAACAGAGAAGGATGTGCAAAGCCACAAGAAGGCCTTCTATACGTACATTGGCAGCAAAAGAAGGGCCAATAAAAAAGTGGGCCTGGTTCACAGTGGGGAGGGGGACCTAGAGACAAAAGACATGGAAGAGTCTGAGATACTCAAACTTGTCTTTTTTTCAGGGTTTACTACTAAAGTCCGGTCTCAAGTCTCCCAGGTTTCTGAGCCTAGTGGCAGAGTTGAGGGTACTCCTCTTTTAACAAGCCTCCTGGTAGAGTATGATCCATAAACCACAGCCCTCTGAGCCCAACCAGCCAGCCAGCTTTTTAGCCATCCAGTTGTCCACCTTTCCAGATTCCAGTGTCCTAACTTGGGTACAGGAATATTGTGGGAGATACTGTCAAAGCCATGCTAAAATCAAGATAAGTGACATCCACTGCTGTCTCCTCTTCCACAAACCTACTCATTTCTATCATAAAAGGCAATCAGATTGTTCAGGCATGATTTTCTCTTGATAAACATATAGAATCATAGAACAGTTGTGGTTGGAAGGGACCTTTAAAGGTCATCTAGTCCAACCCCCCTGCCACGGGCAGGGTCATCTTCAACTAGATCAGGTTGCCCAGAGCCCCATCCAGCCTGACCTTGAATGTTTCCAGGGATGGGGCATCTACCACCTCTCTGGGCAACCTGTGCCAGTCTGTCACCACCCTCATCGTAAAAAATTTCTTCCTTCTATCTAGTCTAAATCTGCCATCGTTTAGTTCAAAACCATTGCCCCTTGTCCTATTGCAACAGGTCCTACTAAAAAGTCTGTCCCCATCTTTCTTACAAGCCCCCTTTAAGTATTGACAGGCCACAGTGAGGTCTCCCCAGAGCCTTCTCTTCTCCAGGCCGAACAACCCCAACTCTCTCAGCCTTTCTTCACAGGAGAGGTGTTCCATCCCCCTGATCATTTTTGTGGCCCCCTTCTGGACTCGCTCCAACAGGTCCGTGTCTTTCCTGTGCTGAGGGCTCCAGAGCTGGATGCAGTACTCCAGGTGGGGTCTCACCAGAGCGTAGTAGAGGGGCAGAATCACTTCCCTCGACCTGCTGGCCACGCTTCTTTTGATGCAGCCCAGGAGACGATTGGCTTGCTGGGCTGCGAGCGCCCATTGCTGGCTCATGTCCAGCTTTTTCTCCACCAGTACCCCAAGTCCTTCTCAGCAGGGCTGCTGTCAGTCTATGCTGGTTGTTCCCAGTCACCTTCTTCTGTTGCCTAGAAATGGCTTCTAAGAGGATTCACTCCATGATCTTTCCAGGGACTAAAGTGAGGCTTACTGGCCTGTACTTCCCCAGATCATCCTTTTGGCTTTTTGGGGGAGATGAGTGCAATGTTTGCCTTTCCTAGTCACTGGGGACCCTCCCCAATTTCCATGGCCTTTCAGACATGATAGAAGGCAGCCTTCCAAGGATGTAAGCCAGCTTTCTCAGCGCCCTCAGGTGCAGCCCATAGGGTACTAAATTACAGGAAATGAATGCAAGAATTGAATATGAGAATTTATGTTTGGCCCAGTGTTCTGTATGCCACAACAGAAACCAAGATAGATTATTTCGTCTAACCTTTGTTACCCAAGTTCATTATTTGGGTGTGACATTTTGATAATTTTATTTCAAATCTTGTATTTACAACTTCAGCAACAGGAGAAGATAGTCCAGCACATACTTTCTTCTTTGAGGAAACATTTATTTTATGTGGTCTGTAAAGGTTACTATACCATATAGCAGTGACCTCCAACTAGAAAGCTAGAGAAATGCATTTGTAGTTTCAAAGTACAGAAAGCTAAGAATCCTGTTTGTAAGAAAGAAAGGTCTCTATAGTCCATGCAAAGTCTCTGGTCCTTAAGGAGCCAAAGTCAATAACTGCCTAATTTTTTGTACAGATTATGCTCAAAATATGCAATGCTATAGCCCATTCATAATGAGTGTTTGGCAACAGCAGCTCTCACTGTGTATACAAATTAAATCTGGTGATTAGGAACTTGGATGTCAGTACTCTCCCCTTGTTTAGGAAAATATAATTGTTTTGGGTTACAGATCTGTGCCTTTAGGGAAGAAAATCCTTGTCTTTTGGCAAAGAATATCTAAATGTGAAGTGTTTGTTCTTCATGCTCATTACTGTCTAATTTGAATGTATTTAGTATAGCAGTTCTAAGGTGATTTCACCAATGTCTTGTACAGTTAATTACTATTTATCTTCAAACAGAACCAGCTTCTTCTTCTGGATTTATAGGAGTCAGTAGAAGAGGAATAGAACTAGCTCTGCTGCTTATTTTTGACTGCTGAAAAGAAACTGTGTTATTTATGAATAGCATCAATGTAGAAAACAACGCTTCATAATGATAAAAAGGACACTGTTCATGCAGTCATGTACATGTTAGGACTTACACTCATTTCCCATTGTACACATTGCCTAAAGCGGTATCATGGATTGGGAGAAAATCTCAATTTGATTCTCACAGACTTTCCTCCAAGTTTCCTTCATAGGAAACATTTATAGTGGTTACTAAATGCAACAAAATTAATAAAGAGCTTCAAAAACCTTCTGCTTCTTCTTGCATACATCAGTCCATATTGACCAGAACAAAGTCTTGAATCCGATTCTTGCACATAATGTAAGATTATGGTGATGCATCCTCTCCCGCATTCTCTCTTTCTGTAGTGGTCTGTTTAATATTAATCACTTACACGAAGTAGAAAAAAAACCAGAATAAATATTTTCAATATAAAATATCCAGTAGGTAAACCATCCATGCATTCTGTCAGTTTATGTGAAACATTCTTGCTCCATATCAAGCAGATTTGGAAATCTTTGAGAACAGTTTTTTTAATTCATTAGTGAAAATGGAGGAAGGTGATCCCTTAGACTCATGCAGCTGACAGCAGTAAGCATACTATACATCACAGTTCAAAGTTTGCAAGCTAGATTGAACAAAAAAAAAAAAAAAAAATTAGCTGCATCAGAATGGTGTCAGCCCCAGGCTAATGAGTTCTCCTTAGAGGCATGGCGGTAGAGCCAAATACAATGCCATACTAACATGGCTAAAGTGCTTTTGGCCTTCCAGAGCTACTGCTTTGCACATCTTTCTTAGGGCCTCTAACACTACTGCATTATGCTACCTAGACATGTGCTGATAGTTCTTTCCTCAGTTTTCTAGTTTCTAAAGCGCTTCGGTACCTGTCTTCCCTTGTGAATTTCATGGAAAGGCTGGTTGCCTCTCTCAAAGTAATGGGTTTTGCTGAGGCCTCCAAGAATACTGGCACCATTCTTGTGGCCACAAAGTGGCAATCAAAGTAATCATAGTAGTAGTAGTAGTAGTAGTAATAATAATAATAATAATAATAATAATAATAATAATCCCTTCCTCCAGGAAACCATGCCTCACAAGTATAGAATCACTGTTAAACATTGTATCCTAATTATGGAAGTGCTGCTGTAAAGTTCTGTGGTTTGCCTTATGTTTTTGATCGTAATACCGCATATACCACCTAAGTATCTTTCTTAGGACACACACATACTATTTAACAGGGCAGGAACATTTAATAAAACTGAGACAATCCCCAGCTGAACAGATAGTAACTGAAATTGATAACATCCTAACTTACCTTCTCATAAATATAATCTATCAGATCAGTGTTTCAGGGTAAAGCGGATGTAGAATCCCTTCCCTGAAGATTTTTTGAGCTGCTTGAAATGCAGAATTCAGGGGATAGGACTATCCAATGAGAACATTTGAGAACTTGTGGTCAAGTGATTATATCTAAAGCTTATCTATTATGGTAAGCTCTTAGGTGAGAATTTAAATTATCTAGGGCTTCTAGAGCCAAAATCAGTGCTTCACATTATACCTACAACAAATTCCAGAAAACCCTGATACAACTGTTAGAGCTGTTTCCTAGCTGTTACTGCTAGCTAGGAAAGTCTCTGTACTTTTCAGCAAGTATAACTTTGGAGGGGTCTTTGATTGTATTCAAGTATGCAACTGTGCATGCTTTAAAGGAGTTTCTATTCTGTAAGAGTTACCAAGGCCCATGGAATTGAAATCTCAATTTCCACACAAATTGCTGTGCTACAAATACTGTGACAAAGGAACTTTTTAGCAGCTTCAGTGCTAGAACACCACAGAGGAACATTATGCATCATAATGCCAGTCAATTCTGTGATTCTGCGATATTTCTTTGCACTTTGTGTAAGATGTAAATGTACTTAATGTCTAAATCTTTTATATTATTGTAGTATTTCTAAAAGATAATGTTACAAATGAAATAAGAATGTTTTAATAGCTATTTCTGATGGTGTGGTTTTTTGCTGTGCTCTCAAAAATTCATGACTGGGAACTAGTTAGATAAAAACATGCAATTCATCACTTAAAAACCTGTGGATGATTCAGTCAGTCACAGCAATAAATAACTAAAGCAATGACTGCTGAGTGATGGTTTCACCTCACAGAACTCAACATGCTATATGTTAGAACAGTTATGGTAAAGTTGTGCTGCTTTTTTCTGAAAAGCATGGCCATGGTAGCGTCATGGATTCTTTTTTGTTCTCTGTAGCCATCTCTGCCAGCGATCTCTGCCAGCAATCTCTGTATTTTATCCTCAACGGGATTCAGAGAAGTAGATGACTTCATGAAGAGTATTTTGTTCACTGAAGTAGAATGAGTTGATCTTTCATGCTAAGAATCTAGTAGTTTTCTTAGCAATTCCATTGGGTTTTTTCCTAGTTTGTAGTGGAAAAATGTATGGGGCAACTCTCTGGGTCTCACTGATTACATGACTTGGATCTGTTTTATTTCCCCGCAGTCAGCCTAAAGTACTATTCGAAGTTGCCAAGTTCTCATTTGAAACAAATAGTGAAGGTGTTGTGCTATAGTAATTAAATGAACCAAACATTAGTGCCTAAATATACTACCCAAGGCATACCTGTATTCTAAATAATACATTTTCTCATCAGTAATTAAAATTATTTCCAGTTATTATTTCCAAGTGTTTGTACTTCCTGCTTGCGTGCATAGAGTGTCAGTGTGTGATTTAGATTGATATCTAAATGGGAAAAAAAAAGCAACCTACCTTTTTTGCATACTTTCTTTTTGGATTTTTTGGGGGGATGTTGAATTTGACCAGAGTGTTATGAAATAGCATAATAATTTTGAAAATTATTAGGCTACGATGAAATACATGCTATTCACAAGTAATTTTGTGTATAACCATGATCAAATTCTTGTTGCACTGTCATCTGCATACTTTTGATCCCATGCATTTTGCCATTAACCAGGCTACCAGGTCAAGCTACCAGGGGAAATCTCATTCTTGAATCAGAATAATTCAGGTTGGAAGGGACTTTGTGAGGTTTCCAGTCCAACCTCTTGCTGAAAGCAATGTTAGCTATGGGGTCAGACCAGGCTGCTCATTCTGTGCACCCATTGCATACTTTTGATCCCATGCATTTTGCCATTAACCAGGCTACCAGGTCAAGCTACCAGGGGAAATCTCATTCTTGAATCAGAATAATTCAGGTTGGAAGGGACTTTGTGAGGTTTCCAGTCCAACCTCTTGCTGAAAGCAATGTTAGCTATGGGGTCAGACCAGGCTGCTCAGGGCTTTTTCCAGCTGGGTCTGGAAAATCTCCAAGGACAGTATTGTTCTCATTTCTGATGGGACATTTAAACTGTAAAGTGAATAATGCATTACTTTATTAGTAGTAAGTGTGATTCCTCGTGTCCCAAGAAGAGAAAGACAAGTTGAGTTATTAGCTATACAATGAACTTTGACTTTTATTATCATTTGACTGTAAAAACGCGTAACTGCTTCAGTTTTAAATGACTGTTACATACTACATAAAACATGCGTAATAGAGAAGAAAATCAAAAGCTGTAATAATAATACTAGTATATTCTGGAGGCATTCAGGTTATGGAGTGATAAGGAAGTAAATGTGAATATATTTTTTTTCCCCACAAAGCTATACTTACATTATTTTAGAGTGATGCTAGAACATCTTTTTCTTGATGCTGCTGCCACATAGTACAGCTCTCCAATTTTCCTGTATTTTATTTTTTTTTACACTCCATTTTATATTATATGTGTTAAAATGGCTAATAAACAGCAACTATACTGAAAAAAAGGGTATTTCTCCCTAAGACTATGTGTGTGTGTTTATATTAATATATATGCACTACATGAAATACATACATTATATATACAACATATCAATACAGTTCTTTTCTCCATATTGACCTGTATTAGTTCAAATGAGCAATACTTTGCTTCTTAGAAATTTGTCTTTCAGTTACAAGTTTTCAGTTATCTTTTAGTTTTAAAAGTTTTTCTCAATTTTAATAAAGTAATTGCTCATACTAAACCGTATGTTCTTAAAATCAAAGTTAAAACGACGTAAATATTGAATTGATATTTGTAGCTTGCCCAGCTACAATGTGACCTCCTCTGGCAATATTGACAACTATGACATTTTTGTCGTGATGCTTCCAATATTCAGACATGAATTAATAGATTCTACTTGCACTGTCTTGAGATTTATCTTGTTCTCCATCCCTTTTTCTAGGTTTATTCATCTGTGAACTGAATCATAATTCTAAACTGTGATCTCTTTAGGTATAGCTTGATTTTATCGTTTTGTAATCCAGTAAATATGATTTCTGCCCTTAGCAGGGGGAGGCTCGGCTGTGCACTGACCCGGCAGTGCAGGGGCTCAGCCGCACCTGAGGAGCCAGCCTGAGCTGGTTGTCGCTGATTTAACCCCTGTGCTGGGGCTAGTGACTGCTGCCTCCCCTGCTCCAGCTTCAGCTCTGGGGATAGTCCCCTCTGGGGAGGGGGTGACACCCTGCCTCCCAGTCACTGCCTGGCAAACCATAGCCCTTCGTGTGCCTGGGGCTGGGGGCCACTGCCAGGCGGCAGCTGGCAGCCTGGGTGAAGGAAGGGGGCTGTGACAGGGAAAGGTATAAAGGGAAACCCAAGCAGAGCCCAAGACTAGGGGTATCAACATCATGTTCCTTCAAACAAAGAGAAGAAAGAAAACCCCACCAGGCACATCACAGTCCTTCTGGCAAAGACATCATGATGCTGGCAAATCCTTGCAATGCCCCTCCCTCCACCCCCCATCTACAGTTTTTGGGAGAAAACTGTAGTGTCACACTTTAGACCCACAGGGACATTTGAAGCATGAGCACACCACCAATGGAAAGGGTTAGATACTGGCAAGGTTTGGAGGGATTTTTGGTATAACCATTTTAACTATTTTAATATCAATGCTTTTCAGTGTTGATAATTTTGACTATCAGACTGTTAAAACATTAATAGGACTGTCATTAAATTCTAGACTATATGATGTGTTCCTTTTCACCTGTCACAAGATTATGAATTTTTTAATTTCTATTATTTAGATAGTAGTAAAAAGTGTTCAAATCACTAAGAGCTGATGCTTGATCTGATGCTATGACTAGGCACAGCAGTAAGCCAAGAAGTAATTTGCTTAGGTAGATTTCTGCTTCTGATGGGCTCGTCGTGCTCCAGTCTAGAGTTCAAATATCTAAATAACAGACAGTACAACCTACAGGTGATGTTTTTGTATTTAATCCCTCTGGTTCTTGCATTCACTTTTAAATTAAATGGGCAGATACGGTTCTCAAAAGCCATGAATGCATATCTAAGATCCAAAATTGATATTTAATGAAAGCAAATACCTTAAAAGTTTTAGACCAAGGAAATTAATCTGTATTTGTCTTAATTACTTTGTTTCCTGTGGCCTAATCTTACCTTGTAAAGTTGTCTTTGCTTTCCCATCCAGAGTGGAAATCAAACCTTGTCTTAAAGAAAGAAAAAAATATTTACTTCAAAATAGTTTGCAACCACTCAAATTTTCTGCAGTCTGATCAGCACCAATTTAATTTGACTTAATATAAGGGAAGTGAAATAACTGCCTGAAATAAATCTATTACTGACACAAAATACAATAAAAATAGAAAATCTAAATCTCTGGTATCAGTCACTCTGCTATAATAAATCTTTCTTAAGATGAAATCAACAAAAACAAGCTCAGCAACCTTATCAGCCCTAGTTTTTCATGCAGCATACTTAGAAAACTTTTGTTACAGCTTATTTACTCATAGCAGGCTGAATGAGGCAATACTAAAATGATGTTAAAAGGACATTATGCTGTTCATAAGATTAATGTCACTGTGACAAAATGAGTACTAGTTCTTTGCAGTCAATTACTAATTTTAAGAGGCAACATATTTCTAGGTTTGTAAGATGGTTGTTTTAGAATATGATGATTGGGGCATATTGTATCAAAGTTAATTCTGCTGAAAAATGTCTTCTAGGGAGACTAAAGCATTTATTTGCAATGTGATTTTGTACATACGTGTATTCATAAAAGGTATTTATTATAGAAAATATTTCAAAAGCTGTGGAAATAAATTTATAGCTGGTAGAAATTATTACATACCGTATTTTTTCAAGATGTGTCTTGTGTCTCTTCCTATAATAGATAAAATATCTGAATTTTTCACCTAGTACTCATCCCAGCTTGGTTTTGCTTTAATTATGAGATCCTATTACATTATTTTTCCATATACCTGTTTATCTTTACATTGCTTTTGAGCCCAGATAGCTCAGCTGATACATTTTTTTCTCTGTATTATTTTCTTGTTTTTTTCTCTTGTGCAAAAAGTCAGCTAAGAATGATCAGTTGCCATTTTTGATCATGGTCAAGATGGAACATGTTTGAATACATATTTTCTATCTGTCCAAATGAAGATTTTGAAGCTGTAAATAACTACCGGTGTTAAGTATCATATTCTAGTGTTTTTCCACAACTTCTGTTGAGGATTTATAATTGTTTACAGTTATATATTTCTTGGAGTTATATCAGTAATGAAGACAACTGTTAGATGAATGGTGATTTAAAAAAACAGTCTGAGTTAAAAAAACCCAATTAATTAAGCCCCTATAATAAGCTCATATAAGTACGGTATTACTGTGATGATTGTAGTCTGTATTCACAACAAATCTCACAAATTCCTTTTAGGGTGGGAATGATAAAATGGACTTTTACTCTCTACATATGTCTGAAACTTTAACACTGGCAGGACTAAAAATCCATTTTGCCTATTAATATTGCTAAAGCTTTCTTAGTAAGGGCAGAATATGGAGATGTCACTACAAGGTGTTTCTGTTCTTTCCATCAGATTCAGTCTTTCTTGGCAGAATCTAATTCATGATGCCCGTTTCTTAAAGAAACTAAGCACAAAGTTTTATTTCTCTAGCTTCCCATGTTATTCCCTGCCTGAACATTACTTCATGAATTTTGGTTCCTGTATTTCAGATACACCTGGAGATTAAAGACACTTTGTGACATTAAGCATTCTCTTAAGCAAAGACCTCCTTGAAAATTGATGGTACAGTATTTCACAGTATTTGGACAGAAATAAAGGAGGACTACTGTGATACGTTCTCGTTGAACTCTAAGGAATGGGAGAACTGAAGCTGAGAAGAAAAACTTTATTTAAAGGAAACATTATTTCAGGACTCGTGCTGGTGTTCCAAAAACTCCTATACACACCACAAAATGTGAAATTGTAGATTTGAAAAATGTGGAGCAAGCTGCATTACATGGATGATGATGTTCACAGCTGATACTAGCAATAGGCTTAATTTCCCCTAGTTTTAGTCCTCTAAAAACTAGGCAGCTAGTCCAAATTACTCATTTAATTTCCTTCTGCAGTCATTGCCACCACTAGGACATTGAAGGTAAGTGGTGTCCAAGACATGATACAGGTCACCCTTTGAAGCTGCTTCTCTATTGATTTTAAAGCGAGTTTAGCCACCTATCTTAAACTAGCTGCTTAATTTTACAATAGTTAAGATTAGGTGGGATGTATTACACTCTGACTTCCCTAACACAGTATTACCTGAATTCTGCTCTTTTCACTGCCACATAGAAGCTGAGGAATGGGCACATACATTCTGTCCACTGTCATTTCCACAAAATCACATATTTGTAGAAAAATAGTTTTACAAGTTTTTAATCTTGCATAAGCATACCCTGTCTAGAATACTAAAAATAGTTACTTTCTTCAATTTATGTAGTTATTCTGAGGTCTTATTTTTTCATTAATTCATTATGAATATTTTATTGGATTGTCCAAGAGGAGGTATGCAGGCCTTTACAAAAGACATGAAACCATACAAGAAAGAACCATTTCCTTTGCATTAACAATATCTATGACTAGTTCTAATTTGGCACTTTGATCAGAATTTTACTAAATTCATTGCTTCTTTTTTTTTCCCCCAAATCAAGCAAGCAAGTGTTCGGGCACTTCAATGGACGTAACCTATTAATTTTCTTTTCTTTTAAGAGCTGTTGAAGATTTGATTGCAATTCTGTGGCATTTAACTGACATGTTCTCTTTTATTGTGACTATTAAATATATTAAGTCATATCTAGTTTAAGTCTTCAGTCTTCAAGTTACAGAAAAGGAAAATCTCTATATATAATGTACACGTTGAATATTTCTCCACAATTTCATAATTCTGAGTGTAATTCTGAATACTTTTTTTTTTAAAGAAATACTGCAATGATTCCTGTTTTTAAAACTCTCCAAGGTTATGATTGTAAGTTTTTTTCTAGAAATGAAAGGAAGATGTAAAATATGTTTTTCCCAATATGTCTTGTCTTTTAAAACGTAATCTTTGTAATCATTTATTGACACATTCAATTTATGCACTGAGTCTTCTTTTCCCACAATCAAGTAATGGATTTTTACTGCATTGTCATTGCATTCATTGAGCTGTTCAGGCAAAAATTTATTCAATGGCATTGAGGTAGTAGATGAATGTAGCATAAATAACAGTAAGTCAGGAATGTAAAACAATCTAATTACAAGATGTTAATCATCTAAAGGAACTATAATTTTTCCTTTCTCAATAGATTATGCAGTAATGCAAGCACATGTGAATATGGAATAATTATCAATGATTACTTTAACCCTTGATCTGTCTTTCAGAATCAATATATCAGTATGTGTCAACCTCTTCAAATTAATGGCTGCAGCCATTGAGGTATCTCAGCCAAGCTTCTAATGGGTTGATTATAGTCAAATCAAATTTCATTAGGTGATTTTGGAATCTGCTACTGTTATATTGCTGAACTAATATTTAAATATCTTACTAGCAGTATACTATTTTTTAAAATATAATATAATTTGATTTCAAGTTTATTTCCTTTAGTGGATGTATTACACCTATGCAGAGGATAGAAAACAGCAGCAGTGAAAGGTAGCAGTAAGAATGAATGGCATTAGATTACTTATAAAGCAAACTATTTAAAATAATTTAAAAAGAAAATGAACAGAGCTATTCTGGGGTTTGCTTTCTTCAAGATCAGAAATATCTGCCTTAACAATTCATAAATCACTAAAACTATTTTTTGATTATTCTTTCACATGTATCTTATTATCAAAAGCAAATTACTACATTCGAACTGAGAACCTTTAACTCTTAAAATACAGATTTGCGCCTCCTGAGTAACATGTGTGATTAACTAGAAAAGTGAGTTTTTAAAAGTAAGTTGTATTGTTTTAGTAAGAGTACATAGTACAAAAAAACGCACCAGTCTGTGTACATTAATACTACCCATTTCATTAATATGTCCTCTCACTAATTCAGTAAGTTTAAATTAGTAAGAATTCTTAGGAGAACAGACCTTTTTGTTTGCATGGGAAGCTAATACCATTTCTGATCAGCAGTGTTGGAAAGATAGGAACGAAAGCATGATTGAGTGAAAATACAGCTGGTTATGAGAGCAAAGATTGGAGTTATTAATTTATCAAAAAAACCCATAACCATGGGACTATCACATTTTAAAACTCACAGTCTTTGCTAAATGGACCAGGAAAATCGAAAGATCAACAATCATGAAATTACCTTTTTCTTTTTGTAATGGTGTAGAATAGAAATACGATGTTACAGAGATGCCCTCACCATTCAGATACAAGAAAATAATCACTTCAGAGCTTCAAGTAAAGTGAACTCGGAATATATTATTTTGTAGTACTACTGTCCTGCAAATGCTTTTGAAGTATTCCTTGATAAGAGCAGATTAAGAATCTTCTTTCCTAATGCTGACTTACATGGAAAATTGCCTCTTTGATAGTTAGATCTTCTATAATAGAACAGATGAACTTGGCTTCTCTGTTCTGAATTTAGATTTTGGCAATATGTTCACAAAATATCTATTTCTGAAAGTTCTTACATGTAGTGATGTCAAATAAGACACCAGTGATCCAGAGAGTGTGACACTAAACAAGCGAGAGCGTCCAAGGAGCATGAACGATCAGAGCTGAATGAATTCCTTGTTTTGCTTTGCTTGCATTCGCAGCTTTTGCTTTCCCTATTAAACTGTCTTTATCTCAACCCGCGAGTTTTCTCACTTTTACCCTTCTGATTCTCTCCCCCATCCCACTGCAGGGGAGTGAGCGAGTGGCTGGGTGGGGCTTAGTTGCCTACCAGGTAGTGGGCAGTAGCTGCCTACAAAGAGACCTAGGTACGTGTTGTTTGTCAGTTAGTATTTCATAAAGTACTCTGAGATGTTTAGATGAAAGATGCGTGGCACCAATTTGCAGGAAAATTGCAAGCAGAAAAGTGCACCACCATATCTCTCATAATGAATGTCTTCAAAAAGATTTCAAAGAATTCTACATCTTGCGTCATTTACCGAAAGCCCCTGCATTTTAATTTCAGTTTGAGAAAACAAGTATTACAGTTAGATCATCACCAAGACATGTATCATTTTAATTCTGTATTCCTCTTATAGGAAACCTGTGCTATTCATCTTTCCAATAACTGTGTAAAAAAATTCCTCTTGAAATTTCCATTTCTGCATTTAACTATTTTGCTTGCAAGTTGACCCTCAAAACCTTCTTGCCTTGCCACAATTACAGATGTTACCATTGTAATATATTGCAATATAACCATTCTTTTCAGCATTTGCACCTATAGGTAATTCCAGTGGGATATTCTTTATTGATGAATATAATGAACTGTATAAACAATGTATGTAAATTAGAACAGCTTATCTGGAATTTATAATATGAACAGATAAACTGTTAGTTTGTTTGCGTTTAGAATTTAAAGCTTAGTCATATCTTCTGTTTTTTACACAGGTGATAGATGTGAAGTAAATATAGATGAATGTATATCTACTCCTTGCCTCAACAATGGGAGTTGCATTGATGACATCAGTTCCTATAAGTGTCACTGTAGGAGAGGTTTTATTGGAACAAACTGCGAGATAAATGTTAATGAATGCTTGCCAGATCCTTGTCTTCATGGAAGGTGGCTATTTTTATTTAAGTACTATTATCTCCAACATAATGTACATAACTAGCAATATTTAAGATTTAATGGTATGGGAAGGTTGATAAATACACTTTTAATTATGTTCTTCCATAAAGTAAGAGTACAAGCACACTTAAAGATGACAGATATTGCCTGCTTAAACTAATGTAATATACTGTTACATTATCCCAGTTTCTCTTTGATTTTTGTTCATTAGCATAAACCAGTTTTCAGTACATATGGATTAATTAGAGTTTAATACACTTAAAAGTGAATCTTTAGCTGTTACATGGCAACGGGTTGAAATGGGAAGACGTCTTGTAATATGAGAGTCGGTATCCTTATAAAACCCCTCAGCACCCATAATATACACATTTGGAACCCATTATTAAAACTAATTAAAAGTGCCATGGATTTCAGTAGGTTACATCAGGCCACTATTGTGAAATGTATGGAATGATACTACTAGTGCTGAATCTAGAATTACATAGCTTCATCTGAATAACACTATTTTGTATTTCAGATGTATAGATCTCATTGATGGATATCAATGCTCTTGTGACTCAGGATGGACCAGCTCAAGATGTGAGATAAATATTAATGTATGTCTTCAAATTTCATTTTAATTATAGGGGAAAGGATAATATGCTGCTTGAAACTCATTTTTATTTAAGTAACTTCTGAACGGGTCAGTTTATTGAAAATGCATGACAGAAATTCAGTTGTTTCAAATCCATTCTGAAAAGCTCATTATTTGTTACTTACATGAAACTACATTAAGAAAGACCATTGAGAAAATGTCTAAAGAACTTAAAAGGTGAAGTTTGAATAATAAATCTGAAAAGCTATAGCCAGCTAAGCCAACACTACCTGAAAATCATTTATTCCACGTGTCAGCATGGATGACATAACTACCTAATTTGCATTGCGAGCCCCATTTGCTGTAGCTTAACTGTATATTTGAATAGTAAACCTCAAGATGCAATGTTCTACACTGAAAGTAGGCATGACTCATTTTTAAAATATCAAAATCCAGGTAACTGTAGAATTCTGTGATATAAAACTGTGGTGTACAAAATACACTGCCCACTTCCTCCTCTTAAGTTCAAGAATATTTTTGTGTTATCATGGGGAATGGCTGTGGATAAGAAGGCATCTGTATATGCGAGTCTGTGCCATGAAGATTCCCAAGGTCAGCAAACGAGCTAGTAGAAGGTGACTACATCTGGTGTAACAATGAACAGCCTTTACAATGTTGGCCACACCTTGGGGAAAGTATTGAATTGGTTTAGACTTTTTCAAGTTTTGTACCAGAGTTTAATCAGATCTTGGGATATGATCCTTGTAAATGTATTTGGTCTCATAAGAAAGTCTGGCACGAGATCTGCCTCCCTTTGGGCTATCTGGCTTCTAATATAGTGCTTCTGAATTGTCAAAAACACATTCCAAAATGTTATCCAAACGTCTTTTTAACTTCTGTGTGCCTGTAGGGACCTTTCATGGTTTTTTATATATTGCTAAAAGTACTAGATAATTAAAAGTATCTCATATTACATAAAGGAAGTATGGTCTATAAGTTTTCTGTTGAAAATGCATGACAGTCTCACACAAGGAGTAAATCTAGCTGGAATATTCCAACTTCCTTTACAGAAAGAAGTCAGCAAATAAGTAATTCAACTCAACAGAGTGTGCATCATGATACGATATTGCAAATCTGAATGATTATCAGCTGTTGCCAATGCTAATGCAAAATACCCTTGGGTAATATTTTCTCTAGCAACATCCATGATTTTCACCTCCGCCCATTTTGAGAGAATGAGAAATTAAATGACCTGTAGACAACAGCATAAAATCATATTCAAAAGATAACCACATTTCATACTGAGGTGTTTGAAAATGCATAGAGTAGAAATTCATAGAAAGAAACAATATACATATACATTTGACACATAAGTCTGTCAGAATGATGCCTTCATTTTTTGATACTCATTCTAATTGCATGCAGTGTGATTCCTAGATTAGACGGTGCTGCAGGTGTCATATTTTTAAAGGCTCCAACACTGCATTCATCCTGCTCAGACATATATCATGCCTATGCAAGTCTTACAGCAATCAGCAAGGCTTTCTGACTATGTCAGGGTGTGCCTACCTGGATAATCATGGTAGGCTTATGCTCTATAATTGTTTTCCTCTAGATTAACATAAGCCAGTTCCTTTCTCTAAAAAAATAATCAGGAATTAATCCAGGTAAATATACTTCAATATTTTCTTCACTTGAAGATACATTTATTTGTATTAAGGCTTATGCAGCTGCACTGGGTGTAGGTGCCAAGATTTTGTTTAGAGGGGGGGCTGCAGAGGCGGCCTCTGTGAGAAGAGGCCAGGGGCTGCCCGTGCTGGACACAGCTGGTTCTAGTCAGCTCCAGTGGACTTGCTGCAGGACACAGCTGAGCTCCTCAACCAAGATGGTGGCACCTCTGTGGAAACATATTTAAGAAAGGGTAAAAAATGCTGCCCAGCAGAGAGAGGAGTGAGGAAAAAACGTGTGAGAAACAACCCGGCAGACACCAAGGTCAGTGAAGAAGGAGGGGGGAGGAGGTGCTCCAGGCACCAGAGCAGAGATTCCCCTGCAGCCCCTGGAGAGAACCATGGTGGAGCAGGTATTTTCCTACAGTGTGTGGAGAGGACCACGCCAGAGCAGATATCCACGCTGCAGCCAATGGAGGACCCCACGCCACAGCATCTCCCCTGAGAGAACTGCAGCCCATGGAGCGCCCACACAGGAGCAGGCTCTGGGCAGGACCTGTGGCTCTGGAGAGGAGCCCATGCAGGAGCAGTCTTACCCTGCAGGACTGCAGCCCGTGGAGAGGACCCACACTGGAGCAGGGGAAAAGTGTGAGGAGGAAGGAGCAGCAGAGAGGCGCTGTTATGAACTAACCGCAACCCCCATTCCCCACCTGCCCTGCACTGCTCAGGGTGAGAGGAGGAGGTAGAAGAGTTGGGAATGGAGGAGTGAAGTTGAGCCTGGGAAAAAGGGGTGGGGGGCATCTGGTTTTAGAGTTTGTCTTTGTTTCTCACTGTCCAAAAATCTATTTCTAATTGGCAATAACGTAAATTTATTTTCCCCAAGTCGAGTCTATTTTGCCTGTGACGGTAATTGGTAAGTGATCTCTCTGTCCTTATCAACCCATGAGCTTTGTTATCTTATTTTTTTCCCTTGTCCTGTTGAGGAGGGAGATTAAGAGAGTGGCTGGGTGGGCATTGCACAGCCAGGCAAGGTCAGCAACTAAGCTGATTCAAATAACCAATTTAAAAGTAAAATTTTTTTTGTGTGTGTGTGTATATATATGTATATTTCCCTAGACATACTTGGATTTTTTTTATTTTTCATCTTGGATGTTTTCCTCCTCTACATGTGTTGCAATGTAGTTTGTAAGAAAATACACTTCAAGACTTTCTCAGGTTGTCTAATACTTTCAGGAAAAAAATAAGCACTTTATAGTTACACCCTTTAACTTTTGCATATCTAGTATGGAGTGTGGATGTTGGAACTTCCCTATCTACTACAGTTTTCATTGCTTTTTCATTTATAGATTTCATGCAAGAAAGACTAAGAGAAAAAATATCTTAATTAGTTGCAATACACATGATTTCCTTCGACATTTGCATATTTTTGAACTTGTAAGATGAATGTATATAACTGAAAATTGATCTTTTCTCTCTGATATAGGTAAACATAGATTGCTAATATGGTCAGTAGAATATTAGTAATAGACATTATTTCATACTTACTTTGGCTTTTTTTTGCTATAACTGATGAGAAGTCATTGGCAATTGTGCTTCTTCCATGCTCAGCTAAGGCTGTCTCATGCTGTCAAAAAGGGGGCAAAAAGCGTTTTGAGTCTTTACACAGGAAGATATTCAGCTTGTTGGTGCTTCTGCTTGTATCTGATAGGAAGCTGTGATCAGACTGCATCCTAGAATTATTTTGTCTGGTTTTACTGTTCTTTTCTGTCTTTTTTCATAAAAGACAGAAACAAGGTGGAAATAGGAAAACCAACCAATTTTCTACACAAAGGCACCACAGCTGATGCACATGTGCAGTCAGAGAACAATATTCTGCTAGTCCAAACAAATAAGCAATTATTCACCAGGACTTGCCAGATTACACAAAAGACATGAGACTTGACAGCCATATAATTATCTGTGATTTGATTGGGAAAGAACAGTAGGATTCAGTTTGCCTAACTTGAAGTGTGTTTGTGAAAGCTAGTTGTCTATGCACTTATTACAGTCAATGAAAATGTGGTGAACATTCAGGGAGATCTCCAGAGCTGTTCAGTTGATTTTGAAATGGACATCTGCATTTCTTTAGTGAGTCTGTACTCCACTGACTGTGATGACTGGGTCTTAACGAACTATAATAGGTAAGCCAGAAAGTAGAATCCCCTCCCCAGAATTCCCTCTGTATATGTGTAGCATATACCTGTATCGCAAACATTGGTGAACGTACAAAGAGCCTCAGATGAGCTGGATGCTCTTGTTTGTGGATGCATGGGACTTCTTTACACTCTTGAGTATATTTACCTATTGCTAACTAGTTTAAAGAGGGTTGAGTAAGATAAGTAGTTTCTTCAAAGAAGCTAAACTAATGTAAACTTCCAAGAAATAATGTAGTTTATGCTCAAGATGCAGATAGGTAAATCTAAGAGCGGGAGGAGGGGGAGATAGCCACTGTATTCTGCAAAGCACAACATGTGTGATTACCCACCCATGGGACAATTTCAGTGTGTGTAACACTGCAAGGACCTCCTGGCCTTGAGGTAGTAAGTTTATTTTAAGTAAGAGTGGCTGAATTGGAGATTCTATTAAATGGAGAAGTAATAGAAAAATAGAGACTAGAAATTGGAGAAGTAGAGAAATGGATGAGACCTACAAGAATGCTGCAGAGGAGTTTCACCTCCAAAGTGGTAAGCCCTCTGCTTCTAGAGAGTACAAAAGCCTTAGGGAGGAGGATATTCCACTGATAGGCATATTTCTGATCTCTTACATAAGAAAAGCTTATCAGCTGATACCACAGTATGCTCTTGCATCAAGGATGCTCTAGCAACAGAGAGTATCTCAAAAAACAAGACAATTCAATTATTAGGTACATAGGTAACTGGGTTTATGGCATCAGAGAAGCCTTGGATACGAAGTAATCTTTGCATCTGGAAAGATAGTGGATCTTACAGTATCTCTAGAGACATTACTTCAGTGTACTGGAAAGGAGCCGATAATTGTGACGTGTGTTGATAACCAGTACTGGAGGAAAGTGTAGGGGGATGTTCTTGAGGTTATAAATTCAGGCTGGGCAGGAAAATGAAGTCTAGGACGTACATCTAGCTTTTCTTTGAAAGACTGCCAGTTTCATATGGGACCTGAGAGGCAGACAGAGATTCAGCTACAGTACATGAGTAATACGCTGGTATAGACAAAAGCAATTCAAATGCAGTTGAAAATGGAAAACCTTTTGAAATTGGAGGAACCTGTACAAAAATGGATTGCACCTTTATCATCATGGAACCGGGCTACTGAATGAAAATTGAAATGGTTGTAGGGGAATATTTAAACTAGATGCTTGGGAAATGCTGACCAGTATAGAAGAGCACTATTTAAGAATGACAGAACTTAAAATCTGAACATGACTGATGTTCAGCGTGCCTCTGAAAAAAACAGCATCTGGCTCTAGAGGTGTTAATGACAGAGATGATGTCTGTTAGTGACTATATTACAGGTAGGTTTATGACTGTAGCATGAGAGAGCATGCCAAATAAATCCAGCAGATTGATATTCAATTTCAGGAAAGGAAACTATGTAAAAATGAGGTGCATTGTCAAGTAACTTAAGAGGAGCAAGCCAAAACCACAAGAAACTTACAAGCAGACTAGGGGCTATTAAACAAATAATATGTTAAAAGCCCAGGTAAAATGTGTGCCACAATTCAAGAACACAAAGTGGTCCAAAGCCCTGAATGACTTAAGGAGGAAACTTAAGGCTGTCACAGGGGAAAATTGGCATTTTAACAAATGGAAAGCTTGCCCACATGGAAAGAACGGAAAAGGCCGTAAAACGCATCAGTTCAAATGTTGGCAGGAAGTTCAAAAAGCTAAAACACAAATTGAAAAGTGCCTTGTAAAGGATACTCTCCTAAAAAGCTCTTCACATCTATCAAAACCAGGAAGCCAGGTAAGGAACTGGTGGGGTTGCTTGATGGCTAAAGTATAAAATGAGCACTCAGACAGGGTAAGGTTATAGCAAGAGAAGCTCAGTGAATTCTTTGCATTTGAGGAATGCCCGAAGGACCTCACAAAATGGAGAGAGGGAAAAGGTGGCGGAGTAAGCTCCAGTGTAAGATAATGTAACTGGGGAAAAATAGCCTAATACTTACCTACAGCTGAATTCAGAACTGTCAGTTACAACTCAGGAAAGAAGACCTGGAGCAATGATTGACAGTTCTCTGAAATCGTTGTCTCAATGTGAAGTCACAATGAAGAATAGCAAAAAATGCTGGGCGTGATCAGGAAGGGTACGGGGAACAAGACAGAGGGCATGATCTCACTGCTATATAAAACCGGAGTGGGCTCACATACTGGTTACTGTGCACAGTTATCATAGAATCATAGAATCAGTAAGGTTGGAAAAGACCTCTAAAATCGTCAAGTCCAACCGTCAACCCAACACCACCATGCCCACTAGACCATGTCGCTAAGCACCTCATCTACACGTCTTTTAAATACCTTCAGGGATGGTGACTCAACCACTTCCCTGGGCAGCCTCTTCCAATGTTTAACCACTCTTTCAGTAAAGACATTTTTCCTCACGTCCAATCTAAACCTCCCCTGGCGCAACTTGAGGCCATTTCCTCTCATCCTGTCACTTGTTACTTGGGAGAAGAGACCGACACCCACCTTGCTACAACCTCCTTTCAGGTAGTTGTAGAGAGCAATGAGGTCTCCCCTCAGCCTGCTTTTCTCCAGGCTAAACAACCCCAGCTCCCTCAGCCGCTCCTCATAAGACTTGTTCTCCAGACCCCTCACCAGCTTCATTGCCCTTCTCTGGACACACTCCAGCACCTCGATGTCCTTTTAGTGAGGAGCCCAAAACTGAAAACGGTACTCGAGATGTGGTCTCACCAGTGCCGAGTACAGGGGCACAATCACTTCCCTAGTCCTGCTGGCCACAGTATTTCTGATACAGGCCAGGATGCCATTGGCCTTCTTGGCCGCCTGGGCACACTGCCGGCTCATGTTCAGCCAGCTGTCAACCAGCACCCCCAGGTCCTTTTCGGCCAGGCAGCTTTCCAGCCACTCTTCCCCAAGCCTGTAGTGCTGCATGGGGTTGTTGTGGCCAAAGTGCAGGACCCTAAGGTCCAGTTCTGGACCTTGCATCTCAAGGAGGGTGTAGTAGTGTTAGAGAAGCTACAGAGGGCAAGAAAAATGATACGAATTGAATAGTTGCCTTGTAAGGAGGGATTTAAATGGCTGAAACTACTCTGTTTGAACAGGAGAAAGCTGAGGGGAATGTAATTAAGGTTTAGAAAACTATGATAGTGGTAGATGAACTTAAATGGAAAATTTCTTCACCAAATTCTGTAGTAAAAGAATTGGGGGGACATGATAAAAACAGTCGAAGAAACATTTGGAAGAAATAAAAGTGCTTTCTTTCACAGGAAGCAGAGAACCTCTAGAACTTGCTGCCACAGAAGGCTGGGTAGGCAGGTAATCTCTTACTAGGTTCAGAAAAATTAGGCAAGCCATGGACAACAGGTCCATAAATGAATGATAAATGAACCAGTCAGGGAAGTACTGTTTATCATGTCTGATTAGACAGTTCTGCTTGCTGGGAGGATGCACGGGACATAGACTGTAGAAAGTGGCGAAGTTCACATTATTTTCTTAAAGTGGCTTTCTCTCTGCTACTATTATAGACAGAATATTGGGCCAGTTGGAGCACTGGTCTGATCCAGTATGTTTGTGCTTTGTATTGTTGTCTAAAAAATAGGTTTATTTTTGTTATTTTTCTCTTTTCCTTGTGTCCATAATCCAAAATTTCAAAGGAAAATATTTTGGTCATTTTGAACTCATTTTGAATTGAATGATGTTGGATAAAAGCAACAGTCTGAAATATGGAAATAAGTTTTCCCAGTTCATTCCACAAAATGTTGTATGTATATTTAATCCACCAAATAAAAAAGCTTTGGGAAGTTAATAATTAAACAGTATGGATATGTGATAATAGTAACAAAAAAATTACAGAAAAAACAGAGTAATAATTTTACTGGTTAGAAAAATACACTTTGTTTATAATTTTGTTAAACATAAAATAGAAATAGGCATCTGGAGCATTCATCTCAATTCTTAATGTAAATCTCAGACTTTTACATGGTAGCAATACTACTGAGATTTATCCCAAAGTAAGAGTGCACTTTAAACTCCCGTGTGTATGGAAAAGTCCGTAACTTACTGAACCACACAGTTTAAACTAAGTGCTATTTTAAACTTAGCAAAGGAAACCCGGGCCTTCTGGTCTCTTAATAGCAGTTGTAATTACATCAGATGGTTGCACTCATGATGAATTAAATAAATTAAACTGTGGTAAAATATCTGAAAGGAACTGAAATGCATATATATAGTTTCCCACTAATGCACTGAACCATGGCTGTTTTGCATAACTATGAAATCATATTAAAACATTAAATCGTACATTTCCTATGAAGTAATACTGTACATTTAAACTTTTTTTTGAAATCTAGATTCAAGGTGCATTAGAAACCATATGCATACCATATTTTGCACGTACAAACCTTTGCTTTAACATATGAATTAGTTTCTAAAGCATTTATTTACAGCATTGATTTCCTTTCTGCCTACTTTTTTTTATTCTAATCTAAACCCTTAACCAGATGGTTCTTGTGTATCACAAAAACCTCTGCTTTTGACCTGGGAATAATTTTGCCCTCAGTCCTATCATTAAATGCCTGGAAACATGACTCCTGAAAGCATGTTTCTTTTCTGGTGCAGTATCTATCTTTGAATTCCTTTCTTATCTCTTTCTTTTTAACTCCATCAAATTCAAGTTTTAAAGCTCTGTTTGGTTCTGCCTTCTACAAGTCAGTGACTTCTACCTGGAATCCAGTTTTCTCATGAATACTAGGATGCTTGCTTCTGCTCCCTGAACTGATGTTTAAGGCCACTATCTTTTTCTGCTTCAAGTCATCCCTTACACTTAATCACTTCATAGTTGTCTACAAAGAAATCAAACAGCAAATGGTACTTGGGGCTTTGTATCATAAGTATTTACAGGAAATTAGACTGTATAATGCACCACATACATACAAGTATGTCAAAAGGTAGATCTGTAAATTACATAAATTACATATATTTCCGGTAGACTTTTTTCCCCTCATAGTGGATTTGCATGAGTTAGTTATGTTCAGAATTAGTCTGCTTTATAATTACTTTTTGATAGAAAACAAAACTTCACTTAAATAAAAACACATCTATCATCACAATTTTTTTTTGCCTTGAATCATTTTTATAGAAATAGATTTTGAAGTGTTGTTAGAAATAATTTTTTAATTCTAATCAGAGTTTCCAAGGAGGACTAATGAAAAATAGTCCTTTCAGTAGGAAAAGGAAAAAAAACCTAACTTCTAAAATGCCCTTGTAGATTTTGTTTTAAGAAACAGAGTTGAATTTACACATTATTTGGAAAAATAGTAGATATTCACTATTTTTATTAATGTGCTAAAATGTGCCCCTTCATAATTATTTCAAGCTATGGATTGTGACTATGGAAATGATACAGTGCAATATGTAGAAAGTTGGAATTTCTTAGGCAGGTTAACCTCACTTACAAAGACAGATGTCAGTATGGACCCACAGATTTGGATAAGGGAGGAATATGCCTTGAGCAAAGTACTGTGCCTTTCTAGGTCAGTTGCTAGAGTCCAGATTTCAGAACAATTCCCTGCCAGCAGAACCAGTGGACTATGCCATGCCAGGTGGGCTCTCTTAAGGGACAGTCATCCCTTTCCTAGTACAAACAATATTTACTACACCATGACATTCAGAGAACAAGAAATAATAGATTGTTGTGCTCTAGAAAATGTAGTGGATGTTGTTTTGCATCTTAAGAACTAAGGATTCTTAACCTGCCCTTAAAAGAGTTGCATAACTAGAAATCTTAATATTCTTTGACTTTTTTGCCTTGACTTTCAAATTGTCCTGCTATGCTAAGAAAATCAATCAGGACTTCTATGTACCGTAACAACAATTTAGTAAAAATAAAGCCACAAAATCACCATTCTGTTCTCCTGTCAGAAGTCTGTATATTCCTTTCATTTACAGTCCCATGGAAACTAATAACTTACGTTTGCCTAAAGCATATGTTTTAGAGATATATCCAGTCTTTATTTAAAAACATAAGGAGGTGGAAGATTAACTATTTCTGACAGTTTTACAGTGGCTGACTCTCAGTAATAAAGTCGGACCTTATCTCTAGCTGGATATATCTAGATTTGGGAATCCAGGTAGTCATTTTTGTACTGACTTGCTCTGGGAGTTAAAATACTTGTTAATATATAATAATTCCTGTGAAAATAACTCTGCACTGCCATTCTCTCTCTCTCTCTCTCAATTTTCTTAGTTATAAACTAAACCTAAGTACACTCATAGAGCCATCAAGAGTTCTGGAACTTTTACAGCAAAGAACTCACACTGATTATTGCTTTTAATAGCTAGGAGCAGACCTGTACTCCATGAATTTGTCTAATCATTCTTAAGGCATATATATTATTTATGTTTGTGGCAGTATCATGTGAAAACGACATATATGATGTAATAATGTTTTTGAAAATAATTCTATCCTAAAAATTCTGTTAAGTGTTATTTTCCTTAGACTTAGCTTAGTGTAAGGCATTTTATCTAGTACCTAAATCATTTTATATTCTCAGTTTTTCGACATCCTTTATAAAAAAACAGATTTTAGAACTTGGCACAATGTTTCAGTTTCCCCTACCCATAAAAAGAGGAATAATCACCTGTCTAAGTGTAAGTCACAGTTCCCCTCTCTGAAGACTTAAGGATAGCATTAGCAATTTTTTCCGTAGCATTGCAATTGGAGTTCATGTTGATAGCTTGTCCATTATAACTTTCAAATCTTTTCCAAGGTCATTGCCTGTTAACAACACATAAACTCAAAGGATTCCTTGTTAGATCAAAATGGGAAAAGTGTATGCTTCACAGAAAAAAACAGAAAAAAAAAAGCCTACTGAAAGGGAGCCCTCCTGCTTTACTCTAAGGAGATCAGATATGAGAAATCTCAAAGATACTTGGATGAGAATAAAGCGTGTCAGATTGGCGAAGTGAAAAGTTGATAAAAACTCTATACAAATAATTACAATTGTATAATTTCTGTTTTGTTAAATCATTTATTTATAAGGGAGCTTATTGAAGCTTGTCAGTGTTTCAAAAGATGAGCTGGGAAGGGGAGTACTGGTATGCTGTAAAGTGTGAGCACTGGGCATCATTTACAGATGTGATGATGTTTGAGGAATGAGCAGAGCACTCTGATTGAAGTTCATAAAGGGCACTTACCTTCTTTTTTTTTTGGTGACAGTGGAAGGAACGAACCCCTTTAGAGCAGGAAGAACCTGACAAGACGAGGCCTGAGCAGCAGCTCTTCTGGCCTTCTGGTTTCCTTGGAGATGGATGGCTTCAGCCCTGATTTGACTGAAGCTGCCTGTGAAGGGAACAAACTAGAAAACAAAAAGGGAAAAGATAGAGGGCAATGATCACCACAGAAAAAGCTAGGCAGTACAGCTCAGTTTGGACAGGTTACTTGCTCAGCTATGACAGAAAAGTTTTACAGCCTAGGAATAAAGAGGTGTGGTGAATTAACTTTGGCTGGCTGCCAGACGTCCACCCAGCTGCTCTTGCACTCCCCCTCCTCATCAGGACAGGGGGAGGAAGTAAGAAGAAAAGCTTGTGCGTCAAGATAAGGACAGGGGATTGGTCATGGTCACCAATTATCATCATGGGCAAAACAGACTCAACTTGGGGAAGATTAATTTAATTTATTGTCAATGAAAAACTAAAACGCTGTCCTCCCAACCTGCCAGAAAACATGCTCCTGCATGGGCTCCTTTCCACGGGCTGCAGCTCCTGCCAGGAGCCTGTCCATGGGCTGCAGCTTCCTTCGGGGAACATCTACCTGCTGCAGTGTGGTGTTCACACACGTGGCAGTGTGGATATCTGCTCCACTGTGGTCCTCCATGGGTTGGAGGGGGCCAACCCACTTCACCATTGTCTTCTTCAGGGCCTTCAGGGAATCTCTGGTAGAGATTGCCTGGAGCACCACCCCCCTTCCTTTGTGTCTGCAGGGCTGTTTTTCACACTTTTTCCTCACTCCTCTCTCTTACGCTGTTCTGCACAATGTTTTTTACTCTTTCTTAAATAAACTTCCCCAGAGTCACCACCACCTTGGCTGCTGGGCTCAGCCGTGCCCTGCAGTGGGTCGGTTGGAGCCACCTGGAACCGGCTGTGTCCAGCATGGGGCAGCCCCGGCCTCTCCTCACAGAGGCCACCCCTGCAGCCCCCCCTTCTAAACAAAACATTACATAAAACAACACATAAAGCTATTTTTACAGGATTTCACCAGAGAGATACCTGAATTACCTCAATTTCTTTTCTGAAAGGAAGCAATCTGCAAGGCCTGGAATAATGTGTTACTGCTTGGGGAAGAGTACAGTAGGCCTATGAGGCCAGGCTGATTGTGAATTTGGAGAAGCTCACACACAGAGCCCGTACACTGCTGCAGCAAGAGGAAAGCCTTATGCCTCCTGTTCACACCCTGAGTGAGCTGAAGAGGCGCCAGTCAAAGGATGAGATTTTCTGTGTTCTCGGAGAAGACTAAAAAAGAAATAAATCTGAGAGAAAAAAAAAAAAAGAGTACTTGTTGTTTTTAGAAAGTCCTGAGGAATCAAACAAAAAAGTCAAAGAGACAAAAGCTGTCCTCACTGTTACTGCCCCTCAGCCTTTCAGTGTTACGACTGCTTGATGGTACCTGGAGATCTCAGCACTTCCTCTGCTTTCTAAATGGAATATTTTTGATAAGAACTCCAACAAGGAACTGGAAATAATTTTGTGATTTTGGGGGGGAGTTTCATTTTGGTATTTCGTTCTTAGTGTGGGTTTTTTGTTTGGGGTTTTAATCATTCATTGCTAGCAAATTGTTGGTATAAGTTACGCAAAGTCATAATAGGAATAAATGTAATGAAGTACTTGCTCTATGCACATAGATTTCACGTTGGAGTAAGTGACACTGCACATAGGTGTATCGGCAGTTCTGTTCAGGAACCACTAGCTGGATTAACTACTCCTGATCCTAGTACATTCATACTTGTTTCTTCACCTTCCACTGAAACTTTTCCCTGTGTTTCTTGTCAGATGTCAATATTAAAATTACAAAGTCCCACCTATGAGATCCTTTTATGCTGCCAGTGCATTCAGTCACCTTGCAAATACCCTATCTGTCAAAAGGAAATACTGATTTCTGCCTATTTTGTTGAATACAAAATGGTGTCTGCTGTGGCATTTGGAATCTTAAGGCAATGCATCATGGTTACCTTCTTCTCACTATTACTGCACAAGGCTATTTAAAACAAGAGGTGATGTCACACTAACAAAGGACAAATTTCTGCAGACAGTTGCTCCTGCTTCCACGAGCATTAGTAGTTCAAGTTAAAATAAATCCAGAAAACAACTTTCTAAAAAGCCTTATCAAGAGGACTTGTGCAGAAAATAACTATGCAGTATTACTTCTTAAATACAAATTATTTTTCAACCTATCCTGTTCTTTTTTTTGTGTCTAGCTAGATTTTAAAACTTTTCAGTCAGACTTCGGTGATTTCTCTCTGTTCCTTCTGAGTGTCAGTGCTGACTTAAGAACTTCCCATGTCCCCATCTTCAACTAATTCTCCCCTCCTTAATAGTTTCCAAGTTTTACCTGCATAACTGATTATAGTTCATGTGCTGAGAAACGAATTAGAAAACTGGCTTTCAAAAAACATTAAAGAAAGGTTTCTTTGATCTTTTGTTGTTGATACGTTGTTTTGTTTGGGGTTTTTAACAAGTATTTCAATCTATTATTCTAACACAACTAAGAAGACAATGCAGCATGATTTGGGGTGAGGAAATAGCAGGGAATAGAGGAAGGAATAAAGAACATCATAAGCCAGAACTGCTCCTGAAACATTGATAATCTAAAACCACTGGCAATTCCTGAAGAAGTTTATTCCCCTTTGATTTCACTAGGAAATGAAAGTCAAATTACTTTTGGGCTTCAGGCCTGGATTGCTGATCAAGATTAGAATGTACATTTCTGTTCTGTGACATAATCTACAGATTTTTAGTTGCCATAAAGGTGCCAACTTTAGGAATAGTATGAGTGAATACTGATGGTCACAGAGCTTCCCTTTTGCTCACAACACTGTATACCTCCTTTCCCCCAAAAATGGGATTGAGGAGAGGAAAGAGAAAAATGAAACGGAGAAACTCACCTCATGATCAGCGAGGCATTGCAAAATAGGTTTCTTTTCTGCTACTGGCAAATATTTTATTCTAATGGCAAAAAATTGCAGTCACCCATATTTATCTGCAGATGAACAGCATTCAGTCTATTAGCTTGAGTTATTTGTCACCATTTAAACTTGGTATTTATTCTCTGTATCTGCCAGCCAAATACTGTAAATGTCTAAGGGACCAAGCCTGTGCTGATCTCACTGCAGGAGTGGTAGTGATATTTGTTTGTTTTACTCAAACAGGTTATTTGTAAAATTTTGGAAGTATTACTGTAAGATTAAGACTTTGTCTTTGAAGCTTAAAAATTAGGCATTTTTAAATTCCAGATCAAAATAGCATTTCAGATTTAGTAAAAGTTAAAAAACCCATTGAAAATAAGAAGGTACAAAATGAAGTATAAATAAGTGAGCAATTGTGACACTTTTATATATCAACAAATTTATCATAGAATCAGAATCATTAAGGTTGGAAGAGACCTCCAAGATAATCGAGTCCAACCGTCAACCCAAATGTTGACGATTATGTTTCAGAAGAACTAAAATGACCCACCTTTTTGAATATTATTTTGGTAATTTTCAGGTTTCTTAGTTATTCAATGGCAATTTTCCTTTGACAGGATCTGATCACTTCTAGGCGAGAAAAGGTTAAAGAATATCTTATTTGGTTGGGAACTGGGCACCTGAGGCCAAGAAAGTCTTTTTCCCCTACTGTACTGGAGAAGGGAGGGAATATTTCTAGGACTGTGAGTTCCTGCAGCTGTTGCTCTGATTTGGGAACTGTCTGGTTAGGGACCATAGTTAAGATTCAATCTCCCATTATAAAAAGGAAGACAAAACTGAAATAGCATTGATGGTTAGGTGAGCTTGTCTTCAGGGAATCAGGGTGGTTGGGAATTTTCTGTAGAGCCAGCTATTCCCTAATGCCAAGCTGTAAAGTCAGTCCCTGGTAGGATCCAAGATATAGGCAGGACTTGGTCATAGCTGTGTTGCAACTTCAGTTTGCCATCTAATGTCCTTGTTTTTTTAGACTACGAATTACAGCATTTGCTGGTGGTGTGGTAGCTCACCTACTTTGGGATAAAGTTATTTGTGGCATTTTTAACATAGTTCTATGTCTATTTACTGAAACAATTTTCTTGCCTTAGTTAAGAACAGTGCAGACTAGCACTTCTGTGGTAACAGAGTGTACTCTGTTTTTTTGCAAGTTTAATGATGAACTTTTAACTGCAGCACGTCAAAATATACTGGAAAGTGATAGGTGTGATTTCTTTCCTACAAACTGGTTTTTATGTTACTGTAAAAACTAATTACTGTGCACAATTTTGTAAAGTTTTACAAGAACAATACATTCCATAGAAGAAAATGAAAAGGTTTTACATTGTTTGCAACTTGCTATGACTGTGATGGCATATTGAGCCAAAACTGTGAATATTTGTCCGAGCTTTGAGCTTACCCTTAGTTACTTTGATGATTTTGATATTTTTTAAATTTTAACTTTTGAATTATAATTAGGTAAAAATTTGATCCATTAATTGATAGATTTTTAATTTATTCTGCTAATGAGCAAAGCTGTAAAAACAGAAGTAGCAGAGAGGGATACAAGTGAATACAGATTAAGAAGACTAGACAAGAGAAGTTACTGGAATAGGAAAAAAGCCAGAAAGTTGGAACTGTGAATTGATATTTTTTATAAACAGAACAAAGAAGACTTATGTTTGCCAACAACAAATGTAATTAATATAGCAAAAGACTACTTCTAGAACCTAGACACAAGATTTTTGGCATCCTGTGGGATGTTTAATTCAATTAGTTTAGTAATGCTCACTAATAAATCATCCTGTATACACCCAGCTGGAGAGCTTATAGAAAAATAAGTTGTTTTTTCACAATTCCCCATGGATATCTAAATTTACATTCTGTCAAAGCAACTGTAGTACCTGCTGGAAATCTGAGTGCCCTTGGATATCCTTAAAGAATTAAACCTTCTAAAGTTACAGGAGTGTGAAAATAAATTTAAAATACTGGATTTAGCTAGACTATTTGGGTGGCAGCAGCAAAATAAAACTCCTTTGGGATATAGGCAAAATCTAGGTTTCTGTGCTCAAGGGCAAAACCACATTTTTGCACTGGCAATTGCACTAACTAAACTCTCCTGTACTTCTGGAGAACCATTAATTTGCTGCTACTTTGCATGGTTTGAATTTGATGACTTTCACATTAGCTTTATCAGAGGGAATTGTTACTATGTGAACACATAAACATTTCTACGTTTCTATTTGCAATATTATGCATTAATTGATAATAAGAAAGCATTTATCAGGAAATACTGATAAAAGGCTTGTGTGTGTTGGTTAACATAAGTGATTTTTTATTCTGTCCAGAATTGTCTTACTAATGTGGCTTTTTTCACTGCAATAGGCCCTACTATAAAAACTTAGAAGGAATAATTGTATAAACTATGTCTCGAAAACATGCTTTAAAATTTTAGTAAAGGAATCATAAGTGGGAAGCCCATACTTATGGCTGTAAGATTGTGTATATAAAAATATATTTGCATTTCTACAAGATTAATTAGTAGGAATAAGTGTAGTGTCAAGACTGAGTATGAGTTGTAATCAACAGATCTCTATATAAGAAACTGCCCCAAATTAGAGACTTTTGCTTATCAGACAATAAAAAAAGTCCAACACTCTTTTTCTAATCTACAGATTCAGTCTCTTGCACTTGCTGTTGATATGAATGAATAAGTAATGTGTTTTAAAGCTGTGTAGTCAATGTATTATTATTTCTCTCCTCAGGAATGTGAATCTGCACCCTGCATTAACGGAGGTTCTTGTCAAGATGCGGTCAATGCATTTGTTTGTACTTGTCTGAGTGGGTACACTGGCAGGTTTTGTGAAGTTGATGTTGATGTTTGCAGTGAGCCCACACTGAACTCAGTTCTCTGTTACAATGGAGGTGTATGTGTTGATGGACCTGGAACAACTTTTCATTGCAGGTGAGTATAAATACTGTCATATAACTGCTTTAGTTAATACACATTGATTTGCTAAGATTTCAGGGCTGTGTTGTTACTATGTGCAGTATGTGAACTCAATTGGATTTGATGCTCAATCCAGTGCTTAAAAATATTGTTATCTTAAACCATTCACTGTTTAACATCAGGCCCTTTATCTGGAAACTTACCTTCTAGTGCTTTTCAGAATTACATGTGGAAGCTTCTAACATAAACCCACTCCAAAAAATTTAAAATCATTATGTTTACAGATATGTATGTACTCCTGCGTTTTGTACGCAAAGAGAAAATTAATTTGCAATCAAATTTAGGTGACAGGTAGTTTGTATAATATGTGTACACAGACATATATCCAAAGAAATTTCCTATGATCTATCATCATCATTCTCTGGCTGTTTAAGGCTTCTGACTAAACACATGTAATCTTATAGCTTATATACTTGTAATACAGCGAAACTCCTTTAAAATTAAGCTATTTTATAGATTGTATACATTATTCTCTACTACATCTTATCAACTCACAAATATTATCTAAGTCCCTATTCAATTGCTACATTTGTAGAAATATTAAATACTAAAAAAATACTTTATAAACATACTTAAGAATGAAGCATAAATATCTTCCCCTATACAGTCATGTGTTCAATGTCTGGATTTTGATTGATGGCCGAAATTGAAGCTTAAGGATAATAGTTTTATTTTAAAAAAAACCCACCTGCACCTGTTGATCCTTTGTGTCCTTCTGTTAATAGTTACGGAATTTCATTAGTATTCAACAGAATTAACAAGGCAAATGGTCCATTGACAGCCAAGAATTACTGTTGTTGTAATTTAAGAAAATATTTGCATTGATTGCTGGCATTGTTTTACAGAATCCGAGAGGATCATAATCTGTGATCAACTTCTATCCTACAACTAAATGGTGAAGTTAAAATTACTCGAGGCACATAAACACCTTAACAGATAAAATCTCCACATGTCAAATGAGATACAATAATTATATTCATGATCATAGAATCACAGAGTATTCTGAGTTTGGAAGGGACCTTTAAAGATCATCTAGTCCAACCCCATGCCATGAGGCAGGGACATCTTTCACTGGATTAGGTTGCTCAAAGCCAAGTCCAACCTGACCTTGAGCACTTCCAGGGGTGGGGCATCTACAATGTCTCTGGGCTACCTGTTCCAGTGTGTCACCACCCTCATCATAAAAAAAGTCTTCCTTATATCCCATCTAAATCTACCTTCTTTCAGTTTAAAAACGTTGCCCCTTGTCCTGTCACTGCAGGCCCTGAGAAAAAGTCTTTCTCCATCTTTCTTATAAGCCCCCTTTATACATTGAAAGGCTGCAATAAGGTCTCCCCAGAGCCTTCTCTTCTCCAGGCTAAACATCCCCAACTTTCTCAGCCTTTCCTCATAGGAGAGGTGTTCCAGCCCTCTGAACATTTTCATGACCATCCTCTGGACCCACTCCAACAGGTCCATGTCTTTCTTGTACTGGGCACTCCAGAGCTGGATGCAGTACTCCAGGTGGGGTCTTACCAGAGTGGAGTAGAAGGGGAGAATCACCTCCCTCGACCTGCTGGCCACCCTTCTTTTGATGCAGCCCAGGATACGATTGGCCTTCTGAGCTGTGAGCGCACATTGCTGGCTCATGTCCAGCTTTTCATCCACCAGTACCCCCAGGTCCTTCTCGGCAGGGCTGCTCTCAATCCCTTCATCCCCCAGCTTGTATTGATACCGGGGCTTGCCCCAGCCCAGGTGCAGGACCTTGCACTTGGCCTTGTTGAACTTAATGAGGTTTGCATGGGCCCACTCCTCAAGTCTGTCAGGGTGCCTCTGGATGGCATCCCTTCCCTCAAGTGAATCAACTGCAGCACTCAGCTTGGCATCATCCACAAACTTGCTGAGGCTGCACTCAATCCCACTATGTCACTGATGAAGATATTAAATAATATTGGTCCCATGATAACTCAAATATATTATGGTTTAGCTTAAACCTCTCAATACATGCTAAAATAATTCACATTAGCTTACTTCTGCAGTGGGCTTCTACCTGCACAAAGACTATTTTTGTGGCTCAGATGTCTGGTAATTTATTTAGCCCCTATTGTTTGATCATCAGTCTGAAAATTCAATCCTGTGCATTCTCCTATTTCTTCTTTCCTGGCTCATGTTAACTCTAGCCTCCTTTTTTCAAGCTTTGGGTGCTGCAGCATCCTTTCTTCTTTCACAAATTAATCTTCTGAATTAAATGAAATTACTTTCATTTCTCCTCTCTTCTGCTTGGGAACTTACGCCAAACATTGTGAGGGTAACCACCTTGCACTTGCTTCTGACCCCAACATTGGCCATCAGGAGGAGCTGTTCACGGAATCAGAGTCAGGAAAATTGCAAACAATTAAAATCAGGATTTTTAGTGTTGCCAAGATCACAAATGTTTTCATGAGTGATGTAAGACTACAGTGAGGTAAGTTGATGTGATATATGGTTGTGATCCTGCAAAAAGAAGTGCCATACTTGATACAAATTTCTTCTTCTGAGGGGTTCTGGGGAAAGGACTTTCTTCAGCTGATTACCTCTTCTATGTTGGTATGCTTCAGAAGACAGACATAACTCTCTTTCTTATCCTTCAGCAGCTGCTAGCACTCCAAGTAATGTGTACAAGGTGGAAATAAGAAACATAAAAAGATCATTAAGTCAGATTTGCTCCTGCACTGTGAACATTATGATATGAACACTTCTTTTCTACCATACCTTCTGCTTGCTTTAAGCAGTCTGAACAAAACCCATGTACAGACTGGGGAATAGGACTGATACGGAGGATGGAAAAGCAGAATAATTGAAAAATAAGGAAGGGAGAAATAGCTCCTACTCTAGCAATCCAACATTTGAATGAATCCAAATTTGAACATCCAAATGAATAAGGAGTCTTAATGCCTGTTACACACTCACTGTGGAATGGGCAGGAGGAAAGACAAAATCCAGTATCGTTTAGAGTCTCCTTGTTTCGGGGATCTGGCTTGGGATATTTGTATTATTGTGGCTGGTAAACCTGTACATAGCAAGTAATGAAAAGTGTCCAGTAATGGGTAAGTGTCAAGCTGCCTTAACTGTGGGCAGCACTGCCAGCTTCAGCTATGATGTATGTGATATTTTACCCAGTAGTATAGTGAATGGTTCAACTTTTCTTGAATTATGTGGGAATCAATTACATGAACAACCCTACAGGCTTCTTCCTGAAATGAATATGAAAAATACTCCTTGGGATAGCCCTTGAATTGTGTGTTATCTGAAATATCTTTCTCTTTTCAAACCCTTGGTTTAAAATTAAAACAACTCAATGGAAATGAGAGGGGTGCTGGGAGTTGTAATTCAGTTCTGTCCTGGGCAGACTGCCACTGAATCAGGGCTTCAGGAAACAGATTAGCATCTGAAAGGATGCCCACCTACCTTGCTTTGTATTTTAGTCTTCTTGATTAAAAGAACTGGATGCTACAACAACAAACACTATATACATTAGCAAATTAATAATGAAGTTGTCATTAGGCTCAGGGGGGCTTTCAGAAGACAATTCAACCCAACCTACATATGGTTGATATAATGAGTATGTAATAGGAATTCTGAAGCCTTTTCATAGTATTTTCCAAGGATTTTAAGGAAGAGAAACTTTTCTACATAAAATACTGATTTTTTTCATTATATTTAATCCACAGTTGGTTCTTCCTCACTTTTGCATCTTTTGGTCCCAGACCATTCAGTATGTTTGGCTTGGGATTTAAAAAAATAAAAATAATAATTAAAAAAATTCCTCTCTCCCCATTCATGCTTGCATTGAGCCTTTTTCAAATGTGCACTTCAGATACTTCAAAAAAAAAGACTAGGTTCAGAAGTCATACTATCTTGAGAAGGATTATCTGTGCAGTGCTTTCAGTCTGATGAGGTGAAAATAATGTCAACAATCTTATGACAGGCCTTGCCTTAGATTAAGTTGTTGAATATTATAGCTTTATTGTACTTTTTCAGCACATTATAGCACATTTCGTTTTTGTAATATTTTTGTATCTGGGTTTCAGCTGGGATAGAGTTAATTTTCTTCCTAGTAGCTGGTACAGTGCTGTGTTTTGGATTTAGGATGAGAACAATGTTGATAACACACCGATGTTTTAGTTGTTGCTAAGTAGTGCTTACACTAGTCAAGGACTTTTCAGCTTCTCATGCCCTGCCAGCGAGAAGCTGGGAGGGGGCACAGCCAGGACAGCTGACCCAAACTGGCCAAAGGGATATTCCATAGGCGGCGACCGCTGCTCAGGAACTGGGTGGGCATCAGTCAGTGGGTGGTGAGCAATTGCATTGTGCATCACTTATTCTGTATATTCTTTTATCATTATTATTATTATTATTATTATTATTATTATTTTCCCTTCTTTTTCTGTCCTATTAAACTGTCTTTATCTCAACCCACAAATTTTACTTTTTTTTTTCCAATTCTCTCCCCCGTCCCACTAGGGCCGGGGGGAGTGAGTGAACGGCTCTGTGGTGTTTAGCTGCCTGCCGGGTTAAACCACAACATATTGTTAGGGAAAACAGGTAGTTTTTGATGTCATTCTGTCTTTTGTCATCCACTCCGAGTAATTTTTTTCAGAATTTAAATATATTTAGTGGTATAAGATAACTTTGTTGGTCTTAGAAATGTGTAGGGTCACAAGTAAGTTTGATCCTATCATTTGATTCATTAAGAGACACTGGTGCTGGATTATATTTGACTACATTATTTGGTTCAGAACTGAAGCTTTTTTGGCAGCATCTTTCAGAGGTTAGTTTATACTCACAAGACAATTCAGTGGGCTTGATTTTTGTATTCCAAGAGCAGGTGAGAGTGAATATTTGATGAACGGAATACCTGATCAACAGAATGTCAAGGTTTTTCTTCCAGCTTGTAAGATTTTAGTAAGAAAGAATTCTGAAATAGGAATATGTTGTTCTACATTTCCTCCAAATGCCCAGCCCCCTGAACTGGAAGACAGGGACGGGGAGCAGAATGAAGCCCTCATCCACCCAAGGGTACTGAGGGAGCTGGTGGAAGTGCTCACCAAGCCAATTCAATCATTTATCAGCAGTCCTGGCTAACCGCGGAGGTCCCAGTTGACTGGAGGTTAGCAAATGTGATGTCCATCTACAAAAAGGGCCAGAAGGAAGATCTGGGGAACTACAGGCCTGTCAGTCTGACATAGGAGCCGGGGAAGGATATGGGGCAGATCATCTTGAGTGCTGTCATGCGGCACGTACAGGACAACCAGGTGACCAGGCCTGGTCAGCATGGGTTTATGAACGGCAGGTCTTGCTTGACTAACCTGATCTCCTTCTATGACAAGGTGACCCACTTAGTGGATGAGGGAAAGGCTGTGGATGTTGTCTACCTAGACTTTAGTAAAGCCTTTGCCACCGTTTCCCACAGCATTGTCCTGGAGAAAACGGCTGCTCATGGCTTGGACAGGCATACTCTTCGCTGGGTAAAAAACTGGCTTGACAGCTGGGCCCAAAGCGTTGTGGTGAATGGAGTTAAATCCAGTTGGTGGCCAGTCACAAGTGGTGTTCCCTAGGGCTGAGTACTGGGGCCAGTTCTGTTTAATATCTTTATCAATGATCTGGATGAGGGGATCGAGTGCACTCTCAGTAAGATTGCAGGCAACACCAATCTGGGCGGCAGTGTTGATCTGCTTGAGGGTGGGAAGGCTCTGCAGAGGGATCTGGACAGGCTGGATCGATGGGCCGAGGCCAACTGTATGAGATTCAACAAGGCCAAGTGCC
>NW_008825615.1:11755923-11761872 GCF_000699105.1 Pygoscelis adeliae
CCTCATAAGACTTGTTCTCCAGACCCCTCACCAGCTTCATTGCCCTTCTCTGGACACGCTCCAACACCTCAATGTCCTTCTTGTAGTGAGGGGCCCAAAACTGAACACAGTATTCAAGGTGCGGCCTCACCAGTGCCGAGTAGAGGGGCACGATCACTTCCCTACTCCTGATGGACACACTATTTCTGATACAGGCCAGGATGCCATTGGCCTTCTTGGCCACCTGGGCACACTGCCGGCTCATGTTCAGCCAGCTGTTGACCAACACCCCCAGGTCCTTTTCTGCCAGGCAGCTTTCCAGCCACTCTTCCCCAAGCCTGTAGCGCTGCATGGTGTTGTTGTGGCTGAAGTGCAGGACCTGGCACTTGGCTTTGTTGAATCTCAGAGTTGGCCTCAGCCCATCGATCAAGCCTGTCCAGGTCCCTCTGCAGAGCCTTCCCACCCTCAAGCAGATCAACACTGCTGCCCAACTTGGTGTCGTCTGCAAACTTACTGAGGGTGCACTCGATCCCTTCGTCCAGATCATTGTTAAGATGTTGAACAACACCGGCCCTTGCGCTTGTTGCGCTTAGGGACATGGTTTAGTGGTGGACTTGGCAGTGTTAGGTTAATGGTTGGACTCGATGATCTTAAAGGTGTTTTCCAACCTAAATGATTCTATGATTCTGTGATTCAAATAAAGAGTAATATTTTTAGATGTTAATGTTGATATCTACCACTCATTCTTATTTGTGACTGTGAACGGATTGTAATGAATGCAATGATAAGTAGCAAAAGGCTGGATACTGCTGTTTATAATCTCACATATACATGAGAAAAGGTTGAAGGACCTTTGACTCGTATTTAACCAAGCATTCACTAGCATTTGTAAAAGAATATAACCTAATAATTACTTGAATACTAAGTTAAAGGGGCAAATAATGTCAAAAGCCGTCATAGTAGTACATCGTATACATCAGGTAGTATCCTTGGAACATCTTGTAGAAATCTTTAAAATATATGACTTTCAGACATCTTCAAGTGGTAGAAATTATGCTGGAAAAAATATGAAATCTGTATAATTTAGCCTGACTTCTGACTTTCATAAGGATAAGGGACTAGTATTATGATGGACTGTATGAAATTAAATTGAATTCAAGTATCAATGAAAAGACATCCACAAAACCTCTAAGCAACTTACATTTTTTTCTTCCTTGAGATTCTTCACGTGCCATTTGGCACTCAGAAAAGCCTTTTGTTTTCTTCTTGTAACTATTCTTCCCTTTTCTTTCTCTCGGTAAAATCAAATTGCTCTTGAAAACATTTGCATTACATTCTTCTATATATTTTCTTTATTTAAGGTTTTTCTTGCCACAGTTGGAGCACATGTAGAACATGTAATTAAAAACCAAATCTGTCCTACAATCTTATTCTTGTGCTGCTTAGGAAAAGCTGGTAAAAATAAACTAAGATCAGTACTTTCATATTCTTGTATCCTGCTGATAAGGAAGCAATGTTTAGATTGTAAAATATCTTGTTTCCAGTTCCCTTCTATTTTAATTTTTCTTTATCTGTGTGAGGAAGGTGTCCCACTGGAGCATCAGGCCTCATAACTAGCTAGGGCCTCTGCTGGGATCCAGGAAAGGGATTAAAACAATTCAAGAGTGGAGATGCTGTATGAGCAGAAAACTGGAGTCTGAAAAACAGATTACCTGTAGCTCTGGCATGCAGACTGCACATAAAATAAGAAATGTTGAAGTAGAATGGTTTGTCTTAGAGCATGTATAAGGTAAACAATATATTTGTAGTATGAAGCAGATAGTTGTAGGGGGAGCCTAGGGGTGCAGAGTCTTGTAGGGCAACCTAGGCAACTGTATCCAAAAAAGCTGCTATTTAATTCTGTCATGGTGTGCAAAAGGAGTTAATCCGTATGATTTGTTAACTGAAAAGCTTCATTTCATTTAGCTGTTGATAGACAGCTTGCAAGGTCTGACCAAAGTTTCAGAGTACACATTACACAGAGCTATGTATCTAAGTTTCTCAGAGCACTGAGATAAGTGTAAGAAGAAAGTCATTTTATGATATGGAAGGAGTGACTCCAATTCACTGGAACATCAGAATCTCTTAAAACAGGCAAGTCATAAACCAACAGATTCTCACTTTCGTATGTGCTGTGAATACTTACACAGCACTCTGTTTCTTTCTCTGTCTCCTCTGTGTGAAAACAGATGCCCCTCCATTTATATGTAGATAACGAGATGGGTTCTGCATGACTTGCTGATTTCATAATCAACTGCTTAGTTCTTTACATTTAGCGAAGCATGAATATTTTAGGGTTTTCATTGTGTGTAAGTATTAGGTTACATGAAAGTACAAGAATGGATGTCCTGGTTTGAGCCAAGAACCATCTAACCCTGTATGCTATTTCCAACGGTGGCCATAAGCAGATTGCCAGGAAAGAATATGAAAAGTGCATGCATATTACTTGTCCTCCAGTACTCTACTATGCTCCCTCAAACAGGGGTTTTCCTGAGCGTTTTGTGGTTTGTTCAGTAGAAGTTAGTGAGTCTCTTAAGTACTTATACAGTCTTCCCTTAAACCTATATAAACTTCTCTGAGGAGGGGGCTTTGACTAGGCAATCTCCAGAGGTCCCTGCCAACATCAGCTCTTCTGTGACAAGACTACTCAGCAAGCAGACCTACAGGTCTAGCCTGTTGCATGAAAAAATGCCTCCTTTTTTTGAGTACTGCTCCTGCTAGCTTTATTTCATGTCCCCTAATTCTAGTGTGGAAAAGGAGAATGAAAAGCTGATTCCAAGCCATCCTTTCCTTGCTTTTGTGGGCCACTGCCATATTGCCCCATGCTCCTTCCTTTCCAGGCTAAAGATTTCTGGCTTTCCCAGTCTTTCCTCCTTCGGAAGCCATCCCAAACTTCTGGTCATCATTGTTGCCCTTTTTCAAGGCTTTTAATTTCTATTTTGTCTTTACTGACACGAGGGGACAAGAAGTACACACAGTATCCAAGCTATGGGCCAATCTGTGATTTATACAGTGGCATAATGTTTTCTTTCTCCTTCTCTATTCCTCCCATAATAACAACAACTAGCATTTCACTGATGCTGGGAGGAGAGGGAACACAGGTGTTTCAGTTTTATTCTTAAGCTGGCTGATCACTGAACTGTAGTTTCCATGGAGAATGGTTAGATAAAGGTGGCATACTAACATGTTCCTATACCACTCCATGTATAATTACTTTATCTATAAATATACATATATATTTTGTGTTTTTTCATTACATTGTACTTCTTTATTTAGTCAAAATCACATTCTTACTGTCAGAGCACTAAGGATAGGCAATTATGTTAATGACAATTTCTAACCATTTATTCCATTTTAGAATGACAAATGCTTGTGTCTGCATGTGAAAAATACCGACTGTAATACTATCAAAAGAAATAGTATAATAATATATAATATATATAATAGTATAATAAAGAAATAAATATAATAGTATTATAATAAGTGACAAGCTTATAAGGGAAAAAGAACAAGTACATTGTAGTCTTTATTTGCTACATGCTAATATAAAGTAAAACGATGAATTTAATAAACTGCATATGCTAACTGGTACTCAACATATCTCTACACTTTCAACTAAGAACTGTAATCATAAAAATGTTAATATGTAATTTAAAAAAAAGTAGTTCTCCAAGTGAATTATAGTTCTGAATTATTTTAGAAATATTTTTTATAAATCTTGTTGAGAAGAAGCTTTGGTGCTTGTAGCTTGCATACTTTCTAATAAGTTTTGATTAATATATGCCTTACTGCTCCCTTGTCTATTCAGATTGGATCAAATTGATATGTTGCTCTTTTTGTATGATATTGTATGAAAGGTAAAGGAATATATCATAGCTGTAAAGAGGCAACACATCCATTTCTCCTATACCAGCAAATTTACCAGAAGGTGAAGATCACAGGATTTGGAATGAGTATTTAAAACAAACAAATAATGTGTGCAATGTTTAATGTGTGCAATATGCCTGATGGAATAGCTGCTATAGCTGTCCCCCCTAGTGCTTCGGGGCAAAAGTAGAGAAAAATTATCATTCTGTCAATCAAATGGATATTTATATTGATATTCAAACATTATACCAAACAATTTTAAATATCTACAGAGGCATTTTTCCAATTAAATAGCAAAATACAAATAGGAAAAATTGAAAATGGTAAGAGGCTGTGAAAGTGGAGCATGAAGAAAGGCAAGGCATTAAGAAACGTATCCCAAACATGGCTACTGGGTTTTTTTAATAGAGGCATGTTCTGTCTTGTTGCATTTTACTAGTGATACTTACAATGGTAGTACTGGGTCTAGTTAAAATTACCCACTCTCCTTACCATTTTAAAGTTCTAAAATTCAAAAGTAAAGTACAATCTGCTAGAGAATTAGCATTGTCTACAAAAAATGCAGACAACAGTGTCTGGAAATGAGGCACTAAAAACTAGTAGGAAAAAAACACACCGAAAAGCAAAACACAAATCTAGTACAAATCACCCAGCTGCCCAGTCTTAGAATAAAACCATTTTAAAGCTTATATCTGAACGGCTATTGCCAATTGTTATATTCTGGTTTTTTAAGCAAACCTTTTAAAAATGCATTGCCTGAAAAGACACAGGATGCCTCTACCCTATGTATGTATTGGTTTTGGGTTTTGTTTTTGTTTTTCTAGCTAAGTTGTTTTCTGACTTCATGAAACAGAAGCCAAACAGGAATAGCTACTGGGAATGAAGTTCACGTCCCCATTAGACAAGAAGCAGTGACTGAACAGTTGGGAATGTTCCTATAACAGAACATTTCAGTTTTTTCTAGCCACACACACAGAATATTTAGTTCAACATTACCCGAAACATGCATGTCCAAATAAAATCCAACACCTGGAACAAGATTTAAAATTTCACAGTGCTTTAAGATATAATGTGCTGCTTATTTATTCAGAATTCCATATGGAATACTAAAGCATACTACACAAGTGATTCAAACACACATCACCTTTGATTTTTTCGCTGTTACCGTCTTCAAAACTTTGTGATATTTGTGGCATTCTTCTTTTTTCTTTTTGTTTCTAAAATATATATTCTGAGTGCATGTACACAAATGGCACACATAATGCTAACAGTGACTTTGCCTTTTTATAGTGATCGTTGACAAAACCAGCAATAAACCTATCATAAAAGTTACGTCATTTTAAAAAGAAAATTTCTCTATTGGGTTGTATTAAATTAACGTGTCATATAATGTGATAGTTGAAAATGTTTAATATGTTATTGTTTAAAATCCTTTATTTACTGTTTTGCAGAGTTCCAGTCCACTGGCATTTTGCAAATGTAAGAAATGTTACTACCTTGTATTTTGAGTGACAATCCACAAGTTAAAAAAAGGGCTATGCTTCATAGGAAAACTGCTAGCTCAGACAGGCAGACACAGTTTATTAGAATCCTTGAGGGTACTTTGAATAATTAAATGAACGTGCTCAATTTTTACAATACAAAATAGTCCCAAGAAGAATAAAAAAGCAAGAGAAAATACTATTTCTTATTTTAAAACAAATATAGAAGTATAACTGTTTCAACTTGTCTGTATAAGAAAGGCTTTTTCTAAACTGCATTCACTTGTCCATAAACTTTGCTCACATAAAGAATTTGAAGGGCAGAAGCTATCAAGTCATTGTATGAAGCAACAGAATTTCCACAGATTTTGTTTGATTGTTCGTTTGTTTTTTAAAGGGCATTTATTGAAAAAGTTACAGTGTAGCTTGTGGCTGTTTGGTTTTGTTATACCCTGCATGTAAAAAGTGAGAAAACAAAGTAGGTCTGAAAAAAATAAGAGACTTCACTGTAACATTTTTTTTTTAGCACAAGCTGTTTCACATTGTCATTCAGGTGTACAGATTGTTACTTTTCAGAGAAGGT
>NW_008825615.1:11761891-11781610 GCF_000699105.1 Pygoscelis adeliae
GGAAAGGAGGATTATTCAGGTAAATTGGTCATTTTTGAAGCCCAGAATAATAATAAAAATTGGTTTTCCATCTAAGTTCAGCATTGAAAGTGGATGTTTCAGAATTAGTCTCCAGGGGAGCCATACAATTTTTGACAAGTGCACGTGTGTGCCAGTATGCATGAATGTGGTCAGGTGCTACCTTAGAATTTTACTATATATTTATAAATAAGCATAAATAAATACATCTCACAGAGTAAAAGTACCAGGAAGATACTTTTTACCATAAAAACCTTCTGTAATTTCAACTACTCTTTAGATTTACTTATATTTAAAAATCTATATAAGGTAATTGTGTTCTATGCCTGAATGTGACATACAGTGTAGTTCTATTAGAATTTCTCTAAAGTGTCATGAATTGTGTATATTAATGCAACTGGAATTAAATATTCTTTCTGTACATGGTTTTACCTGAGGTGCTTCATTATTTCATGAAGGTTTCATGCTGAAACTCTCAATTTCAGTTGTGTAGGACACAGCTAAAGACCAGAGTTCACCAAGTTTCCATTCATCTGCACTGGAGAATTAGTGTGTTTCCCTAGGAACTAATCCCAGTGGGATAACTTTTTCCCTTCAGAAGCTACTGTAGTATAGTACCAGGTAATGGCTACCATGGTCCCATAAAAAGATTTTTTTTTTTTCTCCAACTGTGTACACTTGAATTACTTCACGTAGAAGTAACCTTACCTTAGGAGGCACTAATGGTAGAAACAAGTCAAACAACTAGTGTAAAATAATCTTCCTCAGCTTTTGAGCATTGCTGTAAAACTTTTGTTTGCATTGTTGATGCAATTTTCAAGAACTTTCTGTCTAACGTTGATGCATAGTTCTTTGTACTCCTTATGGTAGAGAATTGGGGGAGAGAAAATGGAACAGAGGAACTGCCATTTAATGTCAGACCTCAGCTTCATCTTGTTCTCTCTCTGACCTTGTGCTGTAACCAAACTTCAGAGGAATGCCTGATTGACTTAGTAGAAAAACATTTTTTTTTCCCCCACCTCTTCATCTACCACTACGAAAATGATCAGGGGAATGGAACACCCCTCCTATGAACAAAGGCTGAGAGAGTTGGGGTTATTCAGGCTGGAGCGGAGAGGGCTTCGGGGAGACCTTGTTGCAGCCTGTCAATACTTAAAGGGGGCTTATAATAAAGATGGTGGCAAACTTTTTAGCAGGGCCTGTTGCAACAGGACAAGGGGGAATGGTTTTAAACTAAAAGAGGGAAGATTCAGACTAGATATAAGGAAGAAGTTTTTACGCTGAGGGTGATGAAACACTGGCACAGGTTGCCCAGAGCATGTTTCCCATCCGTGGAAACCGTCAAGGTCAGGCTAGATGGGGCTCTGAGCAACCTGATCTAGTTGAAGATGTCCCTGCCCACGGCACGGGGGTTGGACTAGATGACCTTTGAAGGTCCCTTCCAACCCAAACTATTCTATGATTCTATGATTCTATAATTCTATACATATAGGTCTCAGTTTAATTGGTCAGAGGCAGTGATTGCCCTGAAGCATAAGTTTAAGATCCTTCCCAAAGGTTATTTTAAAAAATTTTTACATTAAATATGGTTATTTCTGTATTCCATGAAATTTCCAAGCCTTTCCAAGCTTTCCTTCACGTCTACCATTAAAAATTGCTTATCTGTCGTAAATATGATCTGTAATAGTGTTGTGTAAGTCATGTATATTGGTGTATATTTCTCCCTTTTTTGATTTCTTCCAGAACTCACTTTTCCCAAAACAAGTATTTGTTATTCTGGATAGGTGTCCCATGAGACACTGTTTCCTGCAAGACTGTAGGTGCTCTGGCTTGTTCTCAGTGAGCACTAGGGCATATGTACTTCAGACATTAGATACTTTGGTTCCTACTAAGTATTCCTATGATTTTTCTCATTTCTCATCAACAATCTTCTTGTGATGGTCTTACAGTAAGAAATTAACTGCTGTTTGCTCTCAAATAATAAGTAGAGAGAAACAGACAGTTGTAGAAAGTGACTTGCCCACCTTTGCTTTCCAAGTAAATGTAGAGGACTGGCAGAAGTTAGTTGATTGCAAGATTGATGAAAGTAGGGAACAGAAGACATAATTCGTCACTGCCAGTGCTTTATTGGAATGAACATATTTCGTTTACATACTAAATATTCAACTGATTTGAAAAGGGTAATAAAAACTAAAAAAATAACACATGCAAGCACCCGAACAGATGAAAGAGACTGCAGTCATCAGGAAGAGTCTCTGAGACTTATCCTAAAGTTTGGCTGTTTACAACCCATTCCACTTCTGAAAATTTCCTCTTCCTGTTTGGTAAATATGCTCTGACAATTACTAGAAGAGTAAAATCTATTCTTTGACTATGTTTGATTTTTTTTTTTCATCAGCAAACAGGTGTCTCCTATTTTTATTCCTTCCAGCTATTTAGTGATGTTTGATGCAAGGCTTAGAAAAGGTTAAAGACTTTTTTTATAGCACAACATTGGAAAGTTTAAGCCAGTTTTCTGTCCCACTTTCACTTTTATACTGGTAACAACTTTAATTTGTTTTGTATTATGTTTTGTACATCTCTCAACAGTTTTCAATATGTACAGCTGGCTAGATTCAGAAATTTAAGATGGGACTCTAGGTACTACATTGGCAATGCGAGCACTGAAGTCATCTTAGAATGGCAAACTTTTAAAAAAACAGGATGATATGAAGCTTGTGCAATGCCTTAGTTGTATCATTTGAAGTATCTTCTGTAGAGAGGTGGCATGCACTGGGAAAAAAATGAGAAGCATGTTTTTCACTCCAGGTCTTGCCAGATTTGGAAAACCAAATCAGTTTTAACTGAAGAATTAAATTTATAGATTATTGATGTGCAATCCCAGCAATCTACAGGCTTGTTTCCTGAGACTCTCTCCAATGGGAAGTCTACCAGACATGGTACATTAGGCACTGTTTAGGATTTTTCTGGTACAAGCTGGTTGAATGATGAAATAAAAATTACATAATGGGGAAAATTAGACGGTAGAAATTCAGTTTTCTGTGACTTTAGTTAGCAACTATTTTTATTTTCACTTGTTTTGAAGAAGGGCAAACTTTTCCATTTTATTCATAATCTTAATAAAATTGATAGACTGTTAAAAAGTCACTTGATAGCATTTGTCAGAAATGGCATCTGAAGTACTGTTTTTTCCCTGCTTCAAAGGGAAATGTGTTAGCCACTAGTAAGTAATTATTTATTTTGTTCACTGACTCACTGAATCAATAAGTTTGTTATATCAATAAGTATATATATGTACGTAATATATAACATACAACTCCATATCCGTTTGAGATAATGTTTCTTTAAGACGCTGCATGTAATCTGAGAACAACGATGCTCTTTTAGGTTTAGTATCTAACAGTGGCCTATAACTCATTGAATTACAATGAATATCAGCTAGTCATTTTATATGACTATAAAATTGTATTTTGTCTGACATCCCCTCTATTTCTGAACTAGAGTTTAATATCCTGATTTTTTTAATACAGTCATTTTAAAATAAACAAAATCGAACGACATTCTCATAAACTATTATATCTTCTGATTTATAAGGAAAAAAATAAAAATCTGGAAAAGTCTGTGGAAAAGGTCCTTCTAGAACAAGCTGTTTCACTTAAAGTAATTTAACCATTAGAATATGCATTCTTTGAACTGTGTTTTGCTTTCAGGACATCTATTTTATATGTCGGAGCTCTCACATAAGGAAAGTTAACATGAGTGACTTTATCTCTGTGACTGTACCTTTGAGATTAGATTCCAAAATTCAGGTTTGGCTTTAGTTATTTTTTTGATTTGATGAGGATCAATAAATACAAGTAAAATCTGATGATATCTAGTAGCATAATAACAAGATTGTTTAGACTGCAATCTACCAAGAAATAACTGGTATGTATGCATATATCAGTTATGCACACAATCAAATCTGGATCCAGCATACTCAAATGTCGGAGTATGCTCATCAAGTCAAGAAGACATGAGAAGTCTAAGCATAGGTCTCCTTATAGTCCAAACTGATTAGTTTTTATGATTGAAACATTCGAGTTTTGTATGCTTATAGACAGCAATTAGTAAGCAATCAATAGCAAATAAAGATTGACTTTGGCTACAATTGTAGAGGAATTTATTCTGGGGCTCTAGTAAAGACCTGTAAATAAGCATGTTTGAAACTGGGAAACTTCAGTTGATTGTGGACTGTTAAACTGTGGATCAAAGCTTTTTCTTTCCTCCTGCCACGAATACTACAACTAAAGAGAGTGGCTAGAGAGAAAGACCACAGAGAAGAAAAAGATTGGAGAAATAAGTGCACATGGATTAAAATACTGGCACAGAAGTGTTTACAGTTGAATGAGATGTGGCAGAAGATAATGTAGTGATGTGTGGGTATGACTGATAAAGATATGAATTAGAGTCTCAAAAAGTCAACAAACAGATGCATTTGCTGCTGGAGAGTACACCTGCTTCAGGCCATAGTCCTACTTCTACCCCTTTGACAACACAAAACATTCACTGTAGCTACAAAGTTCACAAATTCCAGTTTTACTGAAATGGGAGAACTCAGTCCAGCAGGAACAAGCACGCCTGTCCCCAGTATGTCTCCTTCCTTCCAGCAGGAAAAAAATTTCCTGAAAACAGCTTGACAGCATAGCTGCAGACATTGGGTTGGTACCATCTTACTCAGCATCCAACTAGACTAAAGCACATCTACCACCTGCTGGTCAGTCTCTCAGAAAATAACAGCATTTAATGGCTTAAGTAAAAGTTACAGAGGCTGAGTCTTTTCCTCTGCAGTCCAGCTTGTCTCCAAAAGCTTCATGAGACTGGTAATAAAAGGTCTACACAGTCTTGCAAAATAAGGAGGGGAAATAATCATAGAATCATAGAAATTTTGGCTTGAAGATTCCTCTATAGGTCATCTATTCCAACCTTTGGCTTGAATTAGGACTATTGTCAGTGCTGGATCAGGTCATGGCTTTGTCTAGCCAAACCTTGAAAGCCTCCAAAGAAGGGAACTCTACAGTCTCTCTGAATTTTTTTTCAAATGTCCAGCTTGAACCTTCTTACTCACAATCTGTGACTTATGGCCCTTCTTCTATTTTCTGTCATTACTCAAATAGAATTAATCTCCATCATCTTTGTAACACTCCAAGTAATTGCATGTTGTTACTTGAGCACTCACTGGCCTTCTCTTTGCAAGATTAAACAAGACGGTTCCCTGAGCTTCGTCATGTCACCTATATGCCCAATTATTTTGAACCGGACTCCCTTGTGTTGCTTAACTGAAGGTGGGGCGAGGGGAGTGAAACTAGACATAGTATTCCAGATGCATCCACACCATTGCCAAGAATGTCTCAAATGCAACTTGGCATCCACTATAACTCTCAGGTTATACTTTTAAGCAGGACTCCCAGCCCATACTATAGCATGGGCTCACGCTGCCTCAACCACAAGAGATTAGCGGCCTTTCCTTACTGAGTTTCATGAGGCTTCTGTGGGCCCAGCCCTCAAGTGTATCAACTCTGGATTAAAATTGTGTTATTCAGAGTGTCACCTCTCCCCCATCCAGCTATGTGCTGTATGCAGAGCCATGGAGTATACACTTGGTGTTTTAACCAAGATTGCTGAGAAGGATGTTGAACAGTATCAATACCTGAGGTGTTCCACTCATTACCAGCCATCAACTAGATGTCAAGCCACTGGTTACTGCCCTGTGAGCCTGGCAGTTCAGCTAATTTTTAGCTCGCCTAATATTTTGATCATCTAGCTCAGATTTTGTCGTCTTCCAGATGAGAATGCTGTGGGAGGTAGTGTCAAAAGTCTTCCTAAAGTCAAAATATATTAAATCCCCTCACTGTCCCCTCATTGGTGTAGCTACTCTTTTCATCACAGAATACAAACAGGTTGGTCAAGCAATATTTGCTCTTAGTAAATACATGTTAAATGCTCCTGATTAACTTCCTGTCCTTTATATGTTTGGAGATGGGTTCCAAGAGGCCATGCCTGTGACCTTTCCAGGGACTGAGATGAGGCTGGTTGGCGTATAGTGCCCCAGTCTTCCTTCCCACTTTTCTTAAAAGTAAACATAATATTAATCTTTTTCCAGTTATTAAATAGCCCAAGGGCACTGACACCATTAATATCTATGTTGTTATAAGTACTACAACAGCTACAACAGCCATTGTGTTTTCGTGACAAATCAGCATTTTTTTAATTTACTATGGGTGGCTGACCGCTGATACAAGCACAACAGAGAAGTATCTATTTTTATTGATGATTCCTTCATTTACACTAACATAGTTGGAAAACTTCAGGTACACACTTCTTAAAAATTGACAATCTTTGTAACACATAGTAGCAATATCCCTTACATGCCAGCATATAAATCATTGTTTTATAACAGCTGCACAGTTCATCTACCCGTGTCCTCCTGGTTAGCAAACAGCAACTGAAGGCATTCCGTATGATGATGGTGGTGTGCTTCTTAATGGAAAGGGGTATTTCGTCAGGTAGTGTTATCTTTGCACTCATGGGGAACACTCCCTACAAGTCCCCAAAAAGAACCCATTGTGTTATTCTGAAGTTTTGCAGCCACTGCTTATTTTGCCAGTTTTTGGTGGTTTTTATTTTTTCTCTGACTGATACTTATTTCATGAAATTTGAAACAGATGTGTTCGGAATGAGGTTGCTCCAAGCAAGTCTTCCAGAAGCAGTTATTTAGTCTTGCTGTCTCCTTGTCCACCTTCCGATTCTTCTCCAGGCTGCCTCCAACAGCTAGTATGCATAACATAACAGACCTTGTAGAACCTAGAAAGGTTTAACTTCCCACAGGGTAAGACCGAGCTAGATCATCACGAACTATCTGTGTAGGTGTTTTTCTGGATGGGGTGGTAAAATCAGTAACATGAACTTTGTCTAGTAGTTCAGGCACAAACATAGCCACACCTACAGTGAACTGCCAATCAGTAGGAGAGATCAGATAATAGCACCATACCACCTTAGTTGATTATCACTGCTGTAATTGTTACACAGTCAAATAGAGATAAATGGAATAGTTGTGTCATGTTTTAGTGGCCCCCAATTTATATTCCCCTCGCTGAATTTGTTTAATTAGGGCTGTGTGAATACAGTAAAATATACCAAGCGTAAGTAGCTGAATTACCATTTGCTGATGCTAAGTCTTTTTCCTCTTTGGTTGATGTACAGTACAGAAACAAAAGACCTAAAAGTAAAAATCAATGCTTCCTAATTTTGAGGGCCTTTGGGGTAGTAAGTTGAGTGTGTGACTGACTGACATACAACAATAGCCATCTTTGGGGATAGGATCTAAATACCTTTCTGGGTTGTGTTCTCAGTAATGGAAGTTGTGTTGAAGATGACAATACCCAGTTAAATCCATTGTTCTGAGTATTATGCTGACAGTTCATTTGTTTTTGTTTCGTATCTGTGGATACTTTTTGTGAAGAACTGACAGAATTTACAGTGATTATACTATTTTTCACTTTGTTTTGAGGGGAAAGCTGAGTGTTTCTACCTGAAAAAAAAAAAGTTGATGTTAATGACATAGGCAGACTTCTTGGTTGCCTCATTGTGGCAGGTCTGCAAAATTAGAAAGGGAAGTAAAAGAAAGACAAGCCCAGACCACTAATAAGATAAGTGTGTTCAGGGATGCTACTAGTATGAGTCCTTTCAGAGGCCTGAAGTAGCATGTGTGGTGCATATTGCTGAGATTATTCAGAAATTGAGAGCAAAGCTGAATGCATGACCTGCCTTCAAATGAGAATGAATGCTGCTCCTGGTAGCTCAGCATGATGTTTTCTTTACGCTCAGAGCCAACTGCTTCAAAACAATAAAGAAAATCCTCTCCAAGCCGCATCTATCCTTCCAATAGAAGAACAACAATAGCTGGCAGTGAGTGGAAGAATCCTGCATTGTCTTTTGGTATATAATTTCAGACATCTCCTTTCCTCACGATTCATACAGTAAAATCCTATTCCATGATGAAAACTGGCGCCAGCAATTTTTTTTTTATATATATATCTTTATACACACTTACACATACATGCATATATATACACTGCTTTGTTGTGAAGTAAGAGTTTATCTGGAAAAATTTTAAAAAAGAAAACCACATTTCCAGTACTAAATACTGCATACACTGAGTTTAAGATACAGGTTTTAAATTGTTGTATTAAGCCTTATCACTGTAAATAAAAAAACAGCATGCCTTTACCTGGAAAAAATAAATGTAGTTTCTGAAGCAAATAGTGACTAATGACTTCTGTACATTGCTATGAATATGTGGGCACAAAACTTGAGACACAACAGGGCTTGATGTTCAGAAAATATACCTAGTCTTTCCAATTCAGGGCTCCTGAATTTTACTTTTGAAAATGTAGGCACTGAAAATGTTGTATTAAAAACAAACAGCATAAACTGGAGGCAGTGCAGATGTCAATGGTTCTTGAATGTCACTATTTACATGTAAAATAACTTTCAAATAGCATCACATGTATGTGGTATGAGAGAGGATGTTAAATGTTAAATATGTAATATTTACCATTTAGGCACATAACATGCATTCAATATTTAGTTTTCAAACAATACCTAGCTAATTTTAAAGTTTTTTAGTTTCTGTTGTAATTTTGATCCATCTTTGTTCCCAGTTCAGATTGACGTTTTCTCCCAGGCAAAGTGGATCTATGTGATTCTTTCAGATGTTCCCGTTAGTTTGACTTTGCACCTTCCAAGCAATATATTGAATAACCAAGCCGGGCGGGGGGAGCACCAAACAAGAGGACAGAGCCTCTTCAATATTCTTTTTGAAGGCTTACAAGCACTGATCAATCATATTATTGTAAAAGGTATCAAAGAGTAAATTTCAGCCATGATAAGCATTACTGAATACTGGGTACTTCTCAGAAAGCATTTAGCATCTCCATTCTGCACTCATCACCTTCCCAGTTTTCCCATGTGTTACCTTACCATTTGCTACTCATACATTTCATTAACTTAGGTTCTTTTCTCACTGAATTTTCTAGAGGCAGCTCTTAGAAGTTATTAAGCATAGGCCACACTGGGAACCTTACGCTTGTTGAGACACACCATAATCTGAAAGTGGAAGCACCATAATCAATAGGACTATGGGAGGTACAATATACTGCTCTGTTTAAAATGTAGCAGGATCACTCTTTTGAGACTTATGTGATAAATACAGATAAATCACAGCTTGCAACTAGTCCAAAGTTGTAAAAACAGTAAGAAAATGCTACAGAAAATACATCTCACAGCCATGGTCTGAGTTTGGAAGCTAGCACAAATAAAGAGATGGTGATAGAATGACATCATAAATGAAATACAATTTAGTCCCATTACATTAAGTACAGTGTAATGTTTATTTTGATTTTGAAATTTTAATAAAATGTTACAAGAAGCAAATTTCATAAAGAAACATTCTCGTTTTAGCTCCCTTTGCAATACAGCATAGAAAGTTCACTAATGTTTCAATCACCTCTTTAAATCTTTATTTTAGTCACATAGGAGCTGACATTGTGCTCTTTGAATATTGCTCCCTCTCCCAGAGTCTGAGTGTAGATGTGCAGGAAAGAGGGGAAGGGAGCTCCATCCAACCTCATAGCCCTCTCTGCAAGAAAACACAGAACTGGAACTGTTGAGATAAACAGACACAACATTCTGGTCAGACTTCTCAACATTTACTTTTCTTAGTATCTCCGAATGATAAAACACATTCTATTTCATCCTTGCTGTTCTCCCTCTGTTTTTCAGAAATGAACATTAAGTACAGTGTAATGTTTATTTTGATTTTGAAATTTTAATAAAATGTTACAAGAAGCAAATTTCATAAAGAAACATTCTCGTTTTAGCTCCCTTTGCAATACAGCATAGAAAGTTCACTAATGTTTCAATCACCTCTTTAAATCTTTATTTTAGTCACATAGGAGCTGACATTGTGCTCTTTAGAACAGCCAGCTGTATCTGAACTTCTGTACAGATAATGTAGAAGAGCAGATTCTGTCTGTATATATTCATATGTATATGTTGTAAAGTCATCATGGAAATCAACTTCTCCATTCAAACTGACACTTTTTGTTATTAGAGATTATTCTGACTTTCTTTCTTTCTGGTCTAACACACTTACTTGAAGTAGCCTTCAAAGTTGAGCAAGAACAAAACTCTGCTGTCTTTTTTTGTCTTATGAAATACCACTGTATTATGGCTGAATTTCAAAACCAGTGAGACTGCAGCAAGTTTGCAAGGACAATCATACCAGTAAAGCCCTCTACTGGACGGATATCTACTTGCAAAAGGAACTCTTCACCTGTCGTGGTTTAACCTCAGCCAGCAACTAAGCACCACACAGCCACTCGCTCACTCCCCCCTGGTGGGATGGGGGATAGAATCGGAAGGGTAAAAGGGAGAAAACTCATGGGTTGAGATAAAGACAGTTTAATAGGTAAAGTAAAAGCCGCGCACGCAAGCAAAGCAAAACAAGGAATTCATTCACTCCTTCCCATCGGCAGGCAGGTGTTCAGCCATCTCCAGGAAAGCAGGGCTCCATCACGCATAACGGTTACTTGGGAAGACAAATGCCATCAAGTGCGAACGTCCCCCCCTTCCTTCTTCTTCCCCCAGCTTTATATACTGAGCATGATGTCCCATGGTATGGAATGTCCCTTTGGCCAGTTTGGGTCAGCTGTCCTGGCTGTGCCCCCTCCCAGCTTCTTGTGCACCTCCAGCCTTCTCAGTGGGTAGGGCATGGGAAGCTGAAAAGTCCTTGACTAGTGTAAACACTACTTAGCAACAACTAAAACATTGGTGAGTTATCAACATTGTTCTCACCCTAAATCCAAAACACAGCACTGTACCAGCTACTAGGAAGGAAATTAACTCTACCCCTGCCGAAACCAGGACATCACCACAATTAAACTGCCTTCTTGAATGACACAAGCCATAGCAGTACCAGGAATCTTCTTCTTTTATAAATCACATCTACACAGAGTTTTTTGTCTGCCTAGTTGTGTTGGATGGAAATGTGATTTTTTTTGCCCATGGTCATTGCATCTATGCTAGTAAAACTTTTAAAGTTCAGCCTTAGCCATTTTGTCTTTCTCCTCAGGAAAAAAGTTGACTATCTGACAAAATGATAAGTGAACTTGAACATTTTTAAGAGCTAAGCTCACCCTGCTGCCAAAGCAACACCTGCAGCAGCAGCATACGCTGGATTGGGAGTGCTTGGGAGTTCTCAGAGCAGTTTTACTAGCTGGGGGAAGGAGATGCCTGGCTCTAACTATCTGCAGTCTGCAGACCTGGCACAAGCCATACAAGAGTTTCTTTAGAGTTCAGGAAGGTGTGACTACAAGAGAGAAGTCTGCAACAGTCACTTGGGTGTAGTCTGAGCAGTGCGCCTCTGTGTCGAAATAAACTTTCTCCAAGTGCCACCTATTGTGCCTAATATGTAGCTAAATATGCAGAACTATATGCAGATAACATGGAAGACTGGAGATTCAAGTTATACACTTTCATGCGGTGTATATCTGTGTGTATCTCTTTTTCCCTGTTGAACTGAATGCTCAGAAAACTTACACAAAATATGCTAAATGACAGTTGTATAGGTTAAAAAGTCAAGTGGTTATTAAAGTATAGAAAATGCCTAATCTGACATTATGCAAATCATGTATATTCATAGAATCATAGAATCATAGAATCATTAATGTTGGAAAAGACCTCTAAGATCATCGGGTCCAACTGTCAGCCCAACACCACCATGCCCACTAAACCATGTCCCTAAGCGCCACATCTGCACGTCTTTTAAATACCTCCAGGGATGGTGACTCAACCACTTCCCTGGGCAGCCTGTTCCAATGTTTAACCACTCTTTCAGTAAAGACATTTTTCCTCATGTCCAATCTGAACCTCCCCTGGCGCAACTTGAGGCCATTTCCTCTCGTCCTATCGCTAGATAACAAGAATACAGTCTCTGTGTAGCCACATTACATTTTTAGTAGTGCTTCATGTGCACTGAGTAAATATTTCAGATATACATAAGAAGAGATGAGAATACTCAAGAAACTGTAAATCTGGCTGATCTAGCAATTAAATTTGTTTACAGATAGAATAGCCTTTCTTTTCCTTGTTCACTACATACATACTCTTTCATTGAAAATGTATCTTGCAAATTTTGATTTCTGGATAAGAAATGAAGCGCTTTTTTTTTTTAAGAAATAGGCTCCCTTCTTTTAAGAAGATACAGCTTCTCCATTGGCATGTTTCACCTACCATTTTCATGTGTATTACAGATTATTTTATACAACCATAGCATTATCCATGGGAAGAAATTCATAGACATGGTAGATATGTGAATGACACTCTGAAGTACAAATTCTCATTACGTTAGACATGTGGCTGGCACAATTTCAACAGATGGAATTAAATGATTAACATAAGGAAATAGCTGATTTTAACTACACAAGGTGGTGCAAAGCACAAGTCCTGCTGTGTGATTAGTCCTTTATGTTTATTCATTCACATTTAAGTAGTTCCCTTCTGTGTGAAGTAGCCAGCAGTGCAGTAAGAATGGTCCCACTAGAATACATACTTGTTACTGCCACTGTGGCATCTTCTGTGACAAGGATCATTACTGGCAACAGTATGAAACAATTTTTTCAATAAAATGGAAACGATAAAAGAAATATCCAAATACGGAAATATTGCTGAAATTTTAACACTGTGATTTCCACGTTTCCATCAAAGTATATGGTCAATTTCATTATGTGAGATTATTTGCATTATCTATGTGAACTCATCTAGAGTTTTGTCCAGCTGCATTTTATCTTTTCACAAGTTTGTTCCACTTCTAAATATTCTGCAGTTCAAATTATGTTCTTTGTTATCCCCATCTTTTTGATACCACTATCCAGCATTGCTTTCAGGAATCTTAGCAACGCTTTAACTGCCCTCCCCTTTAATTTACACGGTGATCTAATAAATGTGCAACCACAAAACCAAGTATTGCTTCAGTATCCAGCATAGAATCATAGAATCATAGAATCATTAAGGTTGGAAGAGACCTCTAAGATCATCGAGTCCAACCATCAACCCAACACCACCATGCCCACTAAACCATGTCCCTAAGCGCCTCATCTACACGTCTTTTAAATACTTCCAGGGATGGGGACTCAACCACTTCCCTGGGCAGCCTCTTCCAATGCTTAACCACTCTTTCAGTAAAGATATTTTTCCTCACATCCAATCTAAACCTCCCCTGGCGCAACTTGAGGCCATTTCCTCTCATCCTATCGCTAGTTACGTGGGAGAAGAGACCAACACCCACCTTGCTACAACCTCCTTTCAGGTAGTTGTAGAGAGCGATGAGGTCTCCCCTCAGCCTCCTTTTCTCCAGGCTAAACGACCCCAGTTCCCTCAGCCCAGCCGCTCCTCATAAGGCTTGTTCTCCAGACCCCTCACCAGCCTCGTTGCCCTTCTCTGGACACGTTCCAACATCTCAACATCCTTCTTGTAGTGAGGGGCCCAAAACTGAACACAGTATTCGAGGTGCGGCCGCACCAGTGCTGAGTACAGGGGCACTATCACTTCCCTGCTCCTGCTGGCCACACTGTTTCTGATACAGGCCAGGATGCCGTTGGCCTTCTTGGCCGCCTGGGCACACTGCTGGCTCATGTTCAGCCGGCTGTCGACCAGCACCCCTAGGTCCTTTTCCGCCAGGCAGCTTTCCAGCCACTCTTCCCCAAGCCTGTAGCGCTGCATGGGGTTGTTGTGGCCAAAGTGCAGGACCCGGCACTTGGCCTTGTTGAAGCTCATACAGTTGGCCTGGGCCCATCGATCCAGCCTGTCCAGGTCCCTCTGCAGAGCCTTCCTACCCTCGAGCAGATCAACACTCCTGCCCAACTTGGTGTCATCTGTAAACTTACTGAGGGTGCACTCGATCCCCTCATCCAGATCATTGATAAAGATATTGAACAAGACCGGCCCCAAAACTGAGCCCTGGGGAACACCGCTTGTGACCGGCCGCCAACTGGATTGAACTCCATTCACCACAACTCTCTGGGCCCGGCCGTCCAGCCAGTTTTTGACCCAGCGCAGAGTACACCTGTCTAAGCCGTGAGCCGCCAGCTTCTCTAGGAGAATGCTGTGGGAGACAATGTCAAAGCAGTCACAGTGGAAGACAGAAGAGCATCACCAAATGTTCAGCAGAATGTTTTGGCTTTTTTTTGTTGTTTCTTTTCTGAGGAGCTGATCTATTCCCTAAGAACTCTTTGGAGGGCCATTCAGTTCTGTCACTTTCTCAGGCCAAATAATGATCACAGTGTTTTGTTCAAATACTTAATAGATCTCTTAGCAGGAAAGTGAACCACAGTTTTGAGCACAGATCAGTCATAGTAAATATGTGATTGTTCTTACCTCCTGTGTTGATGCTAACCCATATGCTGAGTCTAACTTCTTGTTTGAGAATTATTTAAATGGATTGGTACCTGACCAAAGGTTTACTTCTGGTTGATAAAACCATTAATTTTCTCTGCAAATTAGCAAGTGTAACAAAATTCAAATGATAAGAGAAAAAAAAATTTTGAAGGCAACTGTGGGATTAAGATCACTGCAGTTCAATAAACTTTGCTTTGCTCATAAATAACTGTTTTTTGTAGGAGCAGAAAAAGATTCATGGTGTCATTAACTATGCGTGTTCTTGATCAGTTTGAAAATGGTGTGATAGGTAGGTACATTATTATTACTTAACTTTAGCTGGTTGTTGAAGCAGATTTTCTTGTTTGTTTTCTGGTAATTCATTTCATAGTCATGCAGGGTGGATTTTAACAGAAGCACTTGGTGTCAGCAGTTTTATTTATGGCCCCCCGAATGAAACGGATTTGTACTCCAGTTTCTTCCCAACTCCTTGGAGTATTAGACAAAACAATAGAAAACACAATATATTTATAGAAGAGAGAAACAGGAAGAAATGTTTTGTTCAGTTTCTAAAAATATATGTGTATGTGTTAATATGTATTTTTAAAATTAAGTAATAAATCTTTCTCTTATTTGTAAATTGCCCTGAGGTACAATATTGCCCTAAACCAAGGTGAGGGATTTTTTTGGTGTAAAGAGAGCTCTAGTTCTCATGTTTTGCTGACTAAACAAGAACAGCTAGTGTGGTCTCAGTTCCTCTCCAACTCAGGCTCTCACTTCTCAAAATCATTTGATTCTGTAGCAACATAAAAGCCAGAGAAGTTAGTTGTTATTAAGGGTAATGTTTATGGGTAGGAAGGAGCCTTTGAGACACTGGATATTGTTCCTGGACTAAGCTGTAGGGCCAGAAAAGCTGTTAAAGTATCTGGGGTATTTTTCTAGCATTTGTATATTTTACAAAGATGGTGTCAAGGCAAATACAATACCACAGTGCACCACTGACACTGCTTCCTTGTCACTTAAACAAACTATACAAGTAGTAATGAGGAAAACCACGGCTTGCTTTTATCCTGCTAGCTTCCAGTTCTGAAAAACAGGAATTGTGGGGAAGGGGACAGGTGGATCTAATTTCAGTTTTTGTCCTTAAATAATTCTTCCTTTCTCATTGACAAAAGTTCCTACTTTCTCATTTCTTTGGTGAATAGCTCCCTATATCGGGTAAGAGTTTTTGAAGGAACAGCTTAACGTCAAGCATTAAGAGTGAAGAAATCCTGGCCCTAATATATTGAAAGCAGGTATTCTTTAGGAGAAAACTAAGTTTAAAATGTTAAATTTATAGTCAAAAAGTTAAATAAAACATAAAATTAATATATTTTAATATTACTTTATATTTCATATTTATTTTATCTTTTCCATAAATTTAGTGGATGTGTTTATTGTCTTCATATATTTGAAGACAAAATAACCCTGTTTAATCAGTCACTTGCTTATAGTTGTACATCTGCCAAATTCACATTTTATTAATTACAGGAGAAATAATATTTTCAATTACAAGTCTTTGAGATTAGCATAATTTCTTATTTCAAATTAATGTTGACTATCCACTTGCTGTTAAGTTAGGGTGGTATTCCTGCATTCAAAGCAAATTGCTAGGTCTGAATACATATACGTGGCCTGCAACTAAGTGACAACCCTTTTTTCAGCTGACCTAAGGAATTGAATATGGGAGAAATATCTCCTTATAGTTTTTCTCCTGAATTATTGTAGAACTTCAGATGCTTGTCTGCAATGGGTTTGTATGTATAGGAGTGGTTTTCACAGCCTTTCCTCCTCTAATGTAAATCAGGCAAATAGTTATTTTGTTGTCTTTGCTCTGGATTTTCAGCACAGATGTGTATTCTAAGCCCAAACCTTTTGAAAAACAGTGTCGATACAAGCATCTGCAAGTGTTAAAGCTTGCTTTATTTCCCATATTTCAGGATTCCTTGGAAATACCACCATACTAGTTTAAACCCCCTCCTTTCTATTTTCTCTTATCCTTTCCTATTTTCTCTCAACAATTTCTAAATTGTAATTATTTTTAGTCTTTCATTCACATATGTAGTACTATCACTTTCAGTGTTAAGGCCACCTTATTAAATACCTTTGGAGTATCTATCTCTCATGATTGTTCATTATCTGTAGAATTTTTCAGTGCATTAACTGCTAACTGCCCATCTGAGTACTTTTCCTGACCCTTTACAGAACTACGTTCCACCCTATCATCATTAAGTCTACCCCAGAACGGTGTGTGCGTATATGGTGGAGAGTGGGGGCTGGCTTGCAAGTGTGTGCTTGTGATTTTTTGTGGTGACAACAGAAAATTTACCTTAAATGTATGTTTAGAACTACAATAAAAGTTTTGAATCAGTTTCTGAAGAAATTAAATTATCTAGAAATAGAAAAATCTAAGTTTAATGTTGGGAGTATCTTTCCTACAGAATTCTGAGTTTAACTCTTGTGAGTTGCAAAGCTGGATATAACTTTCTCATTCATGCTTTCTTCATGTAGCTAGTTCCTTACTGTTTTTCCATTAGCACAAGTATGTAATAGTTGCCAAAGATGTCAAATACCAAATTTTAAGGCTTATCTAGAAATATAGTCTAATTTGGTTTCTTTATTGAAGTCCAGGATGCACAGAGTTCAAATCACATATATTACAGTGTTTGATATTTAAGCTTTGATATTTATCTTGTCACATAGGACTATACAAAACTAACTTTTCCATTTAGGAGAGAAAATGCTCCACTACACAGACCAACCAGTTCTTTAGAAATGTGTCATTTTTATGGTTCTAATGTTTCCTTTTTCTCGGTTTAATTCCTCTTTTTCATGTTTGATTTGTTTCTTCAGCAAAAAAGTTCACCTCTTTCACTGTGTGAATTCTTGTGTGCTAATGCTATTTCCCACTGACTGACATGCCTCAGTGTCCTGAAAGATTACTTCATATATTGTAAGATTATTTCAGGATCATATTATTTTTGATAAATACAGGATGCTGGGATCAGCTGTACTAAATCCTGAACAAAGCATGGTCATTTTATATTTGAAATATCATAAAAAAGACAATCAAAAGACAGTTCTATTCTAAAAATAGGAAGAATTAGTAATGATAAAGGCTGTTTCTTTAGAAACAGTAATCAGCAATAGGCAAATGTGTAGTCTTAGAACTAGCTAATACCATACTGCATGTGAAATCTGATGACTGAAAAACTCAGTGAGCTGACCAGTTAGATTTATATGTGATACCTGACTGATCCTGACTGGCAGTAGCTTACCCATTAGCAAAGAAATAAACGAACATGATGTACTGGGGTTAAATTACTAAAGGCTAATGGACTCGTTTTCAAGGGTAGCTTTTCTGCTATTTATTTTACATAGCTCTATGTGTCTTAGTAAATTTAAATGAAAAAGCAGTCCATTGTAATTTTGTTAATACTTCGTGGAGAAGAACGGTTTTTTGCAACTGTTGTAGCTTAACCCCAGCTGGCAACTAAGCACCACACAGGTGGTCACTCCCCACCACCCCCAGTGGGATGGGGGAGAGAATCGGAAGGGTAAAAGGGAGAAAACTCATGGGTTGAAATAAAGACAGTTTAATAGGGAAAGCTAAAGCCACACACACAAGCAAAGCAAAACAAGGAATTGATTCACCACTTCCCTTTCGGCAGGCAGGTGTTCAGCCATCTCCAGGAAAGCAGGGCTCCATCACGCGTAACGGTTACTTGGGAAGACAAATGCCATCAAGTGCGAACATCCCCCAGCTTCCTTCTTCTTCCCCGAGCTTTATATGCTAAGCATGACGTCATATGGCGTGGAATATCCCTTTGGTCAGTTGGGGTCAGCTGTCCCAGCTGCGTCCCCTCCCAACTTCTTGTGCACCCCCAGCCTACTCGCTGGTGGGGTGGGGTGAGAAGCAGAAAAGGCCTTGACTCTGTGCAAGCACTGCTCAGCAATAACTAAAACACTGGTGTGTTGTCAATGCTGTTTTCATCATGAATCCAAAACGTAGCCCCTTACTAACTACTATAAAGAAAATTAACTCTATCCAAGCCAAAACCAGTACAGCAACTCTCTATACAACCTCCAGTGAAGGTTTAAACCTGACTGCATGTAGCCTTTGTTACTGCAGTTCTGACTTACAAAGTATAAGTTCCTAGCTCTGAAAAGTCAGATGTCATCTGGGACTAGGTACTAACGCTTTCTTCAGCTGACATGAACAAAATTTCAAGCTAGTAATCAAGGGTAGAAAATAAGAAGCCAAGATTGTTGGAAATAGGTGCCTGAAATTAGATTAGTTTAAGAATTAATTAAAATTATGAAGTTCCACCAAGCTTCTACCTGCAGTCAAATAGAAGTGGCAGGCTCTTGATTTAAATTGTCCTTTGGTTATATCTTTGCATTACGGGTCTCATGAGACTAACCTCTAAACTTAGGCACTTAATTTTAGGTAGTGTATACCTTCTATACAGTTCTACATTATATACTGTAGTATCATCCATTCTTCTCATTTCTCAAGATAGCTGATTGAAAATTATTAATCTTTGTAAAAAAATCCTCGAGTCACCTCCGCCTCATTCTTATGTGACAGCTGGAATAGGAGTATAAAGATAACAAACTTAATATTTTCATTATGATTTTACAAAATCATGTATTTAGAGTTTATTATTTTTAATGTACTTATAAACATTTTGGCAATTCAAACAATTAGATTCATAGAATCATAGAATCATGAAGGTTGGAAAAGACCTCTAAGATCATCGAGTCCAACCATCAACCCAACACCACCATGCCCACTAAACCATGTCCCTAAGTGCTGCATCTGCACGTCTTTTAAATACCTCCAGGGATGGTGACTCAACCACTTCCCTGGGCAGCCTCTTCCAATGTTTAACCACTCTTTCAGTAAAGAAATTTTTCCTCAAGTCCAATCTGAACCTCCCCTGGCACAATTTGAGGCCGGCCGCCAGCTGGATTTAACTCCATTCATCACAACTCTCTGGGCCCGGCCGTCCAGCCAGATTTTTACCCAGCGCAGAGTACACCTGTCTAAGCTGTGAGCCGCCAGCTTCTCTAGGAGAATGCTGTGGGAGACGGTGTCAAAGGCCTTACTGAAGTCCAGGTAGACCACATCCACAGCCTTTCCCTCATCCACTAGGCGGGTCACCTGGTCATAGAAGGAGATCA
>NW_008825615.1:11782307-11787081 GCF_000699105.1 Pygoscelis adeliae
CAGCCAGGCCGGTCGTCTTCCCCGCCTGTTCTTCTTGCAGCGTACAGGGACAGCCTGCTCCTGCGCCTTTAAGACTTCCTTCTTGAAGATCGTCCAGCCTTCCTGGACCCCTTTGCCCTTCAGGACTGTCTCCCAAGGGACTCTCAACCAGCGTCCTGAACAGGCCAAAGTCTGCCCTCCGGAAGTCCATGGTTGCAGTTTTGCTGGCCCCCCTCCTTACTTCACCAAGAATTGAGAATTCTACCATTTCATGGTCGCTAAGCCCAAGACGGCCTCCGACCACCACATCTCCCACCAGTCCTTCTCTGTTTGTAAACAGCAGGTCGAGCGAGGCACCTCCCCTGGTAGGCTCACTTACCAGCTGTGTCAGGAAGTTGTCTTCCAATTAATTAGGAAGAAAGCTGACTATGCTTATAGGCAGGAGTCAGGAAGCAGATTGTGATTGCCCCTGCCACAAGGTACTTTAAAGATAATATATAGATTAAAATTTGTAGTATATGTATGCTATTTTTCTTTTTACCGTTTTGGTGGCTTTCTTTGGTGAGAAGGTGTCTATATATGCATGAATCACTGGTAGGTTATAATTCACAATGTGTTACAAGACCTGGATAAATGTGTTAAGCTTTGAAAGACGTGGATAGTAGACTTAAGAACTTACTAACTTGGTGTACATTATCTAATGACCTACTGTAAACTAAGAGACCTAACTTCAAGTACACCTTTCTTGAAATCTTGACTTGAATGTCTTGCAAAGGGAAGAGATACAGCATCTCTACCTTTGTGTTGTGCTTGATAGAGCAACACTTCATACTGCTCAGCTTATAAGTAATTTAAATGTAACTACAAGTTTACTGCCTAACAATTGCCATTAGTTTGTAATCATAAAATGGTCAAGTGGGCAATAATTCTCAGAGCACTGTTATCGCATATCCTTATGATACATGAAATACCTTTAGCAGGACTCATACATTTTTATGGAGAGTAAATGAGAGTTGTGTCCCTATATCCGACCCTAATGGAAATCTGCAGTCTCAAATGTCAACATAAATCTTTCTGAGAGCTGTACACAGCATTCAGAAACTCAGTAACAGCTGTTCCTGTCTTCTTCTGAGAAGGTTATGCATTTTGTTTCCTCTGTATTGTTGTACTACTGTTGCCAGCAATTATTTATTTTTTTTAATACATGTATATACACACAGTTTTTTAAAATTGATTTTAAAAGCTTCATTGAACTCTGATCCATTTTGTCCTCTTCTGTTAGGAGAAAAGCCAAATCCATTGATGTGATAATTTTTCATCATGCATGTCCATGGCAGATGTTCATAATGAGATACCTGTAAAGCTCTACTGACAAGAATAGATAGATACTGGCAGAAATACTAAGAGAATGATAGTCATTATTGCCAGTTTCTCCTGAGTCTCACTGATTAGTCTGAAAAAAATTCTGTTAAGCAGAATTCAGTTGAACTTACTAAACAGTAGTACAAATTTATACCTTCAGGAAATATGTCACAGGTTTTTTTGTCTTAATCTGCTAGTGGAAGAAAAACAGAATGCAGATAAGGATATATTTAGTAACAGCAAATAATTAATTTTGGACTATATAATACATTTAAGTTCCATATTCACGTTGAATGTTATATCCAGGTTCATCTGAGCAGACACTTTGTGGATCACTAAGTATCCTTCTTCTAAACCAAGTTTATTCTAGCCCAAGATGAGGCTTGTAACTACTGATGCAGACGGTGGTGGAGCCAAACACTTGCAAGTAAGAATAAGTTCCTTTTTTTGAAGTGTAAGTTCATAAGGATACTTTAAAATGTGGTAGAAATGAACAGCCAACAGTCAGAAGTAAGAAGATAGAAGCCAAGGAAGATGTGAGGCACATGAATACATCATTTTCTAACAAACACAAAACTTTTGTGCATCTTGTAATTACCAGAAGAACAAAAGAAAACAAATTAGCACAGTTAAAGAAAGCTAGACTAGGAAAGGAAGTGTTGATTCTGCATTTGCTTTTCCTTGAACCCTCCACAGACTAAGAATGGGGTTCTGGTGTGTGAAAGGGCATTCAAGTGAGGATGTTACCATTTTCTGACATCTTAGTGAATATTTGGCATGTTTACTCGTGAATATTGCTGTTAAAAAGTAAATCTAATCCTGAACATTGCAGCCATCGTCCAGATCAAATTTACATCAACCAAGTTTTTATCTAGCAAGATTATATATATCTTCCTGTCCTGGATACATGGTATACAACTTTCTAGCTATCTGAAAACACAATTTATAATTTAAGTCTATTTGATATTTTGGGAGAAGAGGTATCTTTGGAGGAAATACTCTGACTAAAAATCTTGAGCATCTCAATATAAGTTGTAAATTAAAACAACAGTGCTCGAAGTAGAGATTCTTGTAACTAAGAAGGTTTTTTATTTACTTTTGGCTAAATTGGAACCATTGACATTTGAAATATAAGTCAACCCTAAGGATAATTTCTTAAAATTAGGTTATTTATTAAAATACTTACAGTGTGTACATATCCACCCATACAGCTAGTATGGACCTATTTAGAAATGTAGCATTATTTTTTCAAACCAAAAGCTGCTATAGTGTATGATTGTTAGTAGCAAATAAACATATCCTTTTTTTCCCTTTCAGTTCTCCAAGTACTTGTATTCACCTCCATTCCTTTATTGCCTTGAAATGTGAAACATTAAAGATGTGCCAGCATAACGTGCATGCAGTTATCTTCCCCTTGCTGTGCTGCCAGGATTCTGATTTGCAAATTATCAGATACATCTTCTTTCTCGTCAAAATGTCTTTTACTTTATTATGTACTGCACAACCATCTGTCACACTGACAGTATTAATATGTGCTGTTTCTATTAGATAGTCTCCATTGTTTAAAGCGAGTGATTTTTTTCTGCTTAAACTAAATTTTTGTAGCAGGACCAGAGTGCTCTGGAGCGTGGAGATGTGTGCTTTTTTGTTCCATTATATTTTTCTTCTTCTTGTTCGTTGTTTACAACTCACATGACAAACATTTTAGCTTCACTCTGAACCAATGCCCACTTTACTTGGGGAACATATATTATAAAAGCTGGAGTTGTGCTACATTTAAATGAACCAGGCAGGCCTACAGCAAAGCTCAGTGAAGAAATTGGTTTCCTCCTGGTATAATACTTTGTGACTTGAGTTATCCCCACAGAAATGGTACATATTGCCTCAAGTACCACAGCTTAATCCTGCTTCTATACAAGTCAGTGCCTACTTTTCCATTCACTTAGCAGTGCATAGTCAAGCCTTGCATTGTAAATATGACTATAAAAAAATTCCTGTTTGACAGTCTAATCTTCAGGTATAAATTTATTTATGTATCGTATAAGAAGTTTATAATAAGATAGTCTTTACAATCAGGATTGTTTTACTTACAGAAATAAATCAATGGTTCACTGCTAGCTTGTCCTTTCAGTTACTATGGTTCTTACCTGTTTTTTTCTTTCCTACACACAGAAATCAGATTTATATTAAAAACGCTTACTTTATTTTTATGAAATAGATAACTCATAACTGCTACATCTTTTGGAGATACCTCATTTTTGAAGCTTAATTATTTGAAAATGTTTTTCAGTCTTTCCATAACATCTCAGTGATTGATTCTCTCCCTAGGTATGTAATAGCTATTCTCAACTTGTTATTTATTCAGATCATTGTCCTAAATTATTCTCTGATGACATTAAAGCCAGATTTTAGACCTAGTGGCAGGTGCAAGAGTCATTCTCTCAGATTACTACTTGTGGGGCAGATCTTGCGTTAAGCCTCATGAAAATTGTTTTAACTTTATGGTATTTCCCTAAAAAAACTGCCACTTTCATCAGGCAGCTAGCAATCTATGTGGATATCAATGCCAAATTATTTAACATCAATGATTTTGTCACACACAGTTTCTATTTTCCTTCTCCTTACTGTAACTGAAACAAAAAGAACCAAATGGGAAGACAAAACTAAAGAAAGAAAAAATTCTACAAGATACCGTGGGCATAAACCCCACAAGAGATAAACCATTTTGGGTATAAAGCTTTTGGTTTCATAAAAAACAGCAGAAGTATGACACTTTATACTTCTGATAGTCTATCCCATGATCATTTTTGTTCCTGGTCATGTCTGCAGTATGCTGTCAGTGCTGTACCTTAAGTACATACTGTCTTTTACAAAATGCTGATCTTACTGGGTGGCTATTTCTAGAAGCTTTTCAATATTTTTTCTAGAATTTCTAGTGTGCATATAAAATAAGCATCTTGTACAGATTTTTTTCATATCTTAAATTACTGAAAAAAACTGATTATTGGGTTGTTGCCCTCAATAGCACCATTGCATGTTTCTTGGTAAAGATAAGGCTAAGCATTTGAATGATAACCTCTACATTTTCATTCTTTTTATGATCAGTTTATAGAGAAATTCATTGAACCAACTGATGTATCTTCTGTTTTTTATTCTTTATTTGCCAGCTTCTAATCTATGGTTGAATGGATAACTTAGTTTTCATTAAAGAAACCAATTTCAACAACTGTTTGGCACTATCATAGATTTCAAGTGAAGCTTTATACTCCATAGTGTTAATCTTGGTTGAATCAGTTTCAGCTTCAGACTGATATTCAGCCTTTCATATCTGCATGACAAACGTGAATCACATCAGTGCTCTATTGGTTTGAATCTCTTTTTCTTGTATATTATCTATGAAAAGCTCTTTAAAAATTATAAATTACTTTCTGTA
>NW_008825615.1:11787103-11795638 GCF_000699105.1 Pygoscelis adeliae
TTAAGATTCTGAGTAATAGTATTTCATAACCTGGAGCCTTCAAAGTGTAAAATTCATCTTCTTACAGTGCATTTACCTCCCTGGGTTAAATTTGAAATTGTAGCAGTTGTATTTTATCTGTAACTTGGTTTTCATTAGCTACACCGAATTGTTTTTTGTTGTTGTTGTTGAGTTGTAATAGCTAAAATAATTGTATTATTTCTTGTAGACTGGGATTCTATTTTTCACCATACAGAACATCAGTTTCTTCTCTATAGTGGTTTCACAGAATCACAGAATCACAGAATGGTTGAGGTTGGAAGGGACCTCTGGAAGTCATCTTGTCCAATGCCCCTGCTCAAGCAGTATCACCTAGAGCTGACTGCCAGAACCGTGTCCAGATGGGTTTGGAATATCTCCATGGATGGAGACTCCACAGCCGCTCTGGACAACCTCTGCCAGTGTTCAGTCTACCCTCGCAGTGAAAAAGTGTTTCCTCATGTTCAGACAGAACCACCTGTGTACAGCTTGTGCCCATTGCCTCTGGTCCTGTCACTGGGCACCACTGAAAAGCGCCTGGTTCTGTCCTCTATGCACTCTTCCTTCAGATATTTGTACACATTGATGAGATCCCCTCTGAACCCCCTCTTCTCCAGGCTGAGCAGCCTCGGCTCTCTCAGCTTTTCCTCATGGGAGAGATGCTCCAGTCCCTTAATCATCTTTGTGGCCCTTTATTGCACTCTCTGCAGTATGACTATCTCTCTCTTGTGCTGGGGAGCCCAGAACAGGACACAGCCCTCCAGCTGTGGCCTCTCCAGTGCTGAGCAGAGGGTAAGGATCACCTCCCTTGACCTGCTGGCAAAGCTGCTCCTAATGCAGCCCGGGATACCGTTAGTTGTCTTTGCCGCAAGGGCACATTTGCTGGCTCATGGTTTCAAGATTATGTTTTTAAAAACAAAATTACAGTAGATTTCAGTAAAATTTCTATGTATGAATAAAAGTAGGGTGGGTTTTTTTTTGCTCAAGCAAGGCTTTTTTATCAAAAGGTTAAGGTAAATAACCGTATCTTTAGAAAATGAGCTAGATTTGTCATCTGTATTCTGTAAGTTAGAAAGGATTCGGTTCTTTACACTGGAATTGCTTTTCAGTCTCTGGGCTCAGTGGCACTTGCCCCAAGTCAATAGGAAAAACTGCTCTCAAATACTGAGTATGCACGATGAAGCCAGTGAGAATAATCTGCATGTGTAAGGGGGATTTTGTTCATTTTGTTTGTGCTCAAAATAAAACAAGCCCCCTCTGAAACTATTCACACTTAATATCCAAAATGGGCTGTTCATCTAGTTTACAACGAAGCATGAGTAACTATTATTCTTCTAATTTATCCTATGTCATTTGCCTTAATTAGCTATGACAAAACATCAGTCCATTGTGCAGCAGTTCATTACGCTATCTTTGTAATAATATGGTAATAAACCCTTCTTGCTTTCTTCAAAAATTCCTGATGCATTTTTCATCAAAAGGCCATGACTTCTGGCTTCATAAAATTAGTTGAAACATAATTTTTCAATACCTTTAAAATGTTGTATCAGCAGTTGCACTTTAGCTTGTGACCCTGACTTTCTTTGATGGCCATTCACTGCAACATTGAGTACAAACTTATGAATGATTTCTTGGTTTCCCCAGGCATCCTATCTTAGTTTACAAGGATTTTCTTCACCTCATTCCTCCCCACCCCGTCTCGTGTTAGGGAATGTCTATATTAATATTTTTTTTTTTCCATGGGAATTCAAATAGACTATGTAACTACATAGTGGCCTGACTGCAGTACAGTGGGATCAAAAGCAGCATTCTTTTATTTTTCTATACTACTCATGTTCTTTACACCATTTTAAGTCACTGTCTATATTTGTTTTTTTTAATCTTTTTGTTTTGTTTTATTTGGGTTTTTTTTTAATTAAAAGTCAATTTTTTTTACTGGTCTCTCTGATGCTAAAATATTTACTGGTATCTATCTTCCAAATAGAGATGGCAGTGCCTTGTTAGTCCTTCTGGTTTTTTCTTTCTGAAAAACACGGATCTTCCCTCTTCTGTTTTATTCTAGCCCCATCTGTAGACTGTGAAGTAATATGGCCATTTAGAATGTGCATAAAGACCTCCAGATACAACATACTAATGAACTGTAAAATTTAACTTCTCAGCTGACACTAGATGCCAATGCATCCTGGAGAACATCCAAGAGAAAACCTTTCACAAAGCTCATGCTGAGTTGTCTACCTGGCCAAACACCAGGAACATATGGAACGATACGTACAACCTCAACTGCAGTTCTATCACCTGAAGCTGTTTCTGCAAAATCTAGTTTATATCTGGCTGATCTCATGTTACAACAGTCTTTTCTAAGCTCTGGCAAGCATTGTATGGCGGTGCATAGAGAAGATTATTCTGCTGAATCTCTACTTCTCTCAAACTCTAAAATCCTGAGCTGGGTGAGAGTTGTCTTTGTGCTCATCTGGCCCTCTGTCAAGTTTTTCTGCAGCTGTTTGGTTCAGCACTGCTGGCAATTGAGACATGTTGGAATATTTTATTTAGAAGGGAAGAGCAGTTTTGGAGACTAGGTGGTAAATGTCTTGAAGTGAGTCCACTCCAACCAGCTCCCTTCAATCAAACAATACGGTTCTCGTGGTAAAAATGTTAAGAACAGTAGACCCATATTCACATAGATTTCTTAGGTTGACTTCACATCCCTTTGGCAGGGACAACTCAGTCTAAAAGCAACAATAAAACATAGAGTTCCAACTTAAAAAAATATTTACATAGTGTTTTCCCCTTTATATACACAATTACTCTTCTAAAATTGCCATCTAAATGCCTGACTCTCCAAATCCCTAATATTAATCTCACGTATAGCAAATCATTCTCTAATGAAGTTATATCTAATAGAAGGTAGAGAACCCTTCTTTTCAGAAGATTGTTTTTCAGTGTAATAGAATTACTACAATTAGAAGATTTAGCTTATACATTCAACTGTTCCGGACTAGTTAGTAGGGAGTTATGTTTGCATTTTCTGTAACTAGGTCAGTCTTTAAAAATATAATCATAAAAAAAAAAAATTACCAAAAAACAGGCTAATAGTATGAATTTTTTGTTACTTTTTAGGTTCTTACAAATCTGTTATGCTAATAAATTGTGCATGAGTGTATATAGAAACGTGTGTGTCTGTGTGTATACACATTGTTGTTTATGGGCATAAGATCAGATTGGCTGATATCACCTTTCCTTTGTTATATGTACCTGAATAGATTGATTAAAAATTCATATTTTGCTACTATACAAAAATGTCCAATATGGGAATTATGCAGTATATTTTCAATTGAGCTGTATAAACAAAAATATCTTACTTATAAGTTGCTTGAAAATAAAGAAATAAAAAATTTCAGGAGAAATACCTTATCTCAAAACCTGATAACTTATAAATGCTGTAGTAAGAAATTACACTGTTTGAAATAAATATGAAATACCAGAGTTGTTATGAAGAATTATTAGCTGATGTGAACAGCCACTTCAGTGCAATTTTTCATTTCTGCCATCATGCCAGATGATACTAGAGGGACTGTGGCTTTCTTTTTTGTGTTACAGAACTGAAAGAATTAAAACCAATTTGATTCAAGCAGAAAGCTGGTATCTACTTTCACATATAATACATTGTATAGATTTTTTCCCTAAATAATTATTTCAAAGAGATGTGATTGATTTGCATATTTAGGGTTAGGGTTAGGGTTAGGGTTAGGGCTAGGGTTAGGGTTGAGCGAAAGAGAAAGCCTAGAGATGCTGTTGGAGTGGGACTGGAATTTGTTGGGGGGGGGGAAGGAAATGAGGAAAGCAAATGTCATTCCTATTTTCTATCATGCCTATCTTCTAGAAGGGCAAGAAGGAGGACCGGGGGAACTACAGGTTAGTCAGCCTCAACTGAATCCCTGGAAGATGATTTAGCAACTAGTCCTTGAAACTATTTCTAAGCACATGAAGGACATGAAAATCATTCAGACGTAGTCAGCATGGATTCACAAAGGAGAAGTGACACTTGACCAACTTGATAAACTTCTGTGATGGAATGACTGACTTGGTAGATGAGGGAAGAGAGATTCAAAACCTATCTATCTGGACATGGTCCTGAGCAACCTGCTGTAGGTCACCCAGCTTGAGCAGGGGGTTTTGGCCAGATGACCTCCAGAGGTCACTTCCAACCTCAGCCCTTCTGTGATTCTGTTATTTTGTCATTTACAATAAATGTGTTTTCTTTTTTAAAAAATACAGGAAGAATTTGAAATATATATGATAGCATAGTAATTTTCTTTAAAAAAATTCTTATGAATTTACATGTTCTTGTACCTTGTTCACATAATCTTTAAATATGAAGATTGAATACTTCTTTAGATATCTTATAATTTACACTGGTCATTTAAAAAAAAAAAACTTGCTCTAAAAATGGATTCTGAAAACTTTCAAGTGTTTATGTTTAAAGTCAGTGTAGGCTTGTTTTTTTATTTTCACTACAAACTCTCATGTGCACGTGAATGGGATAGAACTGAATTCTAAACAGAAAACCACTTTGTTGTATAATTACAGAAACATTGTTTTTCTCAAACATATATTGGGCTTGGAGATTTTGCAGTATAGAAGAACCATTGAATATGCTGCTATTATTTCAATGCCATGGGGGTGTACCTAGAGGGATATCAATACAAAGGTAATAAATTTCTGCTGCCTTCAACTAACCTGCGCTTCTTGAAGAAAGCTTCCAGATGTATACATGCATATGGGAAAGTATGCTGAAAATAAAACGTTGAATTACAGTTTTTAGTATACAAAACATAAAAATATGAAGTTTTAAACAGGAAAAATGGGAGACTAGTCATCACAAATGAGTGAATTATTTAGCTGTTTATTTGAAATACTTTGGGGAAGACATTACAGAAAAAAAGTAACTTGTTTTTAATGTTACATATAACAAAAATGTAACTGTATGAAGAAGATGACAGGTTACTTTTATTTTGTTTTCCTGTAGACTCTGGACACTAGAAAACAAAGCATGTCTTCTAAAAACAGTGAATAAATGTAAAAACACTTATTTTTGAGTGTCTGGTGAGGTTAGGGCTCATAAAAGTCTGTCTGACAGGACACAATATATTGTGTTAGAAAATACATTCTGTAGAGACCCTTCAGAGTACTACGGATTTGTTTTAACACAATTTTGATTCATTTATTGTTTGATTTTTATTTGTCTTCCTGTGCAAAAGGCCCAGTCCTGGATTATGGGCTACCTGGCAAATGAGGTCTGCTATCTGTCTCTTCCTGTCAGGATTTTCTACAGTGTTTTATTACTGCTAAATCCTATTACTCATATAGGCAGCCAAGGAAGAAAACCAAACCTGTTTTTTAAACTCTATTTAAGAGCAATATAATTGAAACTAATGGATAAATTGTGTATTACATTGGTGAGTTGCTGAGAAATATTTCTAGACATTGCTTATTCCATCTGTCTTAGCTGTATTTCATGAATCCATCTCAACTGGTTGAGTCAGGTAGGAGGAATGATGTTTACATTTGCATAGGCAGGTGCCAATTATAGTCAAATAGAGAAAAATGAATACATTTTATTTTAAAATACGATGTTTGGTCAAGTCAAACTGTTATGTGAAAGAAGCTTTTAAATATTTCTGCTGATTTTTTATACGCTTTGTTATAGGATTGATAAAGACGAGACAAACTTTTGTAGCTTATCTTTGAAGTTTTTTCTGTGATGATGCAACAAAACTAAATGTGGATACCATGTGGAAGTTTTCTGGCATATAAAACTGATGGCTATTTAAGCAAAGTGAGGCTGTGAGCCATTCACACTACACAATTCTGTAGTTCACAAAGTGAGCTATATGCTTCCCAAAGGTGGTTCAGAGCACCTGATTTGCTGACACTGGATTGCCCCCTAGATAGATACTTACTAAAAAGGGGCTTTAAACCCCATTTGGTACATGTACTTTCAAGAAAAGATTCTAAAGGCATCAACCCTTTAAAAGCCAGAAGAAAGGAAAATAGAAAATATAGAGGCTGTTGACAAAAATACACAAACCAAAACAGAGACTTAAAAGTATACAAAAAAATAGATGCAAAGTGATTGTGATTTTAGATGGAAATTGAGAAAATCCCGCTTTCAGGCTATGACAAAAAAAAAATATGTGTCAGCCTGTTACAGATATTTTTGGGTTTCCAAGGTTTTGATGATAATTCTCTGAGAGTAGACTCAGTACAGACTTAGAACTGGGGTTTACAGGGTTATGAGTACATTTTATGTCAAAATCAGGGAGGTGGCATACTAGAGCTGCTGTTACTCTAGTCAAAGACGTACTTGTTTGAGGAAAACCCCATAGGATGGGGGTTAGAAGTTTCTTGTTTGCCAGGGAGACAATTCATTCTTCCATGGACGAGTTACCTTATACAGAGTCCTGCTGGGAACAAGAAGAAAGGGATAACGAACAAAAGAAGCAGAAGTCACAAAGAATAATCCAGATTAATGTAAAATTAGAAAAAAACTATATCAATATCAAAGAAGTAAAGAATTTAGAACATATATTGAGGTAGAAAGGTGTGAAGCAAAACAAAGTTACTGTAAGGGGAGCATCATGACCTTGCCTCGATTAGGAGTTGAGTAACTGACTATAATGAGCGATGGGCAAGATGAGTAAGAACTGAATGCGATGAGCCTTGGTACATGCAGTGGATCAACAAGTGACAGGAGAACGATACCTGAAACTGCTGGAAAGGTGTAGCATGATAAGAATGTGGGCTGATTCCATTGGTGGCCCATGCCAATATCTGGTTGTAAAATGCCACTGTAATAAGGACTGGAGGGAAATGTTACAGAGACATCCAACACTGCCTAAAAGCAAAGGACTGAGGTAGAACTGAGCCACCCCTGAAAGCCCAAGAGCGAGGTCATGTCAGGGACAGGTTTACACTCAACAGCACACACACACATGCACACATTGTTGCAGTTAACCGCAACCTGCTCCAATTGCCACTCCAGTGAGTTGGCACAGTTCAGCCTGGGGGAAATTTTATCCAACCAGTCACAGTGTTGGACTGCTAATTGGAAGAGCAAAAGTGAAAAAAAGAAAAAGGGAGTCAAGATAAACACAGTTTAATAAGTGAAGGTAAGAGAGAAAAAATAAAAAGTCACTAATCAGCTCCCACCAGCAGACCGATGGCCAGGCAGTCTCTGAGCGACAGCTACTTTGGACGTGTCCTCTCCCAGCCTCTTGCCCACCCCCAGCCTACTTGCGGTGGGGGCAGGGTGGGAAAAAGAGAAAGCCTTGATGCTGTGCAAACACTGTTCAGCAATAGCTAAAACATTGGTGTGGTATCAACACTGTTATAGTCACAGATCTAAAACATACCACCGTACGAGCTGCTATAAAGAAAATTAACTCCATCCCAGCCAGAGCCAGTACATTCCCCCATCCTCTGATGGTTATGAGATAAGGCAGACATGTTCCTAATTAAACACAAGAAAGAGTTAAGACTTTTTGGTTATGCATCATGAGGAAAAGAAAGACAAGTGAAAACGTGGTCTGTACTAAATAGGGCAGGGTGACTTTGATGACTACAAAAAGAACATTATTAAGCCTGTGTTTGAAGAAGAAGGATCCAAGGAACTACACCAAGTTTTCATGAAAGCTATTTCCAGACACAAAAGAGTCAGGGTGACTGGGAACAGCCAGTTTGCGTTTACCACAGGCAAATCACCTTTAACGAAGCTGATTGTCATCTGTGAACAGTTCCATCCCTGTGGGAGACCAGGTGATGTTGTTTGCTTTGACTTCAACAAAGTATTCAAGAGAGTTTCACACAGCATCCTTGTAGCCGAACTAAGGGGACATGAAATGGATGAGTAGACTATAAGATGTCTAGAAAACTGTCTTGACATCACCTCAGAAAGTAGCGTACAGTAGTTTGAATCCTCACTGGCAACTGTTATAAATGGTGTTCCTCAGGATTTGACACTGGAGCTGATATTATTTAACACTGATCGAAGGGACCTGGAAGATGGGAGAGAATACACCCTGAGTACATTTGCCAGTGATAACAAACCAAAGTGGGGAGACCAGCTGATAAGCTGGAAGCATTTGCTGCCAGATGGACCTCAACAAGCTGGAGGAATGAGCCCATGGAACCTCATGGGTTATAAGAGAGACAAATGCAAAGTCCTGCTTGTGGGACTGACTCCCTGCATCAGCGCAGGCGAGGGACACAGTGGCTGAGATGCAGCTCTGCCAAATACGACTCGGGTGCCCTAAGCAACTTAGATCGATTTTTATGTTACCCCTGGTTTGAGCAGGAGGCTGGACTAGGTGACCTCCAGAGGACCCCTCCAGCCTAAGATTTTTTCTGATTCTATTCTATGATTTATGTGCTTTAGACAAGCTTATACCAAACCTTCTCTTACTGCATTCTGAGGATGGCTTAGAAGGAAACTGTAAGGCATTTGGTTAAAAATCGAAC
>NW_008825615.1:11795691-11814506 GCF_000699105.1 Pygoscelis adeliae
CGAAAGATGGCATGTATCAAAATTTGTTTGGCCATGGGTGCATGCTTTTTAAACAATGGGCCCATAATCATATAGAAATTGCCTTACATCAGAAATTACAGTAAAGGTACAAGTATTTTCAGGTAAAGAAGGAAATACTTGGTATTTTGTAGGTGCTTACATTTTAGTGGGCAAGCTAGACATAGCCCTATGTCTCCTGACTTGCAACTAGCTGCCATAGATTTAAAGGTCAATAGAGTTGAGATGTATCAACATACTATGCTGCTTTGAAAATTACTGTGATCGGGATAGAAAATCACAGCCTAACACCAAGTTCTCTATGGCTTATTCCTTCTGTATAGAGATAAAGGAGATAGATAGATACATTTCATATGATGCCAATTCTGGCCCAAATACCTTTCTTTCATTTTTTAAATTTCAGTCCCCCTACACTGATACCAGTGGATGCATGGCTTTTTAAATATCTGAATAAGTAGTTAAACATACCTATCAGGCTAAGAACAAATTTTAAAGGTGGCCATGTTATCCGAAGTTCATATATAAGTGAAAATATGGGTTACTACTGGTAGGAAGATGAGATACAAGGATCATGCTGGTTATCGAAGATTTATCAGTACGTGCTAATTCATTGATGCTTGTTTCAAACAAACCACTGAGCACTTCAGCACCGTAGAAAATCAGACATTAAAATTAATCACAGTTTATATGATCTTAGAATAACAAACTGCATAACACTATCGGTATCTTTAAATCTCTGTCACTACCCTGTTAATCAGCCCTATAACATTGTAGTGACATTCTGCCAATCCTGACATAGCATAGCCTTGGAATAGTTCCACTGATGTCCAGAATTACACAACAGTATTCAAGATGAATGGAAATAGTTGAGGTTTCCTTATTAATAGTACTTTGCCTCCCACTGCATCTATATACATTAAGGCAAACATGTAACAATAATTTTAATCAAGAAAATAAAACTCCGTAACATATTAGCTGAGCTTTAAAATGGAGGCAGTGTGTATAGAACTAAGGATATTACTTACATTCCTAGTAATGAAAACACTAACAACAAAAGGCCGTCCAAAAATTGCATGAAGAATGAAACGAAACTCACAAAAGAAAGGACCACTTCCTTTTTTTTGGAGACTTGAATACAAAACTAGTATAGTCTTCATCAATAACTAATTAGCTGGACATACAATTCTAGTGTATGCATATGAATATTACTAGGCTTCTATATTTTTGAAGGGCAGAAAGAACAAATAATTTGCTTCGGATGATTGCTCTGCAGATGGAGCGTGATCAGTAGTCATCAGAGAAGCCTTTTATTTTCACCGTACTTTACTGTTAACTCCAGAATAACTTGGATATACAACAGTGCTTTATAATAGATGTCACTTTCATTTTGTGAATTAACTGAAAAATGAAAATACAATTCTTCTCCCTAAAGACAATAACAGATCACTTCTGTGGTTTTAGTAGGCTGCATGCATTTAGATCACAGTCAAATAAAAGTTTCTGAGCATGTTAATATTCACTACAAAAATAAGAATGTTTGAAAACTACTTAATGTTTCTCAAAATCTATTTCAATCACTGACAGTTTCCATCTCTGTTATTTTTTTAACAGACCTGCATAAAATAACCAATGCTGAAATAAAAAGGGCAGTTTATCTATGTTCTCCTAATGCAAGATATTCTCTAGTTCTCTTTAAATTGTGTTATTTTTTACTATTCTGCTCATAATTTCTTGTATAAGACTAATATTAGAAATGAGCATCCAGATGAGGAGGTTTTTTATATTATATACACATGTATTTCCATGCCTGGTCCGCATCAGCATTCACAGTGATTAATATTATGTGACTTCTTGTGACTCTCAGAAGTATTCCATAACTCTCTATTTCCAAATTGTTTAATGGGTACAGCAGTTTTAAGTACGAGTCCTACTTCTACCGAACTACAGTTTATAATGTTTTTAAATGCGAGTGAATTTCAATTACAGATTAGTTCAGGATCACAACAACTCATTTCATTATTGATGTACTATGTTTGAACCCAGACCCCTAGAGATCAAACATGGGTGCTAGGAACAAATTATGTCATCTATTCATTTAAAGTATTTATTGTGGTGTACTGAGCACCACGTTCCCCCCTCCCCCCTTATATCTTATTTAAAGCCCTGTGCTTTGGTAACACTATTGCATTAACTTAGAGTGAGACCCCCACAAACTTCTTTTTTCAAAACCTCTTGTAATTCATGTGGTGTTTCTTAGTCAGAGAAACTGCTCTGAAGAACAAATCTTGTGCTCTGATAGACTAGGCAGTAATAACAGAAATCTGGCATATCACCCCAGCAATAAAATTCTACCTCTTGGCAAGGACCAGCCATGAACAAAAGTTAGCTCATCCTGTATTTATATTAATGTTGGGTTTGGTACTGAAAGTGGCAACACACCATTACAGGTGATGTGTCTTTTTGTGTGCAATGCAGACAGCTGGGGCAATTCACCTCCAGAATAAAACATACACATTTATTTTTCCACGTGTCTATGTTTAGGTGTACACGTATAGCCAGCTGTCTATGCTGCTACTGTAGTAAATGAAAACCACTCGGTATGGTCACTGCAGCCTGAAAAGCAATTCAAGCCCCCCTAGAGACCTGGAGCTTAACTAAAGTGTCTGTTTCAGGCTCCGTTGCCTAATCATTGATATCAATGCCATTTCAAATACCCTAGAGTACCCAAAACTTTTACAACAGACTAGCAGATATGACACAGTATCTGTAGGAGATCTATGGCAGATCTGGCAGCAGTCTGAGTCTGCAGCCCCTGAAACAGTCAGGTACTGAATCATATCCCTAAGGACAGTCAGCTATATATCTAAGCTGGCTCACTAACTAATTGTACTGGCTAGGTCTTTATCAAATATTATGGGATCTTAGAAGGGACATACATTAATGTTTTAGTTTATGTAGAGTGCACTTTTGAAATATCTTTTGATTGCCTGGATTACTATGCTTTGATACGTATAATGGAGTAGTCTCAGAGTGCACAACAGATTTATTTTGGATGAAACTAAACCAGAAGATGTGCTCCAAAACTGCACCTAATGGTCTCCAAATGCAAATGGGTTTGCCCACAGGGCTAGACCATAACTAGTTTAAAGATAAAAAAAAATAAAATAATGAAATGCATACAGAACGGCTGTCAGACGCTCAGAATCGAATTATTGATCTTCAAATCCTCTCCTATCGGTCCACATGTCTTGCAAACCTAGACTGAGCCCTAGATACCTTATTAGGTATAAGCATATTTGCTTGTTGACATCTAAATTTAGATCCTAGCCTTGTGTATTAGTATCAAGTATGGACTACCTACTGGATTAAGAACCCTTCAATTTGCAAAGGCAGTGGGGATGTCTTGGAAATAATAATTTTATAGTATCTGATTTGTGCAAAAATTTATAACAACAGCTGTAAGACTTATAGATTCTGTATGTTATACTCGATACTCTGACCTATATTGGTCCCCATAAAAAACTTTTTGCTTTTTTCTCAGCTTAGGAATAAGGCTGCACTTATTATTAACTTTTTTAAAAAGTTAATTACCAGTGTACATATACCATCTGTTACATGGCACCCTTATTTAACTCTGATTTGAAGCTATATCAGAGAGGCAAACTGCATTCTTGATTTGTATTGATTGTTGGTGTAGTGCCGACCCAAACAGACTGTAACAGGGGAATTCAGGCTGGGGTGGCTGCAAGAACAGAACCACACCCCTCAGTAACATAAAATATAAGATTTATGTACTTAGTGGGATGGGTATAGCAACTGTACAGCTATTCCTATTCTACAGCACACACACACATTCATACAAATACATTCACACCGAGCAAGGCCCCAGCTCCTCTGGTGTGGTTGTGGCCAGCACCATGGACCTGGCAGGGGGAACAGGACAGTCACTCCAGGCTGGTCCCAGTCCTGGCTGGCGGTCTGGCCTTTACGTGCAGCACTTCTATTTCAGGCTCAACCCTCTCTGCAGCATTGGGTGTTTGCAGATGTGTTCCCCCAAGGGACTGCTGTTTTCACTACTCATTGCTTTTTAACTTGCACAGTTAGCACAATTACCTTTCTGGTTAAGTCATCCTAGATAAACCTCTGCAATTTTCTCCCCATCTAAGCCAATTAGCAGTCATTACCTGGGTTACTATCACTTTCTGGCCTCCACCCCAAATGTGCTACAAGAATGTAAAGTTATTAACAGTTCACCTGCGATTCTGTTTCTTTACAGAGCATATGGCTAGACCATTATAGCAGGGTAGAGATAGGTCAGATCTCCTCATGACTGCTTTCTGGTAGACCTTCCCCATGGCAATTATCTGTTCTCTGTTTTCTCAGTGCACAGCAAATCTCATCAGTTAGAGCTGGGCAGGTGTAGTGAAGGTCTCATTTATTTCAGGCAGGTTTCACTCTGTGACTCAAGATACAGGATTTTAGTCTTTTTTTTTTTTTTCCTGTATTTATTGAAGTAAGAACTTTTACAACATGACCCAAACCTTATTCCCTGTTGTAAAGAAGCATATTTCAGTGCTTTGCCACTAATCCAAGGATAAATTCAGACTGCCTCATCAAGATGTTGTAACATCTCAAAAGTAAGTAATTTGGATGATTCATAACATTTAAGGACAGAAGCATGGAAAATTAAGACATTCTGATGGAGAGCAGGAACAACAAATCCAAACTTTCTCAGTTTATGAAGATTAGAATGTGAATCTTTCCCAGCATAGACAAAAGTATTACCCATTCAATTTTATAAAAAGTCATACTTGAATTCTTCTCCTGCACCATTGTATTTTTGTGAAGTTGTCCATATCTCTGCATATTTTGCTGAATTCAGTACTCTCTGACCGCATAGGTATGGTCCAATTTTAATTTTCTCCAAAGGCAAGGGGACCAGGAGAGCTCTCTGAAAGGGTCATTGTGGACACACATCATCTTCAGGTATGACAGTGCTAGCTAAAAATACTGTCTGTATTGCTCATTACTGCTCATCAGTGGTGTATTTAACCCTATGTGCCCCATAGGGTTGTTATCACCTACTGGAAGTAACTGCCAATAGCAGAAAGGATGGAGTAAACCTGCCCTAATCCACGTCAGGTACAGCCAACTGTATTAGTTCAAACTAGCTTCATTGTCAATTTAAGCCAATCTGACCGACTTTGCTTGGAACAGGCTAAAGAAAACTTGTGTTAAATGTCTGTATGAAGACCTGCAGGGCTATTAACCTCCAGTAGCAGGTGGTAACAAAAAGCTGTTGTATTCTACTGTATGTCTCCTCTTGGCTTTAGCTGCCTGTATCCGTGATACTGGGAATAATTTCGATCTTCTGCCTTTGACTGAGAAGGTACCCAAAAGATTTATTATTGGCCTTAAATTCAATAGCCAGTAAAGGAATTTACTACAGACAAAACATAATTCATTTAACTATATAATTAACAAAAATATTAAGTTGATGTGAATATATGAGAAGAAAAGGGAATTAATGTAATGTATAAATTACAGTCTCATCACACATTAATTTTACAAATTAATATTTCAAATCACTTCTATCAACATTTAAATTCTCTGGGTAGTACAAAATTTGGTCTTGGTCTTGGTATGATACTAGAAGCTTCCCAATTTGTTCACCATAAATTTAGAGGCTATTTGATACAATGAATGCAACTATTTTATATTTTAACTGTAAAGAACATAAAATGCATGGAAAACTTTATTTACCAAACTCTTTCAAGGTCGTGAAATATATTTTAACTATCAATAGATTATTCTTGAATTTTGATATATTTCTTTCAATTAAATCTCTCTATGGAATATTTCTCTGTCATGTCATCCTTCTGGGTTTATGTGTGTAAATATATACACAGTATATGTGTGCATGTGTAAATATATATGTGTGTATATAGAGATATATCCATATATTTTTATATATAGCCACATATCATTTTTGTAATAACATTTGCTAACCATCAGTGTGAACTCCCTTTTGAATATTGACACATAACAGAGCTGAACATATAATGAAAATAGAAGTAAAACAAAATAGTAGCATATTTTGACTGCTCATCAGCAGTTAAGTCACCTCTATTGCTAGTCATAGCCATGAGTGAATTGAATAGTCCATCAGTGAACACCCAGAAAAATATCTATGAGGTAAGAGGAAATAAATGGAAATATTTTCTATACCCAGGGTATGTTGCAAACAGTTTACTACTGAAGATCTGTATGGCCTCATTGCACAGTTAAATGCTAAATTCTCTGCCTGTTACTTCTAAACAGCTCAATATATTTTAGGACTGCAAAATAACTAAATTAGGCTTAACCCTTGCTCAGAAGAGGATATAGTCTTGGATGATGATGGTCTTCCTTCGGGATTCTTCAGTACTGGTAGAATAAAATGTCTGAGCAAGTCAGAATACAATATTAGCTGATCAGAACAGAGTCTATGAGTAATGAGGGTAAAACAAAATGCATTATGATATATATAATTTTAAAAATGTAGTATACAGTATTTTTGCTTTTTGAGGTGGAAGAGAAATGTTTAAGTGTACATTATGCTACAAGTGATGAAAAACAACTGAAAGGAGAAGGAAATTTCTAACACATATAGTATTGTTGCCTGTAACTGTGAGGCTTGAAGTTCTTGAAACAGTGATCCTTCCCGCTGCTGAATGGAGAATGGTGGATCCAACGGATGATATTTGAAAAAATGAGGCTACATATACACAGTCAGTTTAAACAGAAGTTGACGGGCTTAATGAATAAATTTCTGGGAGCAGTTTTGTGATCTGTCTTTTGCCAGAAATCTAAATAGTTAAGGGTAGCAATCCCTCTGAATTTAGAATATATTAGTCTGCGGGGTTATGGCAAGGGTTGGATAGAAAGGAAAACAGTCAAATGCTAATGTTATTAGGGATTATGATCTATGTTGAAATTTGTTTTTAATATCTATTGCAATATAGAACTAGATATACTTGACTTCTAGTATGATTATAATTTCTTTAATATCTTTAACAGGTCAAAGTATTAATAAGGAATGCTAAACTTACTTTCTTCCTTGGGCATCAGTATTTCATGCTTGATCTTGGTTCTAGCTTTTTGGAGCTTTTTGGTTTTTCTTTTATGTATGTTCACTATTTTTTTAGGCCCAAATAATACTTTTTTTCCTTACCCAGCCTTCCCTTTTAACAAAAGCTACCTGGAAATAGCTTCCCTACCAAAGAACTACTTGTAACTGGGAAATTCTTATTATTTTACCAGTATCACCTATTAACAAAATTTAATGTGATGCTGGAAAAATGAAAAATGTTAGGTGAATTACTATGTGAAACCATACCTTCTTTTTCCTCTTTGAAGCCTTAGATATATATTTTTGTTATAAAGCCAGTCTCATTGCTACTCTCTAGCTGGTCATACAATCAGAGCTCCTGCATAGTATAACACTGCAATAATAATTTCTGATAAATACAAGGTACATATGTTTCAATCTTCCATCTAAAAAAGAAGACTGCAGAGTATTTATGTTTTATACCAGGCACTGCCCAGTAGAAAACTTGAAAGCCACATCAAGCATTTTGTTTTCCCAGAGCAAGCACCTGCTGGATTATGAGAGTATATGTAATACCCTGGCAATTTGCCAGCACTTTTATTTATATAGTTTTGCACACTGTGCCTTCTAGCAAATCTCTAAGCACACTTGAAATAAATGGCCTAAAACCAAAAGGACTCAGTCAGCCCTAATGAGATTTTGAAACATCCGCAGCTTTATAATTGACAACTGCTAGGTTTAACACAACTGCCTATGGAAAATGTACCATAGCAGCATCTCTTCTTTGTGTATGCCAAGGTCCTTGAGACTGATATCTTTGTTGATTTACATCTCAGCCGCATTCTACATGGCCTTCTTAGATAAATGCTGCCTGGTTTTCTGCAACTTCTTCATTCAGAAGCAAATGAACATCCAGCATTCAATTTACATCAAAGCATCTGGTCACAGCAACAATACATGTGCTTAAACGTGCACATGCACTTTTGAAGTTGCAAACATCTGCATACACAAATCAAGTGCCTGCCCTAGAAATGGGTTTAATGAATTTACAAGATCTAATGTCTGGATATGTCCAAGTACTAAAATTTTTTAAGTGCTTTCTTAGCCTTTTCTGGAGTATATGCATATAATGTAAACTTGTATTTCATTCAAAAGTCAACAGTAGGAACAGAAAATAAGCTCTTTCAAATGCACTTCTTTTGACACATAATGCTAAAATTGTAACAGACGTCTGCAAATGTTAGCATTTGTAACAGCAAATCAGTTTTCTTGTACAGAGGCAGTGGAAATATGCACACAGGTGTTTATATGGATGTAGAGTGTATATATGTATTTCAAGATGAAAAAGAGTTAATGTGTACAAGCATATATAGCTTCTGCATATGCTTTTTTTAAAAAAAAGTGATTACTCTTGAAAGGTTGCATCACATTCCTGTTTTAGAATGTTTACTCGAAGAAGCTTATATACCTGCAGGAGCTGCTTCTACCACAAAAATCTATGTGTGTGTAGGCATGCACACTTATTTATAAGATTTTTTATATGCTCAAAAAAGAGAAAAAGAACACTGAGAAGCATGAAACTCCCACCTTTTTTTTTTTCATTTCAGGTCCTTCAGTTTCTATCTTCAACAGAACAACATTGATTACTGACTGTAGCACTCTGTTGTAGCAAGAAAAGGATTTTTTCCCCATATTATATGCACTTTTATTTTTGTTGACTGTTGTTCTAGATAGAGTAATGCAGAACTATACCTGTATTTAGAAAAATGAATTTTGTGTCTTCCTTAACTGAGACATTGCAGGGCATGGAAGAGCCAAAGATGTAAAACAGTGATTGCAGAGATATTTGACAAGCCAAACCCCCAGTTTCTGTTTATTCCTTGATCCAAAAACTTAGTTTGTAGGCTCTGTATTTAAACTTGTGTAAGACCTAAGCTACTTTCAGCACTATTCTTGATGAACAGGTATACAAATACAAGCAGGAGCTAGGGCAGTTACAGGTATGTCTTCCCGAGGAGTAAGAGAGTGCAAACTTTCACACAGGTCACATAAGACTGAAGATATATGGAAAATTTGAAGTGTGATGGATAGAGCCTAAACAAAAGGGGAGGCACTGTGGGCACGCAGGAGACCCATTGAACAAATCTCTACAAGATATGTGAACTGCCCTGTGTTCAAAAGGGCATACCTCCCAAGGAAACTTTTGTTGCTGCTATTTTCTACTATTGACATAGATGGACCATTTCCTGCTGCCACTGAAAGCAAGCTTTAAATATTAACTGGGGTTCGTAAGCCTCTATGCAACTTTTATAAAACAGTACTGCACAGCACTGGTCGAAAATGCCATCTGTGGAATGTTTAATACAGACAGCCTGAAAAAACAAGATATGGTTTACATTATTCCTGTTAATTAGTATGAGAAAAGTAGTTGTAAACATCTCAAATGATTGCACAGCTTAATAAACATACTGCAGTTCTGAATTAGCTGAGTGTTAATTATGTTTTTATGTACATACATGTAAAAATAAAATGAAAGTTTGAAAAAAGCAGGAGTCTATACAACTGCATCTCCTCTTCTAATGTTGATTAATCATTTGCAATGCTGCTGAATGTGCTGTAAGGCACTAATATGAAATATAATAGTAAGCATCATAACCAACATCAGGATTAATGAGTTACAGATTATTATTTCTGATTGTTCTGTATTTATGTCAGATAGAATTAGCAAGTCACTATAGATTCATTAAAAAAGATTAAGATAGAGGGCATTACATTGTGCAGAACAACATCCTAAATTTAGATTGCTCTAATTTGGCAAGTTGTTTATGTTACTTTTGAAATAGCTACCATATGGAATGCTTCAGGAATTTTTACTGGGATAAAACCTCAGCTCTTTCTCACTGATACTTTGGGTGACCTTGAGTATCTCACTTCTCATTGACTGCGTTCCCATCCCTCTGGCTTCATCTATTTATATTGCTAGCACTTTGTCTTCTCACGTGTATGGACTCGCAGATCTTGACTGGCTATTTTGATGTTACATTCATATGAATGATAATAACAATGACAACAATAAATGTATCAGTGATGCGATTCTGAGTCTATAGGAAAAAAGTAACACTTCAATAGCGGTTTCTTTGCCAGAGAGAAATCAGCTGGAAATAAATTGTTTGTTAAGTCCCTTAAATTTATGTATCCTTTTCAGAACTGAACAGGGTCAAGGAGACTTAATGTGCATAAAGCTGAACTAGTATTTTTGTATGGCTTGGCAGATTATAACTGAAATTATTCTCTCCTGTGAAAGTCACTGTAACTGAATTCTAGGATCCCTGCAGTATTTCATTTCTCTTTGAGAGTTGCAGGGCAACAGCAGTGAAGTAGTTTGAGTCACTCATCTTCTTTTTAAGGCTTTAGTTCACATTCAGCCAAAGAAGTTAAATTAATGGTTTTTTTGTTGTCAGTAAGAGTCACAAAGAGAAATATATTACTTATAACTTCTACCTAGTGAGCAGTTATTGACTTCAAAAGAATGAGCGGATCAGGCTTAGAAAGCCACTTAGTTCAGTTGTGCAAGGTCCCAGCATCCTAAATTGGCTGGATTGAGAGAACAGTGGCATAAGGGAAGCATAAAAATTGTAGGGTTTGGAGCAATTTGGTCCTCTCTGTATGTGCTCGGCACAATGTCAGTCAGTAAGATCAACAAAATGTCACAGAGTGTCTTTGGCCTCTTTTACACTGCTGCAAAACGTATTTAAAAACTGTAGAGGGACTGGGGAGACTGAAGTTTTGTGTGAGGTTTACAGAGCAAAAAAAAGGTTTGAGAGTGGAGGTGGGCACTCACTATTTTTAGTGATTTGGCTCACTGACAAAAGGGGCTAATGTCGTCTTCTGACAAAGCCTCTCCCAAAAGGGGTTACCTCTGTGTTAATCACAGGTTTTCTAGTTAAATAAAGGTGACAGAGGAACCTTTACAGAGTCTGACCTTTACTTGGCCAAATTTAAAGTCAAAAGTCTATTAGGTCCTAGAAAAAAGAGGAAGTTCTCCAGAGCTTGCCAGAGGATTTGATAATAAGTCATTAAGTGATGTCATATTTTTTGTTTGCTGTTGTTTGGATTTGACAACTATCGTGTGCAGGAAAGACCACATTCAGTGTCACCACTGGTTCACCCTTCACATTCAATAACAAACCGGGTGAGTGACAAGATGTGAGGAGTGAGACATGGGGAGACAAAAAGCCAGCAGAGCTGGCTGCGAGCAGAGGGGATGCATCTGCAAGGACCCCCATCCCTTCCCGCATGGCGAGGAGCTGCCCCGGTGGTCGTGCCATAAGTAGGCTGGCCAGACTGCCCGTCAGAAAATGTCATCCTCATGGCCCCTGCAGAGGTCTCCATGAGGGCAGTGACCTATCTCAGCCTCAGTACAGGGTGAGGAAAAAGCAGGATGCTCCTGGTCACCATCTGGGATGGCCTGAGATGCCCTCTAGGGATGCGCCCTAGCGTGGCCTCGCAAAACCCATGCCCCATCTCCAGTGCTGCCATGAGAAGGCGTTCGTTGCTTCATTGGCCCCTTCTCATGCGAACACGCAGCATGAACTGTCTAGATGGTGCATCCAGGTGTAGGAGAAAGGCAGATGGTGGATTTTTTTCAGCAAGTTTTTGTTGGGGTTTTCCCTTGTTTTCAGCAGGGTTTTTTTGGGGGGTCCCATTCCTTGGCAGTTTGTGGATACTTTATTTTTGGACAGGGTTTGCTGTGGGGAGCTTTTTGCTGGCTTTTTCTTTTGCATTCTCCCTCCCAACAATTGCTGGTGGGGGTTATTTATATTTATTCTAATTTTTGTCTGGTTTTTGTGCTTTTTGTTTTCAGAAGTGAGTTTGGGGGTCAGGTTTATTTTTTTGTTTGTTTTCTGTTTCTTTCAGCAGCCTTTCCTCACCCTGGCAGCTGCTGGCTCAGCTTGTTTATTTCTTGTGCTGGTTTAGCTTTGCCCTGGATCCAGACCGCGGCTTTCAGCACCTTCTGGCAGCTTCCGGGGGCTTCCACAGCTAATGGCTTCTGCAAGCTTCTCCCTGATTGGTGGGATCCTGCTTGTTAGCTGTTTCCTGATAGGACGGTTGGTGATGCGAGAGGGCTTCCTTTTAATTTACTCCTCCATCTTCCCCCTTCACTCCCCCGCAACCAGATTTTATAATATGGAAGACGCAGGTCAAATTTTCTATTCATAGAATAAGATCATCTTCATTACAAGGCCATGACATGTTTAATGTGCATTTTCCTGAGTGTTAGCAGGGAAGTCTTAAGTTATCTCCATGTTTATTTTTCTCCCTCCTGTTTACTCATGGCACGTCTAAGGAGTGGCTCACTTCCATGAGCTGCCATGTTGTGAAGCACTGCAGGTGAGGGACATGACCACCTCACGTCATTAAGATCTGAAGAAGTTACAAAAGAAATTAAAGCAGTGGCTTAGGTAACTTTCTTAATGGATATTCATGATAGCCTTGTGAATGCCAGGAAAGCATGAATAAAAGTAGAGAAATCAGTTAAATCAAGCCTTCAGGTGTAAATGCTGATTGTTGTTCCGGAGTACGTAATCATGAGATCTTAACTTTCAGTATCGCTTTCTGTGGAGAAGGTCTTATGTAGCTTAATGGGCAAGCTTTTGACTTCATCAGATAAAGTTAGGCATAGCCCTGCATTTCCGATTGTGGTTTGAGCTCTGAAGTGCAATGGAAATGACTGAAGGCGTGAGAACTGTCCTGTGGTGCGATGGGTGGGATTCAGTTGTCTGGACAGGGTTGCAATTAGTGTTATAATGTGCAAAGGGGAACAAAAAATACATGGTGGAACCATGAACTAGTTTTATCAGCCCAGTGTTCCAGTGTACCTACTTAATACAGAAGAACACATTAGCAAATGCAGTTAAAGTTGTCACTTCTTTTTTTTTTAATACCTGCCCTTTTTTTGGTGTTATGCTCACACTTCCAATGTCCCTCCATGCCCTAAAGGTTGACGCTTCAAGTTTCCTCATGCAAAATGTGGGGTAGGCTGTGATAAGCCATTAGTACTCTGATGTCTTCTCTGTGAGGGGCATGATGCTGATGGTGGGGGCTTCCTCCTCAGTTTTTGGGTCCATGTGGGTTTCTTTCATGTGTTTCCATATGACAGCATGCTTCCTTCTCCTGGGCTGACAGCTGCAGTCCCTTTTACCCACAAAGGGCTATGATTTGTCTGGCAGTGACTTGGGGGACGTGTGTGACACCCTCCCCAGAGGGGCCATCCCCAGAGCTGAAGCTGGAGCAGGCGAGGCAGCAGTCATTGAGCTCGGCATAGATGCTACAACAAAGCAAATCCAGTTCAGGCCAAGACAAGCTCAGACAAATCCCGAGACCCTGCAGTGTCAGGTCAATATAGAGCCTGTGTCCTTCTACTGTTAATGGCACAAATCACATTTACTGGAGTACACTAGGTGTTAAGTGCAATTGTAATTTCCCTTCTGAATCTGAGACCCAGACAGAGTAGTAAATATGATATTGGACCTCTGGGAAAGCTAAGCACTTCTGGAAAAGTAGCGGGAAGCCTGGTGGAATACATTAGATGATTGCCTAAATTGCCACTTGATATCTCTATGGAGGCAACTGAATCCCACCCATAACACTATAGCTAGCAACCAAAGGCTAGGAAACAAAAATAAGCAGAAGGCACTACACGCTGCAAATGGCAAGAACGAAGCCTTTAGTCAGAGGGTATAAAGGAAGTTCTAAATAGAGCTTAACAAGAAAAGTGCACAAAATTGAGTAGGTAATGGAGATGTTCAAGGTTGGAGATGCAGTTTTAGGCAGATAAGGATTTGAACAGAACCTTCAACTTATTCCTAAAAGATGGGAAAGTAGTTGCATTGTAATAGAAGTGTTCTGGATGGACAGGAGAGGATTAATGTCAAAGGTGCTGAAAAGTGATGGGTTAAGATGGATAATATATTATTTCCACTACCAAGTTTTACAAATACAGTTTATGACTGAGCACTACCTAACATCATATTTATGCTAATGCTCATCCTATCCATTTTGGAGTAGGGGAGTGGGAGGGGGAGAATAATCCACTTCTTAGCTGAAATTAGGAACTGGAGATGATCTGTTGGCAGCAGCATTGGTAGCTTAGCACAGATATCATCAGTATTTGTAAGATACCAGACAATGTAAGGAAGGCATAAGTTTTTCCTTCTCATATGCAATAGGTATGCTTGCCCTGAAGGGGAATATCCTGTGCTAAGGAAAAAGAAAGATGTGAAGCCATGGGGAGAAAAAGTTATATTTTGCATTGTCTCACTTAGAAAGTGCACGTACTGATATCTGTAAATGTTCTTGTTTATTCTTAATATCTGTTTTAGTTTTCTGCTTTTACCAATTGCTGTAGTGTCTCTGCATGTTTTATGGAAGGTATGTATTAGTAACAAAGTCTAGAGATTTTTGTCAGTACACAGGATCTTGCAATTACACAGTATAAGAAGAAAATCAACTGATGTTTTAGTTAGTGTGAGGAGCTCTTATTTAAAAAGAGGTTCTTGTTTAATCCCATTGACACCTATACAATCTTTCCAAGAAGTTGGCATGTAGTACTGTTCTACATTATTATTCCATAATCACCTTGAATAAAGCAATAAATACGTGTTAAAAATAGCACAGTAAGTACTATGTTTGCATTCAAATGGTTCTTTACAACTTCTCTCTTTTTCCACTATTTTCTTTTATTGTGTCAAAATTGTTTTCAGCTCTCCCAAGAATTATTATAGCTTTGTCCAGCCTTTCAAAGAGGTGCTCTGACTTCTTCTGTGGGAATGCTGTTTTTAAGTGTTTTAACTACATTGTTGGCAGTCAAATAAGTCCCTTGATAAATAAACTGACTTGAAGTGTTCTTCTCTGCTACTATTAAATGGAGCTATATGCTCTCCTAAAATGTTTGCTGTACAGAATTGCTGTGGATGCTAGTAGTCTGGACAGGTTGCAATATTGTCTGATCATGCTTCTGGGGAATCTAAGGTAACAGTTTTGATTTTCAATGAGTTGTTCCTAGCTATTAGAGGCATTTTTTATATATCACAGTTTCTCCTTGCTATGGTAGTTCACCAGCCTTCTCCCCTGACCACTACCATGGGAGAACTTTTAGGGTATCTCTCTAGACAAAGAAACAGTAGCAGTGACTGGTCATGAACGAGTAGCATTTTTTCCAGGTGACACTATTGCTCCACTTTTCTAAGTCAGTCTGGGTTCGGAAGGGATTGTTTTTTGTCAGTGTTTCCAAATTTCATAGTGCTTACTGCCAGAAGTACCCAGCAGAGCCTGTAGGTGGAGAGTGCACTAGGGGTGTGAGAAAAAACTGGGGGAAAAAGGTTGAACTAAATTTTAAGTCTGGTTGCCTCTCCCGGTATGTCGCATTAAAATTTTGGTGTCGGAACTGCACAAGAGACATGCTTTGTATGCAAAGTCAAGAATTTACTGTAGGTCTAATTGGAATCTTAAAAGTCTTGCCAAAGAAGTATTATCAGTCCAGTTACAAAAGTACTAAGACTTATCGTGCAAGTTATCCAATTATTGCAGTTCAATCACAGTAATAATACTGTAATAGTTAAAACTGACAAACAAACTCCACTTTCGATAGTTTCATTCAGGGGAAAAGGGTTATGGTGAGTCGTTGTCCTGAATCCTTTGCCAAGGGAATGTGGTGGGAGCTTCTTCCTTCTCATACTTGAGGGGCTCATACTAGAGGATACTTTTAAGCATTCTCTAACACGTTCTACACCTTGCTTCTTTTGCATTTCTGTGTTACATCTGCATTTGTTATGTAAGTTGTGTTTTATTTATGTTTGAAGCTTGTCTTTTGTTACTCCTAAAGCCAGTTTCACCCAGCTCCAAAGGTATCATCTCTTCAGTGATCAGTAGTTAGTCAGTAATGATTTGTTTATAGCCTTGATCTGTCATCCTGTGTTTATATTTTTCAAAGCCTCTACTGTTATCCAGTGTTTGTATTCCACTATACCGCATAATTTATTCTGTGCACAGTAAACTCTGTCACTAGAATAGTACTTGTTATCACTATCGGTTACTCACAGAGCTATATCAGAATTATTGTAACAAGACACATAGCACCACACAATTGTACAAAGATAAGCAAAACTCAAACAAGTTAGCGAACAGTCTGCTAGAGCTAAAAAAGCTAAAACAAAGCTCCAGGCAAGCGTAAGACAAGACCAGACAAATCATGCCTGATAAGCCCCAGTCAAGTGGCCTTGCAGTGTTAGAACAAACCTGTGGTTTCTCCTTCAGCAATACCATAGCTACTGAGCTAAAGGACTACAAGAGTGGGACACAGGGGGGCAAACTGTGTTGATACTATTTGTGAAACTGAGAATATATTCTCGAATGGAACTTACTACAGTTCACCTGGTTTTGAACCATTCAAAGTCAAAATGACTAACACTGAGAACTAGCTGGGACAGCCACTGTGAAATGATCCCTGGGGATTCTAACAATAAGCTAAGGGGAGTAGGGAGGTTGGTCTTGACAGTAAATAGCAGCCTGCTGATAAGGTGCTCACAATTCTTTATTATAACTGTATTATCAGAGTTGGGAAGTACAGAGGTCTTAAATAGTACTTGCAAAACTAGACTAACTAAAGTAGTACAGAATGCTTATCTCTCTGGGTAACATCTCTCCTGTTCTCCTTTAGCATTTTGTGAACTCTTCACTTGTTTTGTAAGCTAATATACATAAAGGAGTTTAAGTCAAGCACTTAGCATGAAGGAGCATGAAGTATTGGCAATGATCCTCATGTTAGATCATGTAGTGGTTCACAAAAGAAAAGTAAAGGAACAGCGTGACAAAAAAAATACGAAAAACATACAAAAACCAAACAAAAAAACCCCCACCACACAACTGAGCACCTCAGCTGTAATACAAATCAAGTACCAACCTTTGCTGGTGCTGACAAAGATCAGTTATGGGGTGAAGTTGTGACTAGTCAGTGAAAGTAAGTTAACCTGCATTCCTGTTTACATGAGCAGAGTTTGCAGACAGTGACCAAGAAAGCAACAGCTTAGTCTTTTGGCAGGTTTTTGAGGCAGTGAGAAAGGACACCAGCTTCCCAAAGCTCTCTCACATCATACTTCAAATTGAGAAGCAGGAGTAGTAATGTTGAAGATTATCATAAGTTTTTATTGAATCTTTCTATATTTTGTGTTTGATAATGAATAAGAGACTATAAGAACATTTTGATTAATCTTTATGTTAGTGTTATGTAGGGGTTGCTGCGTTACTAGTCTTTACGTTAGCATGATGTATGGGTTGCTGTGTTATTCACTGGACCATGTTAGCTTTAGTCTTAATTCTCTAGACCATAACCTAGATCTCTAGATCACTTAGGCTTTATTGTATATGGGATGAGTTATTTGACAACTTGACAAGGTAGATGAATATCTAGCTAACTTGGCAACAAAACTTACTTTTAAAGTAACCTGAAGTGAACTGCCCTCATTATAATACTAAAAAACACACCCACAGGTCAAGAAGACCCTTGCTCAGGTGAAGACCCTTCCCCTGCGCAAGCGTAGCAGCAGAAGAGAATGACACAGCACATATTATAAGTATATGTAAATGAATAACCAATCATTTTAAATGGGAGTGTGCTACCTTGTAATTCTTGTATATAAATATAACGGTGATCTAGCGATAGGTGTGCTTGATTTGTGGAAATTCCACCTTGCACCCAGTGCCGCAATAAAGAATGCCTGCTTTCTAAAGCTCCAAATTGAGTCTTAGAGAGTTCTTCATCTGCTGACTTACGGTAACAGTAAGGGAGAGCAGATATCTGGTGCATCTTAAGCAAACCCAGAGGATTTCTCCACTTGGTCTGTTAAGATGTTTACACGTTTACACATCTGGCCAGGAGTGAGGCCATTTGCAAATTCCAAAAGTGCAAATACTCCCCTTCTAGCTAACCAGCCACTGATCAACACAGCAGTGCCTTTACAGGCGCCCACATAAAGACAACGGCAGTCACATACAAATGATCAGCATTGATTGCCTGATCCTGTCCTTCCTCTCTGGCTGATGGTCTTGATTTTCACTAGTGGAAATTGCACACAACCTCCATCTTTATTCACAGATAAATCCATATTCATGGATCCCTCAAATATTAGCATGGACCTTAAGTCCAATATCCACACTCACACAATAGACCCCTTACCCAGTTGCAAGCTCAGACCTTGGGTCTTTCCAGATGCTGGTCTTCTCACTGGCTAGTCCAGCTTTAAGTTGGCAGGTTAAGTTTAGCTTTAAGTTAAGGCAGGTCCTGCTTGACCAACCTGATCTCCTTCTATGACCAGGTGACCCGCCTAGTGGACGAGGGAAAGGCTGTGGATGTGGTCTACCTGGACTTCAGTAAGGCCTTTGACACTGTCTCCCACAGCATTCTCCTAGAGAAGCTGGCGGCTCACGGCTTAGACAGGTGTACTCTGTGCTGGGTCAAAAACTGGCTGGAAGGCCGGGCCCAGAGAGTTGTGGTGAATGGAGTTCAATCCAGCTGGCGGCCGGTCACGAGCGGTGTTCCCCCGGGCTCAGTTTTGGGGCCAGTTCTGTTCAATAGCTTTATCAATGATCTGGATGAGGGGATCGAGTGCTCCCCCAGTAAGTTTGCAGACGACACCCAGTTGGGCGGGAA
>NW_008825615.1:11815201-11824458 GCF_000699105.1 Pygoscelis adeliae
GTTAAAGATTGGAAGAGGCTGCCCAGGGAAGTGGTTGAGTCCCCATCCCTGGAAGTATTTAAAAGATGGGTAGATGAGGCGCTTAGGGACATGGTTTAGTGGGCATGGTGGTGTTGGGTTGACGGTTGGACTCGATGATCTTAGAGGTCTCTTCCAACCTTAATGATTCTATGATTCTATGATTCTAAGTTCATGGGCTACTCATGTCCACACACACAATAGAGCAAGGGTCACACAGAAAATAGTAATGGAATTTAGTAAGAGGGTAGCACAGACTATGAGGATCAGGTGGAGGGACTGGCCAGAGAAGCATACTGATAAGAAGCTTGTTTACACGACTACTACTTTCTGTTGCTACTCCCATCCCATGCACAATAATGTTATTTCCTTTCTTGCTAGTTAGAAGGTTCGGTTCTGGTTGAACCTCTCCACTGTTGTGATCAACTAGTTCTTTCAATGTCCCATCAGTTAGTGACCTGAAAGGTCTTGTGTTTGTTTTCATCTCAGTTATCTATTGCTCCTTAAGGTTTGTGTCATCCTATTTCATTTATTACTTTTCTTATGTTTTGTCCTTTCTCCTGATGATGAATAGCTGTTAAACAGATATCCTTACAAACCAGGTGTCCTTACATTCCAGATGTCCTTAAGGAAGTGTGTGAATGATCCAAGGGAAAAAAGCAGGTTGGATTTAGCTTTGAGATGTGCTCTGTCTCAGAAATCCACCCACATCTAGACCAACATCTTTGGTGGCTTAAATATAACAAAAAAGTCAACTGCAAAGAGTACCTTTCTTTTCAGTGAGAATTTTATAATCCAGTATATACTCCTGTAGACTTCTCCCTCAGGATGGCTTTCAACTTGGAACATTGAGTGCTTTGCATGTTCTTTAGGCAACAGAAATCCCCGACTGCAGTCACTTGTCCATAATTTTTGACTTTTCAAAATAAAATACTTCTAATAAGCAATATTTGATTCTGGCTATTTATAAGCAGGAAAGAATTTTTAGTGTAGAGACACTCAGAGTAATGGGAAACTTTAGAGAGCAATCAAGTAAATAAGTTTTTTAGCTAACTGGCTTTATAAATACAAAATCTCACTACAGATACAAAACTCCTAGTAATATAACACTAATAATGAGATCCATCTTGCTTAAATCTGCTTTGCAAAAATTAGGCATCTGTGTAAACAAGTTGCATGGGTTCTGCTAATATTGAATGGAGCAACAGACACCCTCAAACTATGAATTGTCCCTTCCTGAAAGAAAGAGTTGAATCACTTTCTGGAGATTGCAAGGTAGGATAGATATCTACAGTGGTATGAATTGCTCTGTGGAAGCACCAGCCTTCCCCCACTGTAAATGGGGAGATCTTAGATGACTGGGAGCAGGGGGCAGTACAAATAAAAATCGTTTTATTTCATTTTCTATCTTGGCTGGAATAGGCTGAAGACCATTTTTGCTACTTCTATCATGATTTGGTGGCTGTTCCAGCACAAAGAGATCACTAAGACATTAAGAAGTGATGCCTTTAGGTGGATCTATATAAAATCTACTAATTCAAAACTTCCATTTTCATATGCATGGTTCTCAACACAGTCACATAAGGAGCTGATTTGAACCAAGGAAACTGGACAAATAAAAGATGAATAAGAAAATGGTATCTGATATTAATCTGTTTTGTTATATCCAGGATTGTGAATGAGTGCCTGGATAGCACAGAAAAATGTCAAGACTGGTATTATGAGAGTTTACATCAGCTAATTACCTGTCTTGACATACTCATTCCTTTACAAGGACTATTAGTAAAAAGCTCAGGGAGACTTCTGTTTGAGCAGGGATTGACCAGATAATGATACCTTTTCTGTATGTGAAATCTGAGTGCAAATCTGGATTATTTTATCAAATAACTGAATGGTGGCTTTTCATCAGTCCTGCAAGGACACACGCACACACACACACGCCAGTTCCTCCTTTAATTCTGTCCACACTACTGGTGTGTGAAGAAATGCATCTAGTTTCCAATTGGGTAGATTAATAAAATAAAGGAGTGCGTTAACTCTAATACACTTTCATCAAGGCTTAGCCATTCTGGTTATTTTACCATATTCATTCTAGCCTGATCTTCCACAGATTAACCTTTCTTATAATACTGTCACACCCCACCAACTGTGATTTAGCAAGTATGTAATTTATCACTTAATAAGAATGTCCATGTTAACCACAGTGGGAGATTTTACTGGCAGTAAAATCTGCTTTTTCTCTTAACGAAAATAAAGGCTGCATCCAACTGGACTGAGAAAGTTTAAGGTCTTTTATAATGAGAATGGCCTTAGAAAGAATGGAACTTTTTATTAGCAAATATTTAGTATGTGTTCTGGTGGTCCTGAGACATGCTATGAGAATGAAGACCCTTCTTGGCCAGATATTTTTATAAATAAAAATGCAGACAATGTTCCGAATAGTTTTGTGTGTCCTGAGTAGTAAAAAAGAAGTTTTATTTAGCCCACATTGCACTTATATTATTATAGTCAGGAATAAAGCTCTAAATATGGTCCTTACTGCCCTACCATTGCATTGTCTTTTTTTTTTTTTTCTTCCTATAGAGGTGATAATTTCTCTATTTTATTAACTCTTTTTCAAGCACGGAAGAAAGCTGAAAAGTTGCAGAGCTTCCAGCTCCAATCTTGTCTGAACTACCTGAATCTGGTTTGGGCTGTTACATGCAACATTCCTCCTCTGGGAAGAAGGATGCCTTGCACTGGAGTATCTAGCATAGTATGCTGACAGGGTCGCTTTTCTAAGAGGACTAAAAGTAAACTGCTTCTGTTTCCTCCATTCCTTACAAAGTGTTGATGTATCAGTTCATTCTTCCTCACATTTACACCTGTGAATATAAATCTCGGGCACTAATATGTAGTAGAGATGGGGCCAAAAACCAGCAATAAATGTTTGACGTCTTTAAACCAGTCAGATATTTCTGTAAGTCTATGGTAAGTTCTGATTGTTAGTGAAAATCTGGGGCTGTTAAAAGTGAACATATGGATAAGGTCACAACCTTATGGTTTGTAGTTCCTGTTCTAACATCGGTTGTCCAAGAGAATGGCACTATTAATTACCCTTTTCAAAATCATTTTACCTTTGCAAAGCTACATTCTATAGAAACTGATGATGAATATGGAGAAGTTCCTGACTATAAAAATGAGAACATTTACAAGGTCTGAACCTAGATCTCTTGGACTATGTATGTGACTCCTCTTTTCAACTTAATTTTTCTCTAATAATTTTTTTTTTCATACAACTCTAAAATATTTTAATAATTGAATTACTTCTCCCATAAACTAAGAAAGAAAGAAAGAAAGCAGAAAGGAAAAAAATTACTCTTGTTACTTCAGGTTATAAATCTCTAGGAGGGACTCTGATGCTGATGTGATAGGAACGTAACTGTAGATGAATAAATGGAAGAAAGCCCTCTATAATCAAATGTGCACTCAAGTGTGTTATTACCAATTTTTTTCTTTTTGATTCACATTCACTATTCTTTAAAATAGAACTAACATTTCCTGACAATCATGGAAAGCTATAATTTATTCTTACTTCATTCTAAGCAAAATTTTACTTCAGAGGTAAATAAACTTGCTTCATTCTTGACAGTGCCTCCAAGGAGAATTCAGAGGAGGGAAGGGAAAGAAAAAAAGTACTGTGATATGCTAGACCTGTAGCTTGGGGAAAGCTTCTTTGTCAATGTTCTAAAATTAACAGTCACAGTATCACCCTTGGGAAGGGTTTTAGAGAAAATAATCTGAGAAAAGCTCTCTTGGGAGACTTCTGTAAGTTCCCTACTGGCTGCTTTTTCAATTTCTCTCCATAGAAACATGCTTCAAAATACATCAGGCAAGCAATTTTCAGTAGTATTAGTGATAAGGCAGCTGACTCATATGACTTTGAACTTGGAGTCATTGGGCTTATGGAGACAATCAGTTTAACCCACCAGTGAAACCACAGTAACAACAAAGATCTATGCTGATCCAACATAGGATCCCAGAAATCACTAAGAGTTCACACACACATGCACACAATTTTTTTTTTTTATATGGCATACACATTGGTTGGGTCATCTGATGCATCATCACCATCATCCACAATCTTCAGACCAGATGGATGACCAGACAGCAGATAATTCGCTTTGATGCGATACCTTCATTTTTCAGTTTTCCATAGGGAATTACTACATTGGAGCTTAATGTGATAAAAGTTCAAAATCTGTAGCTGGTGAAACATGTGTGGGACAGTTTCCACCAAGATGAGCTCATTATGTGACCTGTCCAGCACCCACATTTTTAGTGTTACTTGAAGGTCCTGGTAAAGCTCACTATGAAAGTTGTTTGAAATGCATGATGCAAAGCTTAGAATAGTGAAATATCTGGAAGAAAGATTTCTCAGCTGAAGTGATTTGCCTACAGAAGTTACTTCTAAAGCAATGAGGTGCTTGGTCATTGTTAGATAATTATAAAGGCTTCCTCTCTGAATTCTCGATCAAGTTCACAGTAACTTCCCATAGCTATTATTCTCACTTTCAGAAAGGAAATACATCAAAAGTTTCAGTAACTTGATAAGTGAAACAAGAACGCTATAAAAGATTTACTGCCAATAGGTTTTTATTTGAATCAAATTAATGTTATAGTCATGGATGGTCAAAGGATGTAAGAGAAGCAAGGATTATGGGGTGAGACAACTGAAACAGTATCAGTTGATTTAAGATACAAACTTTCTTTGCAAATATTGCCTTTTTCAGATAGGCTGTGATATTGTGTTAATGGGCGGGAGTATATAGATCTAATGGTTCATACAAATTTTCTTGACCGTATCTTTTAATATCAACGATGGCATTGTGAGAAATAGAAGGAAAAAAACCACACCAAAAACACTGTCACCAGAGGATGCTATTTTGCGTTGTCTCATAAAGTTTTTGTTTTTGTTTTTTTTTTTACAGAATATGCTTAGAGTACAGAGCAGTTTATGAAGAAATTCATGTTATATTACTGTTTTCTGAGATGGGTTCCTTAGCAAGGTTCTGGCAAGCTCTGAAGAGGCCTGGTCTCTGTCTTAATTACTGTAAATAGAATTAATTCTTGAGGTAGGGAAATCAATTGAGAATTTCAATAGTTATGTAGAAATCTCTGGAAAAGCATATAGCTTTGTGGTGGGCTGAACTTGGCTGGCTGCCAGATGCCCACCCAGCCACTCTCTCACTGCCTCTTTTCAACAGGATGGGGGAAGAAAAGAAGATGGAAAAACTCAGGGGTCTAAACAAACACAGGGAGACCACTGGCAAACAGATTTGACTTGGGGAAAATTAAATTTATTGCCAATATAAAATAGAATAGGATGGTGAGAAACAAAGACAAAAACTAAAACATCTTTCCCCCCCTCCCCATCCCCGTCCCCCACTCCCTTTTTCCCAGGCTTAACTTCATTCTTTTGTTCCCGATTCCTCTACCTCCTTCTCCCTCCCCCCTCCCCTGAGTGGTGCAGGAGCAATGGGGAATGGGACGTTGCGGTCATTCATTGTATAACCTGATGACAGTACTTCTTGTATACATTGTTTTATGAGGCAATATTTTTTTTTTACATCTGTATTAAGGCAGTACAGATAATGTGTAGGTAGATGTGTAAAATAAGAAAAAAAACCACAGAAATTAGAGCAGTTAAGTTTGAAAGAAATAAAAAGATCTGAACATTCAAAACTTTATAAACATCACACTGTAACTTGCAAATGAAATAGATATCATTTTTCAAAGTAATGTTGGTAGGGTCAGGACTTTGGCTTGCTCTTGTATTTCTTGAGAAATAATCATTTCTGTTGAATAAAATAATGTTTGTCTTTTTTATTTTGTCTGTGAATAATCCTACTTAAAAGGGCAAAAATGACGCATTGGCTTCCAGGAAATTGGAACTTATGATCCAAAAGGTTGGCTCTTAGAGAGTGAAGTATGATAATGACTGCAAATTTATTTGGCACCATAGATGAATTTTCCCAATAAATTTTTAAAGCTTTAAGAAATCATGTTGTAATGATATGTATATTTAAACTTAATCAGTGTTCTTCCTTATTTTTTCTTTGAAATTAAAAAGGTTCTGCAAAAGTTTGTTGTGTTAGTACTGCTCAGGAAGGTCATGCCTCAGTAGTGCTAAGGTAAGGGTCATGTATTTCACAGGAAAAGTCTCTAATAATCCTGAAGGTGGCTGAATTATCTAGTTTTCCTTGCCCTTCCTTTTTTCCTTTCCAAGCTGGCATAAAAGCATCGATTAAATGAATGTTAAGGTCCATGTTTGATCGATTTTTCACTTTTTTAATTTAGAAGGTGAAACTTTCTATCACATTTGAAGTTGAGAATTATGGTTGAGATAATAGAGGTCTGATTCCAGTGGAAGTTAAAAAGAAAAAAGTTGCCTCACAAATGTCAAGGCACCTTGTGGTCCAAGATGATTAAAACTAAACTGTTTGCTATATGAATCCCAAGGTGCCGCTATATCTCAGCTTCCATGACATTTAGCCAGTGACTTTTCATAGCTTGTTAATAATGTATAGCAATGCCAGTGTAAATTTGCAGTGACAGAGCTGGCCTGTTACAGTAGAGCAGTTAACTAGATTGATTTTGGACAGAAAATGCAGATTTGAAAAAGAAAAAAGTAATGACTAATATCAAAAGAGATTGCACATTTACAAGACTATTTTACTGAAGACAGTTGCTCAGGAGAGGTGCTTTTCACATTGGTCTATTATTCTGTCCAAAGTCCTAATTACCTAACTGAGAGATATTAACACAACATTAACCCACTCATCAAGGTTAACATTCATGAAGAAAAATTGATGTCCCAAACAAATTTCATAGTGTGGATTGGTCCATAAAGTTCATTGATTTTACCAGGTTGAATGAGTCACATAGGCAGGTAAAGGTTACAGCATAAATGCTCTCTTATAAGTACAATTGCTGTTAACCATTGCTCCCAGATAAACCTAATAAACTTCTGTGTTGTAGAAACCATGGGGTTTTTGAGCCTTATAACTCACAGATATACAAATTATTCATAAGCTGCAAAAGGTTACAAGGCAGATGAAGAAAGAGAGGGAGAGAGGAGAAAAAGGGTACAGATAAAAAATAGACTCAAAGAACAATGAGTTACAAAACAGACTCAAAGAGCGATGAGTTACAACAGGATATGAATTAGAGTTGTAGGGGAAAATTTGGCTGACATTAGGATTCTCGCAGATTTTCTCTGAGGCTGAAAGTTTGCTCACATAGAAGAAATTTTACTGTGACTGCAGCTGTAATTGTCACAGATCAAAATCCTTCATTTAGTTCTCTTAATAAATCATGAATCGATCACTTTGGAATTGTTGTAAATGTAGTATTTGGTGTAGTAGATATTTTTGGCAAAACCAAAATTGTTATTGCAAAATTCTGATTAGGCTTGAATAACTCCACTTCTACATAAAACACTTGAACAAGTCTGCAAAGTTCCCTTACCCCTTCTCTGATGAATCTTTCCAATACTGATATAAATACGGAATTTCTAATTTGTGTAGAAGCAGTTGTGTATTTTTTATTTGTTTAAATAACTGCAAGTTTAAAAAAAAAAAACAACTTACGTACTTACTATGTAACAAGCTAGTAAAATAACTTAGCTTCTTACTTAGCATAATTTTCAAGAGCAGAGCAATTGTGCAGATGTTTCAGATTTTTCCGCAGTTAGTGTTTTGATCGATAATCACTTATACAAGACACTATAGACAGTTGAATTTATGCTGAAGTGTGAGGAACTCGGGAAATAAGCAGACATTCAGACAGATCTTTCCTCATCTGTGTTCCAATTCACTAATAGATTCCTCTGCTGCTCTTTTAGTTTTAATCTAAAAAAAAAGGATTGTTGCTTTGGTGTGGAAACACTTCTTAGTTTTGTGACAAGCTCTGGACCTATGGAAAAATAACCACTTCATTCTCCCAGCATAACTTCTGTGAATTCATTACAGGAAGTGTGTGTTTCTACTTTATTATTGATTGATAAATCATAATGTCCAACTTAAAAAAAAACATTTCAGGTATCCATATTTTTTTTTTAATTTGGTAATTTTCCCTGCTGCATTTGCTATTTTAATTATTTTATTTGATATAATGAAGAGCAGGAGTGCAGACCTGGGATCAGTCTCATATGTGCAGCAGCTGCTGCATTAGATTGTTAAATGTTATATATAAAGCAAGGATTTTTCTTATTACTTACAGTTAGCCCATTTCTGATCCACTGTATAGCCAGCCTTGGGGTAGGATGTCTGCAACGCTGTGAGACAGGGCTACTTAAATCAGGTAGATGTCATTTTATATGACTTTTGATTGATAAAATATCAATAACATTACAATTTCCTGTAGTTCTGTAAATCTATCAATATTATAGTATTAAATGCTTGAATTCTGGTTTAAGATTACTAAATATGTGAATGTTTCTTAGGGCCCGATTCATCTTTCCAAAATAGGTCAGCCAAGTGCATATAGACAGAACCCTATTAACTCCACTGTCTTTCTGTATCTATACAACTCTCTTAGGGTAAAAGGTCAATTCTTCATTATATTAATGGGCAGCCCCTTAGACAGCTAAGCCCTCATCCTGAATGAGTCATCTTTCTTTTAGCCTGAACTGTGTATCTAGGCCAGCTGAAAGCTTGCAAATTGCTTTTATACTGAGTCCTTTACAGACCCATACTCCAGCCCCTTTCCTGCCCGTTCCCTGATTCTGTAAAATGCCTCCCTCTCTCCCTCCCTCCCTTTAAATGTCCTAGCTGCCTTTTGCAAAAAGACCTTCAGTGTGTGACCATTTCCACTACTGTTACTGAATCAAAGTACCACAAAGCCCTGCGAGGCAAGAACAAAGAGCAGCTTCTATCAATCCTTAGTGAATCGTAATGAAACCCATAGTGAAAATCATCTTAATAAAGTTAGAATGCTGGATCTGACAAAATAAATCTTCGCAACATAACCCTGTTATTCAGGACCCAGGAAGCAGAGATCATAGAATCATAGAATCATAGAATCATAGAATAGTTTGGGTTGGAAGGGACCTCTAAGGGTCATCTAGTCCAACAACCCTGCCGTGGGCAGGGACATCTTCAACTAGATCAGGTTGCTCAGAGCCCCATCCAACCTGACCTTGAAGGTTTCCAGGGATGGGGCATCCACCACCTCTCTGGGCAACCTGTGCCAGTGTT
>NW_008825615.1:11827493-11832269 GCF_000699105.1 Pygoscelis adeliae
TGCTGGCTGGAATTCCTCTGTGCTGCTCTTCACGTGCTCTCCTGCTGACCTGTGTTCCTTCTCTAGGTTCTGGGCATCTATTGCTGGCCCTGGCATCAAGCTGGTAGGAGTAGGATGGATTGAGGTTCCCCTCCCCCGGCATCTCTAGTTTAAAGCCCTCTTCACCAGCTTGGCAAGCCTATGAGCAAAGATGGTCTTCCCCTTCTCTGACAGATGGACCCACGTCAGCCCCCAGCAGACCAGGTTTCTCAAAGCGAGTCCCATGGTCTAAGTAGCCAAACCCCTGGCTGTGGCACCAGTCCTGTAACCATTTGTTGACTCGCCAGATTCAACTGGCCCTTTCAAACCCATTCCCTTTGACCGGCAGGATTGATGAAAAAACTACCTGCATCCCTGAGTCCCTTACCACCGCTCCCAGGGCTCTGTAGTTTTTCTTGATAGTCCTCAGAGTGCTCCTGGCCGTGTCACTGGTGACCATGTGAAACAGCAGCAGCAGATAATAGTCAGTGGACTGTACAAGGCCTGGTAATCTCTCTGTGACATCCCTGGTGCGAGCCCCCGGTAAGCAGCACACCTCTCTAGAGAGTGTATCTGGTCGGCAAATGGGTGCCTCCGTACCTCTCAGAAGAGAGTCGCCTACTACTATCACCTGTCGCCTTTTCTTCGTGGCGCTGGTTGTTATACAGGGGACAGATCGGGCTGCATTACTCGGCTGCAGCGCTTCTCCTGGTGTGACAGGACTTTTCTCTTCAGCCTGCGGAGAGGTGAAGCAGTTCTGCAAGGGCACGTCAGGCTTCGGGGGAAGTCTCTTCCTCCTGCTGGTCCTTGCCTTTGCAACCATCCATTCTTCTGCATTATTGGGCCCCCCGCTCCCTTCTGTGCATGCCAGTGGGGAGTTATTGGTTGGTTGGCTGCAGGCTGCGGGTCCGCTGCAGACTTCTTACTGCTTTCTTACTGCTTTCCCATGACTGAATCTTCCCAGGTATCTGCAACCATTTGTGACATCAAGTATGAGGGAAAGGTATAAACCTTTGAATTTTTTTGCCAACTAGCTCTATGAGCAAAACAATCTTCAGTGTCATCAAGGCATAACATGACAATCTCTGTTATCTCAGCACTTTGGGGGATGGTGAGAGTGCATCGATCATGTTATGGAATCATCTAGTGATAACTAATGAACTTCTCAAACTGAACATCTCACTGGAAGCCAAATTTGAAAACTCAACTGTGATAGAGGCATGGCTTCTTTAGAAGAATAGGGCTTGAAGTGTCTCTGCTTTATCACTCCCAGCACCCTCCAGAGACATAGGGGTACAGGCAAGGAAGAGGAAGCCTAAGGTGGACTAGCACTAGTTACTGGAAAGACTGGAGAATGACATTGAAGATGAGGAAATTGGCCTTCTACAAGTACAGACAGTCTTTGTGCCAGAGCTGTTGCTTTTTAGACTTTTAGGTGAAAGGGGCATAAAAATAGTCATGGCCCTAATGCAGCATCATTAGGGCACTAGCTCTTCCTACCTCTGCATGAGCAGTGCCATGGCAACTTCCTCACTCAAAGGGCGGGGCCTGACCCTTCTATTCTTTCTGTGTCTTGATAGCTTTTTCCTTTTGTCCCAAAAATACGATTTTAAAACCCATGCTTTACTTTTTAAACTTTACTTCCTTTTTCTGTTTCTTGAGTGACTCTTACATTCTAAGACCACTGGTGTTTGGATCTTTGTTCAGCCTGTATTTCCCTACCCTAAGTAGGGTGTTCCCAGCCTCTTGTTCTGTTAGTATTCTTGCTCTCTCTCAAATGTCCCGTCTGATCTCTCTCAACACTTAGATTCAGTAAAATAATTCTTGACAAGCAAACTCATGTCTTACTTGTTATCTATCTTTTCTGTGTTCATATCAGCCAATAGTCCAAAGGGCAAGCATAAAGAGGAAGCACCTTTAAAATGATCAGTGGACTTTGCTCCTGATTTAGGAATTTCGGCTTGGAAGTGCCTAAGATGTTATAGTTACGCTTCAGGATCATTTTGACTCACAGGTTTCTTGGATGGCTTGGGATTAATTCAGATATAAGATAGGTCTTACCAGATGGGTGGTGAAACTGGCCACTGATTCTAAACCTGTGTATACATTTAAGAGGCAGTTTAGACACTTAAAGGTATGTATGCCTCTTCCTCTCAGTTCTTGTCTTCCTTGTGCTATTTAATACAGGTGCTATTGAAACAATGTTTGTCATAAGCAGGGCAAATGCCCATTAGCTTCGTACAGGGCCTTCAAGGTCATCTTAACAAACTCCTGCATTCATTGTAGAAGACAGAGTTTCCATTCCATCTGAGATTAACGGGGAGTGAGGAAAGATTGCAAAATTGAAAGTTTGCAAGTATCATTACATCACAATTTGCAGTTAATGTCAGATGCAGGTTGAAAACTGCAAAGAACTGGCTCCTAAAGATACATAGGAGATTTAATGGTGACTAGTTGGTCATGTTTTTCTTGAAGAAGGAAGTGAACTGTCATCTACACCACACTAATCCTCAGCTAAGCATTTTGCTGAGATCCTTATTCTCATCTCTGTTTTTTACTGTAGTGTAAAAGTACTAAAGTTACATTGTTCTGTTTCAAATCCATCCAATTCAATAGAATCTTTTCAGTCTTTTGTTCAGCTGTTGCATTGGCATATGCCCAAATTAAGATGATCACTCCTGATAATGATTGATATAAAGGTACAACAGAAAAGGGACTATATTTGCACCACATTATCTCAGCATTTTATATGAGAGAAAAAAGCTGTAGAGAATGATAGAAGAGAGGAAGATCTTTGCCATCATCCCTATAAACTGGTCATAATTAAATTGTGAATGCGTTATTCTTACAGAAATTGAGCAGTATTTTTTGCTGCCTTCCAGTACTGAACTATTGATCTTATGTTGATACCTTTGTAAGTTTAAAAGCTCAGCCTTCACAGTGTATTAGCTTTCTTTATCAGATAAGCTCTAAGAGTTATTTGCTGCTAAACCTAGATATGCATTTACATATAAAGGCATACATTGTTTTTTATTAAATGGTAATAAATGTACAAGATTTTCAGTGGTCATACCTTGATATGAAAGCTATCTAAAAGCCTCTGTTTTTCATTTGCAGAATGGTGATATCCCAAGCACCACGTACAAATGTGTTCCAAAGTATTTGAGTTAGGTTTAATGCCATTTATAGCACAAGAACTGTTTTCCATATATACTTACACTTTCTAATATCAGTTGTATTTAAATTCTATTGTTTCTGTCCCTCCTAATGCTCAAAAAGAAATGACAGAAGGGAGGTAAGAATGTGGAGAGGCAGAACAGAAATATATATTTGTAAAAAAAGGAGTAAGAATTAAGGAAGATGAGAGCGAACAAAACTTTATGACATTATTTAAGTGCTTGACATATCCTAAGAAGTGTTAACTTCATTAACACTCTTAATAAAGCATTCAATTTATTGCAATTTTGGGAAACTTGGGAAAGCTGCTGACATTAAGTTGTTGTTTTATGACTTGCAAATGCTTACCAGTAACATGCTGACTGCTAGTTTTTTCATAATTGCTCAGAATCATTTAGTTAATAAAGTGTCTGCCTCTGCAGTCATGAAGCATCATTTATATCTGATTATGCTATCTGAACACAAGCAAACTGAACACTGTGGTATTGTAGCATTTATGAAAAAAACAACCACATCTGTATGTGAAATACTTGCAGTATTCTTAAATATTCTTTAAGTTGAATGATCGTCTGACTTCGGAAAAAGAGTACCTTGTGCAGATTGATGTATATGGGATTTGATTTACTGGATATCTAAGTGCTTTCATGGGTTTATATTTTCCACCTAAATTTCAATTTGAAGGCAAAGTCATATTTTTTATAACTTTTCTTTTTTGGTGGTGCCACCATCACTTTATATGGTATTATACATTTAATAAAGATTTGGCAAGTTTTCAGTACAAAATAGATTATTTTTACCAAACATTTATACATGTACATATATATATATTTACTGTTACAGCTCTGTTTTTCTACCTCAGTGTCTACAGAGTTAGGCCCATAGCTATATAGTTTGTGTCTCTGAAGTCTCAAGCCTTGCTGAGTAGAAAATCATCCAAAGCTCATCCAAGGTGTATCCTGTGATATGAAGCTATTTCTATTCTATTGATTCTTTTCATTGGAGTTATATCATATGTATACCTGCTCCACTAGTTATTCTTGCTCCAATTAGTTATGACCACAGTAACTCTGTAAACTGCTCTTGTGTTTACTAGGTTCTACTCTTCAGCAAGTATACACATCACATATAAAAATGTGTCCACTTGAAGCTGCCAACAGGAGAGTTCTTAAAAAGACCTTGTGCTGGTTTTGGCTGGGATAGACTTAATTTTCTTCATAGTAGCTACCATGGGGCTATGTTTTGGATTTGTGCTGAAAACAGTGTTGATAATACAGGGATGTTTTGGTTATTGCTGAGCAGTGCTTACACAGAGTCAAGGTCTTTTCTGCTTCTCACATCACCCCACCAGCGAGTGGGCTGGGGTGCACAAGAAGCTCGGAGAGGACACAGCTGTGACAGCTGACCCCAACTGACCAAAGGGATATTCCATGCCATATGATGGGGAAGAAGAAGGAAAGGGGGACATTCAGAGTGATGGCGTTTGTCTTCCCAAGTAACTGTTACACGTGATGGAGCCCTGCTTTCCTGGAGATGGCTGAACACCTGCCTGCCGATGGGAAGGAGTGAATGAATTCCTTGTTT
>NW_008825615.1:11832976-11837956 GCF_000699105.1 Pygoscelis adeliae
TTTAAGAATACCATCCAGAGATCAACCCCTGGGACAGGCACTGCAGCTGCTCTAACCCCTGTGACAGGCACTACAGCTACTTCAACCCCTGTGACAGGCACTACAGCTACTTCAACCCCTGTGACAGGCACCGCAGCTACTCCAACCCCTGTGACAGGCACTGTGGCTGAACCAGAGAACCAACCCATGCCAGTATCTGTCACCCCTATACACAAGAAGAAATACACAAGAAAATCAGCTTGTTTAGTAAGGGATGAAGATGAACCAGGGCCATCACGAGAACAGGAGCAGGAAGAGGCAGAACCCATGAATGAGATGGTAACCACCCAATCCCTATCCCTGAGTGAGCTGCGAGATATGCAAAAAGATTTCAACCGTCGTCAAGGCGAGCACATTGTCACCTGGCTGCTCCGATGCTGGGATAATGGGACCAGTAGCCTGGAATTATAGGGTAAAGAAGCCAAGCAGCTGGGATCCCTTCCCAGGGAAGGGGGCATTGACAAATTGATTGGAAAAGGGGCACAAGTCCTCAGCCTCTGAAGGCAACTCCTGTCAGGTGTGAAGGAAAGATATTCCTTCAAGGAAGATGTTATGGGTCACCCAGGCAAGTGGATCACCATGGAGAGAGGTATCCAGTACCTGAGGGAATTAGCCATGCTGGAGGTGATTTCTGATGACCTAGACAATGAGCAGTTATCCAAAGATCCAGATGAAGTCAGGTGCACATGACCCATGTGGCAGACGTTTGTACGGAGCGCACCATCGTCATATGCCAACTCAATGGCAGTAATGACTTGAAAAGATGAAGAGGAACAAACGGTGGATGAATTGGCTGGCCAACTCTGGCAACATACTCACTCATCTCAGCAGTGGAAAAACTGTCCAAAAAAATGTCCCAGTAGTTCCAACAACTCAAAGAGAATAGGCCCTACTCCCCACCTGAAAAGACCAGTATCTCAACCATTAGGAGTAAATGTCCCTCTGCTCAGGAGAGAGGATAAAGTGGATATACACCACGGGCCACCCTGTGGTTTTACCTGCGTGACCATGGAGAGGACATGAGGAAGTGGGATGGAAAATCTACCTCAACCCTAGAGGCATGGGTACGTGAGTTGCAAGGAAAAACATCACAAAAGGGTTTCCTCCAGGAAAATTGCTGCTCCAGTTTCCAGTGAGCAGTTCCCCAGACAGAGCAGAAGGGCTGATTTTACTTCCAATCTTAACAAAGGGACTTTTGATTCACATTTACAAGAAGTGAGTAATGAATACTATGACCAGGACTAGAGGGACCCTGCCTCCAGCCAGGTGGAGGAAAGGGACAACCGGGTTTACTGGACTGTGTGGATTCAATGGCCTGGCACATCAGACCCACAGGAGCATAAGCTCTAGTGGACACTGGTGCACAGTGTACCCTAATGCCATCAAGCTACAAAGGAGCAGAACCCATCTGTATTTCTGGACTGACCATCTGTAATTTCTCAGTGTTTGAGTTTTACACACTAAAACATCAAGCCCACTCACCTTAGATACACATAGGTATACTTATTCTGTCCAGAATTTTTACATAATAAATGTATATTTCTTTCAGTTTATGTTGTAACCGCTTTTTTTTTAAGTGAAATGCCTATAAGCACATCAAGGTATAAAGCTAAAGTTAAATGGATTTTAAGCTGTCCCAGTATTCCCTGTGTCTAGTTACCTTTTTTCCAGTAGAATATTCTTTCCATTATTTTACAGGCATTCATGCTTCTGGTCCTCCTTCCCGTATCTGGATGAAGTCACTCCCTTCAATTTTTTTTTTTTTTTTTAATATGCTGTGTGGCCAGTGAAAAGACAAAGGTATCTGCAGAAAATTATTTAAGCTTTCAGTGAACAGAATCTTCCTTTGCAGCCCTTATTCCATCGAGCATAGGAAAATCCTAGGGTTATTACAGTTAGGTGTGTGAGGTTAGGTAGGATGAATCCAGTTCTAAATCCTAGGCTTTGATGTTTGCCAGTAGCATGAAAGGCCAAACTATACCTCCTCAGTAGATTTTGCTTAATGTTTTGTGGCCAATGGTTATACAAGTGGCCTTACGGCTCACTCATTAAGCCTTATCCATGTTTTTTCTCTCACACATTATTAGATATCTGAAAAATAGTAGTGTATGCATCAGTTTGTACATTTTCCAAGCAGTATGCCATCGCTGTCATCTGTAGTTGATGTAGACTTTGGAAAATCTGTTCTGCTGTCATTGTCTTGGTAGATTCCAAATTCCCATTACCCAGAGTGTATTCCATGTAAAATGAAAAAAATATGTTCTAACAGTCAAGGCAGAAATAAACCAAGACATAATTACTGATACATAGTGTAATGATCCTTCAGGAAGTGTTCTGTGGTCCATCCTCCTTCTCTTTTGCTTCAGGATCTGGAAAGCTAAGGTAGACACTGCAGATTCTTCATTCTAATGATGTGTTTTGTATTCACACAATGTAGCACCTTGAGGAGTAGGTGACATGACTATTCTAATTTACTCAAAGGTAATTTGTTAATGTACTCATCTTCCTCTAAGTGGGGCATGAAGTTTTATGCTCTTCATTAGAGCCAAGACAGCATACAAGATGTGCATCACCTAGTTGCTAACAGGAGTTTTTGAATGCAGTGCCTCATGTGAAATATATCCGTGTACAACATATCACAAAAGAGTAAATGTAAATACCATTATGGGGCTCCATTTTGCAGAACGTATTTGAGTATATCTGTAAAGCTGTGCGTATATATGCAAGGATGTGTTTCAATAATGAGATTAGTAAGATTTCTGAGCTTCATTAGAGGTCTTATGAGTCTATTTGCGTCAGTTGTATAGTTATATGTTGAAATCATGTGGAAATATTTAGGTATTAATGATCACATAGATCCATACATACAACCAGAAAACTACAGAGAGTTTTTTCAAGATGACTAGTATTTGATAACTAGAATGTTAATGAAAGCATGGCCCCTGAAGGTTAGCATTTATGCTGTAGTTACCTTTAATGGTGCAACATTTCTCAACAAGCAGTTTTCCAAACATCGACTGCAGTTACTTAGCTAAATAAACTATTTTAGTAGACTAACAGTGTCTCAAGAGTACATTAAGAAAGGTTTGTACTCACCTTGCTAGAACCAGTAAACTGTAATTGAGACTGTTAGGTTTGATTATGATACAGATGTGAAATTTGTGGATGGGTTTTGCCGTCATAAATCCCCTAAAAGATCACCATGGATTACAGTGTGAAACTTGGAAGAGTTCCAGTAAAATACTCCTTAAAACAGAAAGGAATATATGAGAATGTGTCTTGTTAATGCACATACTTTATACAAATTTTTTCCACACAAAGTATATTTTATATGATGGTTATGCATAGTATAACACTTTGGAATGTTGTTTGATTCAGGTGTCTTGCTGGATTTTCTGGACAGTTTTGTGAAATAGAAGTTAATGAGTGTAATTCATCACCTTGTCTACATGGCTCAACCTGTGAAGATCATATCAATGGATACACTTGCAAATGTCAACAAGGTAACTGATGTCTGACAGAACAATCTTAAACAATGATACTTTTGAATTACCAATGTTATTACTGAGAAAATTGGTAAATTATATCAATCTCTGTTTATATATAATCTATAAGGTACAAAAAGATTAACTATGTCTTTGACAAGCTTTTTGAATGAAATCTGAAGAGAATTAACTAGTCTAATAAGCATGTTAGAAAGACTTAAAACTAAAACCAGCTCATTAGGTGAGTCTGAAGAATTATCTAGAGCTTGGTTTATTATGTATGACCTTTACTAACATAACTTACTGACCAAGCAGTCAAGTAGGCACTGTATAGTGACTAGATGATTTAATTAGCTACAGAATAAGATTGACTGCAAAGAAATTCTGAACATTTTAACTAACATTTATTATTGTTGTTGTTGTTGTAACATATATGCATGCTTAGGTCTGCTGGCTGGGATGAAAAGAAATTTTCTGAACAATTATAAATAGAATGAAAACAAGCACTTTCTAAAAAAAGGTGGAGCTGTTTTGTTATGCTAACATAGCTCAACTTAAAAAGGTCTTGTGACTTAGGAAAGCATAAGGGGTTTAGTATTTATAGAAAAGCCAAGATCACAATCAGACTGCACTGTCATGCAATCACAAATTTAATCTGTTCAGGACTACTCACTGTCTCCAGTCATGTCTATTAACAAAAATCCTTTTGTCAACATAAGTAGGGTATAAGTAACTGCCTTGAAGCATACTGCTCCATAATTCAGTTACTCTTAATTTAAGAATTATACTAGTAGCTACCTCCTGAAACTTTAATTTTTCAGTTTTCCTGTTGTACTGACCTGCACTGCTGAATACTTTCTTTGGTGGTACTGATCCAAGATTTCTTAGTGATTATTTTAGAGGTTATTTAGATATATTCTGGAAGATAAATATTCTTTTCACCCATGATATCTTCATACATCTGATCTGCTTATTCTCTTTGTAATGAGGTATGTTCGCCTTGCTGGTTTCCATTTACAAGTAATAAGATCTTGCTAAACTTTCCTGAAGTCAAGTGACCATATATGTATTACACAAAATTTTTCTGCACTCTTTCTAGCAATCTGTTCATGTAATTTTTACATAGATTTATACCCATGCTTGTTCTTCATTAAAAAGAAAACACATAATGAATTGAATATTAATAAAATAAAGTTGCCAGGGGAGGGGAACCTCAGTCCATCCCACTCCTACCAGTTTGATGCCAGGGCCAGCAACAGATGCCCAGAACCTGGAGAAAGATCACAGGTCAGCAGGAGAGCGACTGAAGGAAGCACAAAGGATTTCCAGCCACTCCAGCCAGTAAGACAGCTTCATTGGGTGCCCAACTTAAATGCCTCTATGCAAACGCACGTAGCATGGGGAAGAAGCAAGAGGAGTGAGAGATGTGCGCACGCCTGCAGGGCTACGACCTTAT
>NW_008825615.1:11840618-11853975 GCF_000699105.1 Pygoscelis adeliae
AGCACCCGGGCCTAGTGGAAGGTGACCCTGCCTGTGGCAGGGTGGTTGGAACTAGGTGATCTTTAAGGTCCCTTCCAACACAAACCATTCTGTGATTCTATGAAAATTAGATTTTATTTTACATATTTTTTCATTATGCAGTGTCCCTAATGTAACTGATTTAAAAAAAAAAGAAAGTGTGCAAGATATTGAAGCAAGAGCGTGTGTGTGTACGCGTGCTTGTGTAATGTGAGTCAATATGGACACTTTATTCATTTGTTTAATCAGTACTGAGGAGTGATACTCTAATAGGTAAGTCTTAAAGTATTTTTGGCTTACTAAAGCCTAATTAATTTTAGGCCTAACTTGCTGACAGATTAATATTTTTATAGCAACATTTTTTTACGTCTAAGAGATACTCAATAATCCAGAAAGACACTATACTCCTGATGTATGAACCGCTGAGTGAAAAATTTCTGGGCTTTGCCATATAGAGGGTCAGAATTCATGATCATAATGGTCCCTTCTGATCTTAAAGGTCTGAGTCATGACGTATTTTCAGTACCATATATCTTTTTTCCTCTCAGCAGAGTTACACAATGGAAATTTCACATGGATAAAACTGTATGTCCCCTCACTCTACCTGGTACTGCATATGGCCATATATCACTTCACCAATACAGATGACTTAAAAACTTAGAAGATATATTTTTCTATCATTACAGTGCCTCACACAGAATACATTGTCAAGTTCAAAATTTTTCTCCTCATTTTTAAAGTTAGTAATACTTTAAATATATTTGAATATAGACATTTAAAAATTGCTTGCCAGCCAAGGACTGTAACTGCTGTCTCTATGCAAGTGTACATGGAAATGCTTGGTATAAGTAGAAGAAGCTTCTCTGTGGCCTTGGAACTCACTCCTGCTGCTAACATGTTTTAAACACCTTCCAACCCAAGTGTAAACTGCCCTTCTTTTACATGTCTTTTAATAATAGCATTCGTTAGTAGGGGTGAAAGATCTCTACATTATTTCTCCACCAGGAAAAGACACAGTGAAGGAACCACATGCATTAGGTATATGCATCATGGTTACATATCTTGTTTTTTCTTAATTAATGTGGTATTTTCAAATGTTATTTGAGTCTCTGAAACAGCTGAACAGATGAGAAGGTTACAACTCAGAAAAGGAGTGAATTTGGAGAGGCAGGGGAATCTTTGGGAGGAATAGTTTTTTGGAAAGTTGCACAACTGAAGAAAGGTATCAGAAGATAAAGAAAAAATATCTTCCAGAGACAGAAAAAAGAAATGCTTGGAACAAATCTGCTTTTGTTGCAGGCTACTACTATTCACATATGATAGGTCCTGGATTTCTCTGCTAACTTTCACCTGTAGAAATATGGAGACGGGACTGAGTATTTTTGGGTCTGTAAAGGCAACTATGGGAAAGAACTTTCCACAAGGCAGAAAGTCTGATATATCCAACAACAGATCCACAGTTGTAATTTAATGAAATGCAAAAGGGATAGCAGCAAGACAGAAGTAGGAACAAGGCAGATGATTGCAGCTTTCCAAAAACTTCCAGAGAACAAAATGAAGCATGTGGTGACAGCATATGATACCAGAAAGGGGAAATTATTTAGCTCTGACAAATCTATTCTGTAATGGATCATGAATTTTGTCAGCTACTGTCCTAGTAGCAGGCCCCATACCCTTAGAATAATAGATGCATGTTCAGGATCTGTAGCTGCAGCTGCAGGCTGTTCAGGTGCAGAAGCAGCACAGAGAGATGTAAACTGTATTCTAACAGCATCTCAGACAGCTCAAAAGCAGCAACAGCAGCCATTGGAACTAATAGCAGCCTCACAGCTGAGGTCTTTAGCTGAGGCAGGCTGCACTTCTACCAGGGCAGCTAAAGCAGGACTGGAATGTAACTGGTGGGTCCATTTGACACATGCTCTGAGGCAAATGCAGGACAGGGGCAACTAGATTTATATCAGCTGAAGACTGCTGTTTTTTGGGGGGCTGTGGCAGTTTGTTTGTTTATAAATGGGAAAATTTAACTGGAGAAATTACAAATCTGTAATGGGTGATGGGAGTATCATGGCAGAAGGTCTGATGTTCTTCAATAGCTTGCCATATTTTACAAAATTCTGGGTTTGTATTTACCAAGCAAATGGGCTGCTTCCAGTTCAGCTTAACCTCCAAGGAGCAAGTTCAGGACAGGCTCAAATTACATGATCTAAAAAACAGCTTCCAGATCAGTTTTTGGCCTCTAATTTATGGGTGTACTTAGTTGTAAAGGAGATTTTTATAAGAAATGTGTATTAACAAAAATGCCAGTAAATTGAGTATTGAAGTATAAGAAGATGGTACTCTGATGTTATTAAAACACAAACCTGTATTTACTCAGAAATTGTCCTCCACATTGATCTGGTACAATAATCTGTCCCAGAGTTTCTCTTTTAAACTTTTTCCCTTTATTTTGTTTTGTGTAACTGTGACGATTGTCATCTATCTAAACCTCCAGTTTTTCTTCCCCAGTGTGGCAATAATGCACAAATTTAATGAACAGGACAAAAAGGTCAAAAATTAAGATAGAAAATTCCATACTCTTTCCATTTAAATTTTGGAAAAAATATGGCTTTGGTTGCACTATGCAGATCTGGAATGAGATAAGACGTTTTCAGGGAGCATTTAACCCTTGCCAGTTCTTAGCCACAAGAGAGAGCAATACAGATAATTCTGTAGGTGAAGGGCAACCTATCAAGTTAATTCAGTAATGGAAGAATATATTCAGGTTTTACTCTTATTTTCTTAGTTATGTTTCTACAGAAATAGAAGTCAGCAAATATTAACTTGTCTAATAGATGTTCAGTAGAGTGTAACTGTAAAGTCCATATAGTATGATTGTGTTTCTTTATTGTTAAACTATTTCTTTTCTTTTTTCTACTTTGAGAAACCACAGCCCCAAACAGTCCATACCTATCCTATACTATATTTTTATATATGTGAGGATTGATTATAGTTACCTATAGTTTTTTTTGATTGACACTCAATAAATGGATTTAGATTTTAATGGGTCTTGGTTTTGGGGTCTTTTTTTTTTCCTGACAGGATGGGAAGGCCTCCATTGTGAGTTGGATGTTGATGAGTGCATATCCAACCCCTGCATACATGGCATCTGTGTTCAGAAGGACCCCAGCTTTGGTTATTCCTGTTTTTGCAAGCCTGGATTTGTGGTGAGATGCTGACATTCTTTCTTCTTCCCTTAACCTGACTATTCATTGTTGCACAGAAAATACTGTATATAATCCCTTTCCTTTTTAACCTCACTCAGACAAAACCTGGCCTTGCTGAAAAATACAATATTTTAGTAACTGTTCTTTGTTTATTTGTTTGTTTGTTTTACTAACAGAAGCTCTAATATTCCAGAGAAATAGTTACTAAATATCCACAAAAAGTGGAAAAGTGTGAGTGTATATAATGGCTTTGTCAGTTGTCAGAGTAAATTAGTATTATTAAACACTAATTAATTTTTTCTTACATACCAATTAATATTTTTGTTTCACATAACAATATTTTTACATACTAAGATAACTCATACTTGAAACTATTGTATACAGACAGATATTTTGAAAACAACAAGTTCCCTGAAACTAAATCAAACAATTCCTTTGAATGCTTGACCCTGTGGGCTTTGGTCCTATGTTTTGTTCTCTCTGTTAAACATACCAAAAGAATCCTTTGAGGGTGGCTAAATGCCAGTGCTGTATTCATCTGAGGTTGAAATTTCCGTGCTGCCACCACTTTTTTATGCCAGTTCTCTCTGTAGTTGAAGACATGCAGTTGGTACCTACAATTTGAGCTTGTGCTTTATCTCATCACACTTCAGGTTTAACTTAATAGTATCATTTAATAGTTTGGGGTTAATAACAAGGAGAGAAAGGAGTATGTGGTTTTTTAATATTTTTTTTTCTTACTTCAGTAATTCTTATCTCTACAACTCCAAGCTTGAAATTGTTATTTGAATGCCTTTTCTTCATAAATGATAACAGTGATGCTTATTTTAATATCTATGCACCATTTATTTGGTATATTTATGTTTGTAAAATAGAAAGAACAGATTATTACAAGTAAGATTGAGATTTACCTTCATAGATTCTGTGCAACCAAGTCAAGAAGCAAATAAGTAATTTTTCAGGCATTAGCCAGTTTCAGGGCTTCTTTCTACAGTCAACAAAGGAAAAACTAACCAAGCAATAAAATGGAAAAAAAAAGTTTTTCTAAAAAGTGAAAAAAACTTCTGTCTTCAGTTCTTGTCAGGCACCATATTAATCTCTGTCCCATGCCCATTCTCTCAAGGGGATCCCTGGTACAGCTGGGGATGCTAGCACATGTCAAGGAGCACAAATGTTAAGTGGGCTGCTCCACAAGGGAAGGCAGGCCAGGAGCCAAGGATAGCAGCAAGGTAGGCAGGGGCAATGACCTTACAGGCAAGGGGTGGAGTCCCACAGTACCCAAACAAGGATAGCAAAGCAAGACCAGTGATGGTGGTAACCATCCAAAAAGTTCTTCCAAAAGTCCAGGTGCTGCCAGGCAAGTCCATGATCACAAGGCACATCTAAGGTTAAGCCAGAAAGTCAAGGCAGCAAGGCAAGCTCAGGATCAACATAGTACTGGGCTTACTATAGCAAGCTTCAACTTTATTGTAAGCTCAATCAAAGGGCAAGGGCAAGGGCCTGAGCTTAAATGCAACTTCTGAGCTCAGGTATGAATGCCCCAGGTGAGACATGTCACACATCTTTCTCACAGCTTAGCTCTTTTCACTGCAGGCTGATCTGAGGTTGCACAGCTGCACTGTATCAGAGCTGTCCTTCTTCACACACACCCCTAAACATTCAGAGTGGAACTTGCAATTCTAATCAAACTTCATACCAAGTACTCCATCATTAGTAGTAAATTAGGAAGAGGCGGTCTTCTTTGTGTGGTATAAACATGGCATCAGATAATCGAAGCCTTTATAAGTTACCTTTATAGGTAACTGAAACTGCCATATTTTCAGGAAGTTTACATCCACTTCCAAAATAAGAGGTTATGAGTTCCCTGAGTCTGGATCCATATTGGCCACAATACAAAATGTGGAGAAAGGATTCAATGTAACCTCATTAACCTCAATATAAATGTAACTTTTTCCTAGACTCGTAGGACTTATTATATCTGAAACCAGCAGTGGGAAGGCATCCCTGGGTTTGGGGTTTTTTTTGGCTAGCCCTCACTCCTGGTGTTAATTTAAATGAGAAAAAGTAGAATACCCCTGCATTCTAGATTTAGAGACTACGAGTTCCAACTTCTCCATTGTTCCTCCCCTATTTGCTTACAGTGCAGAATAAAGGACATGGGTCGGAGCAATCCCAAGCACAAATACAGGCTGGGCGGAGAATGGATTGAGAGCAGCCCTGAGGAGAAGGACTTGGGGGTGTTGGTTGATGAGAAGTTCAACATGACCCAGCAATGTGCACCTGCAGCCCAGAAAGCCAACCGTAACCTGGGCTGCATCAAAAGACGCGTGACCAGCTGGTTGTGGGAGGTGATTCTCCCCCTCTACTCTGCTGTCGTGAGACCCCACCTGGAGTATTGCGTTCAGCTCTGGGGCCCCCAACATATGAAGGACATGGACCTGTTGGAGCGAGTCCAGAGGAGGGCCATGAAGATGATCAGAGGGCTGGAGCACCTCTCCTGTGAAGACAGGCTGAGAGAGTTGGGGTTGTTCGGCCTGGAGAAGAGAAGGCTTTGGGGAGACCTCATTGCGGCCTTTCAATACTTAAAGGGGGCTTATAAGAAAGATGGGGACAGACTTTTTAGTAGGGCCTGTTGCAATAGGACAAGAGACAATGGTTTTAAACTGAAAGAGGGCAGATTTAGATTAGATATGAGGAAGAAATTTTTTACAGTGAGGGTGGTGAGGCACTGGAACAGGTTGCCCAGAGAAGTGGTAGATGCCCCATCCCTGGAAGTGTTCAAGGCCAGGTTGGATGGGGCTTTGAGCAAGCTGGTCTAGTGGAAAGTGTCCCTGCCCATGGCAGGGGGTGTTGGAACTAGGTGATCTTTAAGGTCCTTTCCAACACAAACCATTCTGTGATTCTATGATTCTATGATTATGATTCTGAGGCTAGTAGGTCTCTATTTACGTAAGATATCCCTATAGAAATCCACACAGAAAGGATTGTGTGGGGGCAGAGATTTTCTCTAAATAAAGTAATAGAGGGAGGATAAAGGTCAGTTTGAATGTGGCAGTAGATTCATATTTCACCGCAGGTCAGTAATCTAGTGTACTAATACTAATGTGGCTGAATTCCACAAGTATTGTAACTTCTGTGAAGAAAACAGAGGGGAAATATGGAAAATTATAAAACACTCATTGGAGTGGATTATTTGATTCTGTGAGCTGTCCCAAGTTCTCTCCTTCACACAGCAGCCGGTGCTAGAGTTAACAATTGTCCTCTTGAGAACACAACACAAAGGCATTTTATTTTTACAGACAGTTTAAAGCATTCAGTGTTTCAGATTTATGATGGAATAGTTTAGATACAGCCATGTTCATTTCAGTTAAGATCTTGATTTGTTTCAGCAAGTAAAGTAGCTTAGTAAGATACTTTCAAGAAGGTGCTGGATAGCCCAATAGTTGAGGTTGGAAGGGAGCTCAGATGATCATGTAGTCCAACTTCCTCCTCAAAGCAGGGTCAGCTACAGCAGGTTGCCCACAACCACATCCAATGGGGTTTTAAATATCTCCAAGGATAGACTCCATAACCTCTCTGGGCAACCTGTTCCAGTGCTCAGTCATCGTCACAATGAAAAAGTGCTTCCTTATATGCAGAAAGATTTTCCTGTATTTCAGCTTTTACCCATTGCCCCTTCTCCTGTCGGTGGGCACCAGTGAGAGCAATCTAGCTCTGTCTTCCTTATAGCCTCCCATCAGGTGTTAATAAACATTGATGAGAACCCAGACCCTAAGCCTTCTCTTTTCCAGGTTAAACAAATTCCAGCTCTCTCCACCTTTCCCATATGAGAGATGCCTCAGCCTTTAAACATCTCTTTTGGCCCTTTGCTGGTCTCTCTCCAATAGGTCCATATCTCTCTTGTACTGGGAAGCCCAGAACTGGATGTGATATTCTAGATGTGGTCTCACCATTGCTGAGTAGATGTGAGGGATCACCTCCCTCAACCTGTTGACAATGGTTTTCCTAATGCAGCCCAGGATTTTACTGGTCTTCTTTGCTACAAGTGCACATTGCTGGCTCGTGCAATTTGTCACCCACCAAGACCCCTAGGTCCTTCTCTGCAAAGCTGCTTTCTAGTGTGTCAGTCCCGAGCATGTACTGGTGCATAGGGTTATTCCACCCCAGTTACAGGACTTTGCATTTCCCTTTACTGAGTTTCCTGAGGTTCCTGTCAGCACACTTCTCCATGCCTCTCGAGGTCAGTATAAATAGCAGCAAACTCATCTGGCATATCAATCACTCCTCCCAATTTTGTATCACGTGAAAAATTCCTGAGGATGCACTCTGTCCTATCATCCATTACTGAAGATCTTAAGTAGTATTGGACATAGTATGAACTCATGGGGTACAACATTAATGACTGGCCTCCAGCAGGACTTTATGCTGCTGATCGCTGAACACAGACCTTTGAGCCTAGCAGTTCAGCCAGTTTTCAGTCCATTCATCTAGTCCATACATCACCAGCTTGTCTGTGAAGAAAATGGCAGAAAATGTTGAAAGCCTCATTAACGTCAAGATAGGCAACATCCACTGCTCTCCCCTCATCCACTAAGCCAGTCATCTCATCATAGAGGGCTATCGGGTTGGTAAAGCACCATTTCCCCTTCATAGCTCCATGCCAACTATTTCTAATCATCCCCTTGACTTTCCTGTGCCTAGAAATGGTTTCCAGGTGTCATTGCTTCGTCAGCTTCCCAGGAATTGAGGTGAGGCTGACTGGCCTGTAGTTCCCTGGATCTTCCGTCTTGCCTTTCTTTAAGACAGGAGTGACATATGCTTTCTTCCAGTCACCAGGAATTTCTCCCAGTTGCAGTGACTATTTCCCCACAATTTTGTAAAATCTGTGTTTTAACATAAGGTAAAATTGCTTGGTAGGTTGAAAATGGGTTTTAATAATGCATATAATCTCACTAAATTTACTGACAGACTATCCTAAGAAGGAAGAGACTAGCCCATTAAAATGAATACAATTTTTTTGTAGGGTGCTTTTTACAGAGTAAAATGGGTACAATTGGTACTTCCTACAGTCCATAGCAACTTCTTTCTTTTTGTCTTCAGAAGCAGGCTGGCATTCAAAACGGGTCAGGTGATGATGAAGGATATATCAGTTGAGTGACACAGTCTTTTTATATGGAAAACAGTCAGGCCCTCATGTTAAAATAATTTCATTTTGTTCATTACGTATTTATACTTATCCTACATTAACAACTGTAATGGAGAAGATAAATTATGCTATTTTTTTAGTATTTATTTCTCATTAAAAAGTCTTCAGAATGCCAAATAAAACCATCAGAGAGGAAGCTTAAAATCTCTATAAAGAAATTATATTTTCACTCAGTGCAAAATTCATTGGTACAAGTCAGTGTTGCATGATACTGTAGAGACCAAAAGTACAAATAAGTCCAAAAATGGGTTAAAAAGAGGATAGGTTCATCGTTATTTAAATTACTCTTCTGAATGTTACCCTGGCTTAGGGAGTCTTTGGATTACTCATTGCCAGAAGTTAGAATGGTATATCTGGTGAATTATCAGATGCAAACTCTGCTTCTTTTCTTCCTGTATTCTTCCCCAAGTATTCATTAATAGCTCACTGATGATGGAGCTAGATAGATATTTGACCCATGGGAGGCAGCTTTTCTATTAGTACATAGCTTGGGCATTAACTGTACAGTATGTTGTAGAACAAGCCCTTACAGAAGAAAAAGTAACAAACCTCTGAAGTAGCTGGAATTTAAGGTCCACTTTTATTCCATTATTCACTGTTCCATCTTCAGTCCCTAAGATTCCACTGTGCTTTGGGAAGTCCACAGCAGAGAAAGAAAACGTGAAAAAAAACAAAACAGAAAAATGTTTAACATACCTATCTTCAGTATGAAAGATAAGGAGTTAGGGTCTAAACATCTTAAGATGTGTATTTGGTAGGCCCCTGATGGGTTCTGGTTCCTAACCGTGAGCAAGTGTGAGGTGGAAACAGTGGAACTCCCGGAGAAGTATTCAAGGAAGTCCAGCTACAGTGTGTGTTAAGTAAATCTTCTGTAGTCTATGTATGTAATGCTATCTGAAGTATGGATCATAAAATATGGATCATGAAGTTTCTCATAAATTTTGAGAAGAAAAGCATAGCCAGTGGTATATGGAATAAATGTTTACTTTTTAAATGGAAACATCTATAGACATATACCTACTTTTAAATACAGATCTGCAGCATCTGCCTGCGTGGAAATGGTTAAAGCATTTACAGACACTTTCAAGGCTATCAAATTTATCTATGACTATTTAATGTACCCTTCATGCACAGTGGAGGTTATCCACATCTGCTTTGTTTCTGTGAGTCATAAAATCATAATCAAATGCTCTTCACCATTACATGTAGTAGTAATAAAATTGCACTAATTTGTCACAGTGAAAGTCAGAATGAAACATAAGTTTTATAGGATTAAGAAAGATTATTAGACAGAAATCTTATTTGAACTGATCATTTGTGCTGTGTGTGGAATTAGAAGAGAGCACGGAGGAAATGGTTTTTTATCATTGTATGCAAACCCGACATACAAAATTGTCCTGCTGTTCCTTCGTGCTTTGGAAATACCGATACAGCGACTGATTTTATAAGATGCCATGAATTTACCAGATAGCTCGCTGCTTGCCAAAACAAATTAAGAACCTGATTGAAACAAGCACGGATGTATCTAAATCATTCCAAAAACCTCAATTTAACCTCTTCCATTTTAAACAGTGAAAGATTTAAACTACTTGTAAGAAAATTAATTTCTGTTTCTATGTCAGCATTTCTGCCTTGGGCCCGCGGGCGCCTTCTATTGTTTCCCAATATCATAGGTAAATTTAACAGACTTGATAGAGATCTCAGAAAATGTAAGTTGCTTGGTTCTGTGTAAATAGCTAGCCAGATAGACAAGAGAGACTATTTAAGCATCTTGTCTGAGGGAAATGTGCAATGAACACATGCTTATTGAGCACTAGAGAATTTACTTGAATTTTCTTACATGTGCCCCAGTTGCAGGAGAAGCTTCAGTCAGAAATCATATCTCTTCAATGTTAAACATAAGACACACTTTACAGGATATCAGGCTTCAGTAGTTTATGGTATTCAAAGAACATATTTTTTCAATGCATCAGTGTGATTTGCACTGAGAATTTAATTTCTGAGGCTAACATAATACTTCAACACCATTTAAACATTTATGGTGCCAGTTAAGTGGTTTTCACAATATTTTCCTTGGGGATACAAGTATCATATTAATTTTTCACCACTTCCCCTGGTATTCGAAGTGCAAACAAAACCACAGAAGTATAAAATAATGACAGAATGCATGTGTTGAAAGATTACAAGATCTTTGTGTATTGTTTACAGTCTAAATGCTGTTTCAGACAATAGCAAGCCTTTTCTGGATCTAGCAGGTGATTTGGGATACAATTTGAGATGCAGATATGTAAATTCATGTAGGTGCTTATTTGTGCACTGAGTATCTATATTCACATTATTCTAAATGGAAACCTAGTTGATATGGTCAGTGCAGCCTAAAGGGTTGTTTGACTGCCCAGACACCTAAAGCCTAAATCTAGGTGTCTGATCCCATTTTGAGGTTTGCCCGGCTTCCTGCTACCATACAGAAGGCTGTGAGTTTTCTGCGGATTTTGTGTTACATCTGCCAACACCATCTAGCTGCCTCAGAGATATGAGAGCATCCCAAAATAATTTGGTTTCCAAATCCAGTCCTGGATCTATATTAGGGTGATTGATTAGCTTCTGAAGCTTTCTTAACTTCCTTGACTAAAAGTGTGATTTGGTTGTGTAACCATAACACCTAATACTATTTGAAACAGTCTATAGAGTATCCACTATACCTTCATACAGCAGTTAGAATGACACAGGACCTGTGTGAAACCTACAATTCCTGGTTTGTCAGCTGGGACTCAGACAGGATACCCAGCAATTCCAAAAGTGATACTAGACACCCACATTTAAGCGGTAAACTCCCTCAGAATCTGTACTGACTTTAATAGGAGTTCAGACTCCTAGCATGCTTGCAGTTACTATGTGACACCTAAGTTTGAATGTCTCAGTCTTAAACCAAATCCCAAACTTTATGTCTGTGCTGCTAAATGAAAAAACAGAGAACATTTCCAGACAGTGAAGCTCACTGAATGATGTATATAGCTAGATGTAGACATACAGATGTAGATGTCATGAACTTGTTAGACCAGGTCTGGTGTGGTTTTGACATGAGCCAACAAACACTTCCTCAAACAATTCTAACTCATCCCTAAGATATTTATACCTTCTTCTTATCAACAAATGACCTAGAAGACACCTGTTTCAAAGACTTAGATTCAAATATTGACCCCACTGCTAGTTTTTAATTTTCAGACACTTTCTGGGCTGGCTTTATGGAATTTTCGGCTGACAGAAAAGTCAATAGTTTGCTAATACATAAGCAGTAAAATTTTGATTTCTCCACTATTTATGTGTCATCTGTCTTTGTGTCAAAAAAAAAAAAAAGGCAGAACAATTTTACAGTAGTTAGAGGCAAGATTGAAAATTGAGATTTATGCACTGCACCAGCTAGCTTCCAGAAGTTCTCTTTACAGTTTTGCATTATTTTCCAGGCTTCTTATGACATCTATTAAGAGAAGGCAGGAAACTGAGCTGGCAAATTAGAAGCCTCAAAGAGGAGATCAGGCTTACTCCTTTCCTTCAAAGAGAGGGAAACATCTCCCTCTAGCTAGCATTCTTTATTTTGAAAATAGGACTTGGATGCTTAAGACATTTTAGTCACCAAAAGGTGATTGCAGGATATTCTTTACACCTAATCACCAGTGGTTTGGGGTTGCCAAGGCTTGACAATATGGTTGGCCTCAAGGCTATCTCTGTCAGCAGTTGTCTAAAGCAGCAGATGGTAAGAGGCAGCAAAAGAGCTAAAACTGTGGTTATATTACATAGCCTGGAAATGGTGATGAAAAAATCATGAACAAGCCTATTCAAAAAATCCATAGATTATTATCAAAGCTAATGTGTGGTTGTGTGTGGTTATGTGCCAGATGGTACATTGTCAGAGATGCATGTCTTTCAGGAATGACACTGTGCATGTTTTAGATGGCTATCCAGCTATGTAGGATCCTTCTAGGTTAGCTAAGTTAGCTGTATCTTTTCACATAGCCCATTAGTGCATTACAACAGAAGTGAAAATAAAATGAACCCAGGCCTGGCTTCAGCATATATTTATTTCACACTTCAAGAATGCGTTTAATTCACATAATTATTGCTGTAAAAGAAATGCATTATTTCTTGCCTTTTTTACAGACCACTGAATATGAATATTTTTAATTCATTACTAGGAAGGACATTTCAGGCTTCCCATGAATTGTTAGTCTTGATAAAAAATAAAAAGTAAGTGCTAGGTCCAATTTGAGACTACCAGTACATTTTTTCTTTTCTAAGAGCTATCTGTTAACTTAATGTATTAACAAGGTGCTGTGTGAAGATTTGGTAACAACAGGCAACAAATACTGAGCTACGCTGTACAAAAAGAAAGAACATTAACTTGACAGTTAGAACAAACTGTAGGATTTTAGACAGCTAAGTTCTCTGTTTTCTGTATAACTATGTACTAACTGAAGGTGATTAGCTACTTTTTATTACTGGTGACAATACTATCTTTGATACTTTGCAATTACAAATCTATGGGGAAATTAGTTTATTGATAATTTGTAATACTAAGTCTGAGTCAAAATATCATTTAGTTAAAATTTTAAATATGCAACTATATTATTAAATTAGTTAAGCAATATTTTCCACATGATTAGATTTGCTTTTAAAAGTGTGGACAGCTTAATATAAGCAAACAACATCTTAGAATCAAAGGAAAGCAATAATTTGAACTAACGTGACTATGAAATGCAAATTGCCTTCAAAAATGGCTTTTTTAAAATTCTCTTTCAGGGACGAAGCTGTGAGCTTAATTACAATGATTGCCTTATAGAGTCCTGCTCCACTGGGTTTCTTTGTGTTGATGGAATAAACAATATCACCTGTTTACCTACTATCCCCCAAAGCAAGAAAACTGTCACTGAAT
>NW_008825615.1:11853990-11855742 GCF_000699105.1 Pygoscelis adeliae
AGTTTGCTGTGGAGATTTTAGACAATGACTTTCTGTCAGCCCCGGCTGTGTCTATGGAACTTTGGTCTAAACATGCTTCTCCTGATTTTCATACAGGAGAAGTGTCCCAAGGTAAGTAGAAAAAGCTTCTGAGTAATGCATATATTAAACTTCTTCCCTTGTTAGTGCTTTTTAAATGGTAAGAATATTCAAAATGTATTCATTTTCTTCTTAAGAACGTTGTTTTCTGCTTCCTGTACTACTTTCTGTTCTTTTTGTTTAATCCATCATCCTTTCTTAATTGTGCTTAAATGTATCTGGAAAATTACTCTTTTCTCTCAAAATAATTTTTCCCAGCATCTTACACAGCCAGTAAGGAAAACTGCACTTTCTCTTAGCTTGGTTTTCAGTTTGCTTTGCTAGAGTGTACAATTTCATATGCCTCATATTGTGTTCAGTTCCTTCTGACCCTGATGACAATCTTCCTTCCTTCCTTTGCTAGTCAGCAGCAGAAAGATAATTTGCCTTACTCCATGGGGACTTTGGTTTTCCTTTTCTAGTTCACAACTTTTCTGAGTGCTTCCTTTTCTGTGCCTCTAGATGGTTTTTTCACTAAAATATCTGGAACAAGCCTCTCAACATCTCTGCCATTCTAACCATTCATAGTGATGTTTTTGGGAAGCTAAAAAATTGCCTATGCTGTTATCTTTAAGATATTTGAAGAAAAGTCAACACTAACAGAAGTGCAACATTTTATTTTGAAGATTGTACCTTCATTGTGGCCTGTTCATTTTACTAAATCTAGGTATTATACAGATAGCTTGTACATAAGGCATCCTCTTTACAGTTAGTTTCAGAATTTTTTGCTTATATACTCTTTCAAAGTAATTACTTGTATAAGAAATAAGCCAGGAGTCCTGTTTTTTAATTTGGGTAAATAAGTTTTACCGAATATTTGATTTCTGAACAGACTAGTCTTTTGGGGATATACCTAAGCTTTTGTTGCATTCTTAATAGGTAATATTCCTTCTTGATGTAAGTAATGACACTGAATGAAATGCAGTTACATCTGTATATCTTCCAAAATATTACGTCAGCTAATTTGCTGATGTTCTCAATGGATAAGATTTGTAATTAATTCACTTTATATTGATTCACAGTAGCAGTCTGATTTAGAAAAGTTAATATTTCTGTTCTGAGCAGTGCCACTTATTCTGATGCTGGCCCTCATAGAGAATATGAATAATGGAAAGGTTTGCATTTACTCAACTCCTGAGGTCACTAAAACCGCTTCTACACTTTTATTAATAATATGATTTACAGAGTTGTATTTGTCTGCTATATAATACTTTGGTAAGACTGAATGAGGTTTTGGTGGCCATGTAATTTGCTGCAGACTCAGTCCAGGGCCAAAGTTGTTCATTTTTTCTTTTATGTGCAGGTTTTTTGTTGTCTTTTTTTTTTAACATTTTTATCCTTAAAGGTCTGAAAAAGGCAGATATTTTCAGCTGTGGGATACTTATGACCACTACTTTGGCTAAAATGAATTATGGACTAGCAGGACTAATTGCCACTGGAGAGTCTTCAACAGTATTCAGGATAGTAACCTCAACAGATGTTCTCTCTTCACACTTTCTTGGTTCTGCTGTTCAGGGCTCAGTAAAAATAAAGTCTAATATCACACCTGTACCATATGTGGCTACTGATATTTTCATAGATTTAAGGTCAGTACCTCTTCTCCAGCATAATTATGATACAATCTCATTTATCACT
>NW_008825615.1:11855786-11859892 GCF_000699105.1 Pygoscelis adeliae
ACACAAGTTGCATCATTAGAGCAGCACCAGACTGTTGCTTTATCTGCAACAAACATGATTTCAGTAATTGTAACATACCAGGGGCTGAAACAGAATTAAACAGTGAGTCATTACTCTCCCGTGGATTACAGTTTACAACAGATTGTAGAAGTGCAACTTCAGTTCTCTCTAGGTTGCCTCAAAAGGGTCCTGAAGAATTGTCAGGTGTCTTTTCAGCATCAGAAGAGCAGTTGAGATTACGAAGTCCTTCAATAATTTCTCATTCCCCTACTAAGATATATATTTAAAACCAGATATCTTTCCTTAGTTTTTTAGTTAGTCATGAAACTCAAATGCAGACACCTCTTCCTAGTGAATATCTGGCTATTACTGCTTCATCTATCAGCCAGAGACTCACAGACATAGAATCACAGTCTGCTGATTCTTTAAGTGAGTTAAGCCAAATATGTGCAACATGTTCTATGACTGGAATAAAACTGATGAATTCTCAGACCAAGTTGTGCATAGCAAACAGTCCCCATTTTATGAGATGTTTTGGATGAATTCAGTGATATTAACCAGCTGGTACACACTAATGGGAGCTACTGCTATTGCTTCTAGGTATTTATTTTCTTCATCTAACAAAATAACATAATCAGTGGAGTTCACAGAACTGTCATCCTTGCATCCCACTACAGGAAATACACACACATCTCCAATTGATAGAACTGTCTGTTCTGCCTTTTCCTTCACAAGAGTCAGATACTCATTTTTCATGTTTTGATTCATATTGTCTGACTATTTTTCCTTCAAAGCCCATCTCTTTATAATCATAATTTTCATCACTTATGTCCTTTAAAGAGATAAATATAGACTTGACAAAATGATTAACTACTGTTGAGCAGCTGACAACAGAGGAAATTCAACAATTACTGCAGTCAAAACTGCATGATCCAGTTATGGAGATATATAATTCATTAAGTCAGGGTACTTTTTAAAACATTCAGCTGAGTAGAGTATTTCAAGAACTACTTTTAAGCCACATAGTAAATAGTAGTTCTGATTTCAAAACATATCTACTGATAAATGCAGGTGAGATTCTTAAAATATTTTCGAAAACAATCTGGTCAATTGTTCTTGATTTGTATCTTCTGCCTACAAAAACTTTAGGTATAGACTTACTGATGGATACCCTGGAAAGCTGTCGTTATTTGAATCTTCTAGTGACGAGTTATCTTACTTGGTTTTATCTGCACAAGCCTCATCTGTGCAAGCAGAAATTTGCAAAATGTTAGTGACAAAGCATTTATCTTTACATACCTGTTATCCTACTTTAAGTTCTGCCTTACAAGAATGTTAGCAATATTGTACTGAAACATATGAGATGAGCAGACACTACTGCTGTGTATGATAAGGAACTCCTCATGAATCTAAGCACTGTTTTACCTGGACTTCACAGTATATCTGCAGAGAATTCAGTTTCTGGCCTTTACCAGCTGATGTTATCCTTTGACTTTCTCATTTCTATTCAGACAACTTTTTGAGGTGGTGGGGTGTTTTTATACAAAGATAAAAGTGTCTGTCAAGGTTGCCAGGTGCTTGAAAGAGATTTATTGTAATCAGGCAGCAGCCTGTTCAATGGATACAGCACCTGCTGCTGTACCTGACACAGATGGTTATTCTTCACGTTCTGCCACATAGGCTACTAGATCAATATAGAAGCAGGTTGGAGGCTGCTATAATGCTGGCAGGCAATCAACAACAGAACAGTTTCACTTCACTACAGTAAAGTTTTCAGGATTTCAGGTGTAGCTTTCATCATACTTACATATAAATTCAGGAGATATCTCTATGGTTACAGTGTATGAGTATGATTATGTGTGTATATCATACATACATATGAGTATGATTATTAAGATTTTTTAATATAAACTAAGTATAGAGAAAAATGTATTTTTGTCTCTTGAGAGAATCATTTTTACATATAATATAATTAACTTGCCACTTCTTATGCCAAAATGAGATAGATTATGGTTACATTTTTTGAAAACAGTACTTCTGTAAGAACATTACAACTCTTTCAGAAATAAAGTCAGGGAATTAACACACAAAAACCTATGAATTCTGGAATTAAATATTAAGGAACATTGATTGGTTTGGACTACATTTTTATACTGTACTTTTATAAAAATTCTTTCTACAGAATGAATACCCATCAAACCAAGGAGAGGTTTTTTACTTTTATTGCTTTTCGTTCTTTGCTTGGGGGTTTATGCAGGAAAAAATGGTTTTATTCCATCAATTTAAAGCACATAGAAAGTTTAAAAAGGATTCTAGACTATGAAAGATATGTATAAAAAGGTGCCAAAAGACAAGTAAAAAAATTTTTTTTGGTATGGAATAGCATTTTTTTTCCTGTGAATTCTTGTCCCTGTAGATTTCATTCTCAGTATGCATACATAAGTACACAGATCAAATTCTTTCTGCCAGAAGTGCCTCCTGATACTGTGCCTGCACTCATGAGGTCAAGTTGCCCAAGCATAACACTGTGCATTCCCAACGGGTCAAGATATGAATCAACATGGAAATAAATCCCAAGCTCCACACCTGGTGGATAACTACTGGCTTAAAAAGGTTCCCTCAGAACTAGCGAAGAAAAATGTGGTTTAGGTTTTAACAAAGTCTCTTAATCTCTTTTTTTTCTTATTCTTTGATACCCTCAGTGTGAAGTATATTTGCACGGATTATGCCATACACTTTCTAATTGTTTCTTTCAATTCCTGTGACTTGTTTGGCACCATATGAACTCTTTGGGGTCCATATTAATCCTGCTTATTGGCTTATACAATATCAAGACACCTAAAAGTCACCAAGATCATAGCATTGCATACCACAGTTTAGTTGACCACCATCTGCTTCCTCTTTGAAAGTGGGAGGCCCAAATATACCAAGAAGAACAGAGTTGACACATACTTTCTTTTCACCTTTCCTATAAAAGCATCAGAGAGATTTATCTCCTAGTCCTTCCTCTTAAAAAGACTGCCTTAGAAAGCAGAAAAGAGCTTTAGAGCTCACTCCTTGAGTGGAACATCGCTTGGGAGTTAAAGGAAACAGGTATTGCTGCCATGATTCCAGTATACATATGTTCAAAATATGTGAACATACGTAAGTTATGAGGTACACAGAAAGAGACCTAAAAGGCAATATCTTTCAATATCTTATTTTCCATAGCTGGATCTTCTTTTTGTAGTGAAAAGGATAGATGAGGAAGAACAGTGCATCCACAAAAGTAATATTTGCCATTGTGTTGATGCATAAGCAAATCTATGCCTTCTTCAATGGAAGAAATAGGACTATTGTAAAGCAAAATGAGAAATGCTCTTCTATCAGTAAGATCCTTACTATCAGTAAGATCCAGTGGGGTATCCATAGTAGAAGAAATGTGTCAAGCTGTTAAACCTGCTGTACACTTCTGTGCTTACTAGACTTAGTGTATTTATTAATAACCCATATTACTAAAATGGGAAAAAAAGACTGATGATCCACCATTGGTAACTTGCACTCTGGGGAAGATGGTTGCTACATACTTTTCATATGTTTTAGTATTGTTATTCTCATCTGACAATGAGTTCATGCATTACAGGAAGTTCTAAGAGAGTTTAAAGTAGCAGGGGCTTCTAGAAAAGGGCTATGAGACATGGGATCTGTTTAGCAGAAAAGTATATTCTTTGGACTGGTCTCCAGGTATGCATTTCAACTACCATACCATTGCTTCTGGCAAATCATGTTTTGTAAATAAATTTGTTCTGAGAAAAGTAAATGTTTATAGAAAAGCTTTTATGGGACCAGAGGGAATAGTCTAAGTTCTTCATCACATAGAAATGTCTGTTAGCACTCTGCAAAGTTCTGTATGCATGCTTAATATCCCTGTCCATAATATGACCATGCTCATGTTGATGTGAATATTCTCCTGATCACAATTATCATAGAATCATAGAATAGTTTGGGTTGGAAGGGACCTCTAAGGGTCATCTAGTCCAACAACCCTGCCGTGGGCAGGGACATCTTCAACTAGATCAGGTTGCTCAGAGCCCCGTCCAACCTGACCTTGAAGGTTTCCAGGGATG
>NW_008825615.1:11862187-11900579 GCF_000699105.1 Pygoscelis adeliae
AGAAGAGAATCCATCTGAGTTTTGAAAACTTTTCAACATGAAGATAGTAAGAAAAAATTCCTTTAGAGGTAGTTTCTACAGGTATCCAAAGATCTATGAAGACATGTAATGATTTGTTCACTTGGTACCTCTGGTCTGGATTATGGAGCTCAAATGTATTCTACTACCAGCTTGAAAAATAAGCCCATTTTTAAAAATGCAAGGCTATTTGGGAAAATTTGGTCTGCACATTTACAGACCACTTCTGTAGTAATGGCTTCCATACAGGCTATCCAGCAGCAAAAGACAGACTAGGGAAAATGCAGGCACTCTGCTGAACAAGGCAGGGAACGTAATGATAAAGGACATGAAAAGGCCAAGATACTCGGTGCCTTCTTTGGCCCATACTTTACAGGTAAGACTGGCCTTTGGGAATCCCTGAGACCAGTGAGAAATTCTGGAGCAAGGAAGACTCACCCTTGAAGAGGATGAGGTGAGGGAACATTCAATAAAAATGGGCATGCACAGATCTGTTGGACCTAATAGAATGATGCTCCCACAAATGCTGAGGGAACTGGCTGAAGTCATTGCAAGGCAACTCCTGATAATCTTTGAAAGGTCATGGTAATCAGGAGAGGTTTCTGGTGACTGGAAGAAAGCATATGTCACTCCTGTCTTAAAGAAAGGCAAGACGGAAGATCCAGGGAACTACAGGTCAGTCAGCCTCACCTCAATTCCTGGGAAGCTGACGAAGCAATGACACCTGGAAACCATTTCTAGGCACAGGAAAGTCAAGGGGATGATTAGAAATAGTTGGCATGGAGCTATGAAGGGGAAATGGTGCTTTACCAACCCGATAGCCCTCTATGATGAGATGACTGGCTTAGTGGATGAGGGGAGAGCAGTGGATGTTGCCTATCTTGACGTTAATGAGGCTTTCAACACTTTCTGCCATAACGTCCTTACAGACAAGCTGACAAAGCATGGACTAGATGAATGGACAGTAGGATGGGCTGAAAACTGGCTGAACTGCCAGGCTTAAAGGGCTGTGTTCAGCCAAACAGCATCCTGGGCTACATTAGGGAAAGTTTTTAGACCAGGTCAAGGGAGCTGATTCTTGCCCTTTGTAAAGCACCGGTGAGACCATATCTGGAGTCCTGTGTCCATTTCTGGCCCCAGTACAGGAGACACAGGGACTTACTTGAGTGAGTCCAATAAAAGGCCATGAAGATGGTGAAGGGATTGTAGCATCTCACATATGAGGAGAGTCTGAGGGAGTTAGGATTTCTTAGACTTAAGAACAGAAGGCTCAGGAGGTGATTATCCTTATCAGAGGGACCTTATATATACAGAGCCAGAGACTTCCCAGTGGTGCCCACTGACAGGACAAGTCGCAATTAACACAAATGGAAATGCAGGAAACTCTTAAAATTGTTTCCTTTCTTAGTTAATCTGTGTAAGCTATATCACTCGGTAGTAAATGAAAAGAAATGGCACCGCCTGCTTTAGACATCTGTTCTGGGATAGGATGTAAACTCTTCTCCTTTCCTCTGGATATAGTATTCTGCTTCTTTGTACTTTTGTTTTTGGCAAAGGAACTGAATATTGGGCTGACTTTTCTGTTCATGTTATGTGTGTGGAGCTCACAAAGACATCTGGGATACCAAAATCAGTAGAAACAGATATCAATGTTAACAACACGTCAGAGAAACAGAGCTACTACATAGCAGCTAATTGACTTCTATTATTTATGGAGAATAACACACATTAAACAAATACCTTAATGAAGTGGATTTTCATCCCTCTATTGAGCCACCTACTCCCACTGCTTAAACTGTTCGTATTCAATATGTGTCATTATTTCCTTTAAGGCTGTCTAACATATGAAGTGGGATCTGAAAATATGATTAATAATAATCAAATTGGCACATACTACAAAGTTCCTTATATGCAGTATTATTTTGTTTAAAATCTTGCTCTGCCAATTTTCAAATTTTGATTTCTCGCTCACATTCAGTTAGTAATTAAAGACTGTTAGGAGAAAGGAAAATTCAGAGCTTTCATTGTTTTTTGCATGGTTTTCCATAATAATGTAATGCTTTTCCATCTTTCTCCTTAATCAAGTTCTATTCAATGTTATGAAACATTGTATGCCAAGGTTTCTGAAAAATGTTGAAATTACATGACACCTTTGCCTTCTAATTCCGTTTTATCATATTGATTTGTGTCTGTTACATTTACTAGGTCTGCCATCACTCTCATGGTTCCTTTAAACTTTGTCTTTTATCAGTTCTGCCAGACATATCATTATTATTCAGCCCATTTTAGTTTCCCTGTTCTCAATAGCTGTAATCATATGCTGATTTTAAATGCGTCTTGTTATATCTGCTATATCAAGGAAGGAAATACTTTTAACATTGTTAAGATGCTAGCTATGTAGGTTAGCATGGAATTTCATGCAAAGTGAATGTATTAAACCCTGATCCAGTATTTGCACTATATCTGTAACTGCTAGAAGCTTGAACTTGGTAACTTTCCAGATCTCTTTCACAAGCTGTCATTCTCCCCAGTGATCTGATAAAGAACATATAGAAGTGTTAATGCAAGCCTGGCCTGCTTCTGCTTTTATTTAGGTGCACACTGCTGTTCTGCAAGCAAAAGCATTTTGATAGCCTGTAACTTTGAAGTGTGTTTTTTACTTTGATTGCTTCGTACTCAGACTTCTAGGCAAGAAAGATATATAGGAAAATCTGTTGGAATTCTATGTACAGGAGTTTCATAACAAGAAATAGGTAAACAAATGAAAATTAACCTTTCTTTAAAAAATTATACATAATTTGTTAATTTCTAAGTTTCTATATCAGAATGAAAATGAGTACATGTAAAAATCTACATATGTAAATTATATATGTTGTGTATACACATACCCAGTTGTCTATGAAGTTGGTAAAATATATTCACAAACACTGAGAAATGTCCATATACATACACATTCTGTACTCTTGATATAGACAGATATGTTCTGTACTACCAATATGAACAGTTCTTAGTTCAGTTACACTGAAAAATATTTTGTCCATTTGGAAAATACTGACTTTTAACTTCACTTCATCAAATGTTTAGCTTTCAGGTCAATAATCCTTAGTATTCATCTCACTAAAATGCTATATCTGTGTAATAAACAATGTTTCTTTTCTGTTTAAACATTGTGTAGATATATTAAAAAAATCTATCAACATTTGTTAACATCATACTTTCAAATCTGTCATCTAGTGTGTCATAACAATGCAGAATGATCAGAAAATTTGAGATCAATATCTGGCTAACTTTCAATCAGTTTTTTATATGAATCTCTTTTTATGTAAGTAAAATGGTGATAGTGGAGGAAAAATGATACCTCAGGTATAGTCTTATTAAAGTGAAATCTGGAAGATAAAGTTCAGAAGGAATAGAAGGAATAAATTTTACTCATCTGCAAAAAATATCACAATCTAACATGTGAAAAGTCCACAATATTATAGCATCCATGGCTCATTTATGAGAAAATGGGATCGACGAAGTGTGGAATAGTGGTTTATATGTCAAAATATACAAAAAGTTTAAACAAGTAAATGAATGACAAATCACAGACTGGAAGGTTTAAGTCCACCCTAATGTATATATGTAACATCCAGTAAGCCTCTTAGTATTGTAACACATAATATTAAAAATATTTATACTGAACCTGAAGAGCATAGAAATGGTCTTGATCAGTTGATGGGACATTTCAACCTTCATAGAAAGTGAGGTTAAAGAAAGTGTACTACTTTAATAATTTAATGTTCCTGACTAAGTAGAAATCCTTCACATTTTCATTTATTTTATTATGCACTCTTAGTCAAATGAAACTAAGATCAATTAAGCTGGTCTGTTAAATTAGGTCACCTCATTTTCATTTCAGAAATATTTTACCTTGATTTTTTCACTTTGTAGTTTCTATGTTATCAGCAGGCATAAAAACCATAAAAATATAAAACTCAAAAACACAGAATCATAATGACTTCAGGTAATATTTTTGCTAACCATTTTAAAAACTACCATGAGAAACTAATTCATAGTATTCTGTAATACCTGACAGTAGAATATACTGACTAGCTTCTTTCCATAAAAATTAACAAGCAGACTTTTCAAGGAGATTGCATACAAGGACATATCTATAGTGAAAGCCTTTTTACTGATGATTGTGATTCACAGCAATAAGAAATACTTTGTACAAATGACAAAATAAACTCTTTAGTGATAACTGTTTATTTCCCAAACACGTAATTAGGTTTATCTTTCAAAAACAATGTTGGTAATTTAGATAGAATATTGTTGTCCTAGCAAAAAAGATGATAGTTATAGGTGCCAGATCCTTACCTGTGATGGGTTAAATTTCCCTTTTGAGTTAACAACTATGTTCTGCCTGCTAACCATCAAAAGTGTTCCAGTAATATTTAAACATTTTCTAGACTTTGTATCGTCCATCTGCACAGAGGTTCATTTTGCCTGATATTCCCAGGACTTAGGTTAGATTACAGCAGAAAGAATTGTGGTATCAGGAAGAAAACTCTTGGCATGCATGCCAATGAGAGCAGATTTTGAGTGTCAGGTATATAGAAGCCATCTTGAGAACAGTATCTATGGCAGTCGGTAGCTTCTGTCATTTGGAGTTTCAAAGCCAGTGGGATCTATGAGCAGCATCTATTCCTCGGACTGATAGATCACCAATAGCATCTTCTGTCTTTGAAAGACAGTACTCTAAGGAACTTTCCACAGGCATAGTTAACTTCCTTATGATTTAAAAAAAAAAAAAGGAAAAAAAAAAAATTAAGTGGAATAGAACAGGTATTTCTGGGTTAGGGAAGCTATCGTTTTCCCAGTAACTCAGAAGAGTTTTCTGCTTTTGTTAAATAATATAAGCATTCTATGTTAAGGTTGTGCATATGTTGGTTTAATTTGTAGATTTTTGGACCAACCGAACTATATAGCGTTTGTGCTAGCATTCATCAGCATAGCAAAGAGTACTGTTCTGGTATCTTAAAATGTCATTTGTGCTGCAGGTTCTGAGGAGCCTAAAAAGATTAGGTTTAATTTTCTTTGAAGAACAGCAAATGAAAGGTATGAGGAATTCCATGCAGCTGGCATTTTTCATTTACATTTTAGAGCAGTTAGTGCAATTATTGAATTTACTTATGCTTTGCTCTTAAACCCGTATGTTGAATATATTCAAAATAATTCATAATGATCAACTTCTGCAGTTTAAAATAACAGATGTTTTAAAGTCATGAGAACCCCCTACTAAGATTTTCTCTTGTTATTTATTTGAAAAGCCTATTATTTGGTATAATATGAGGTGCATCCCAAATGCACAGATTGCTCTTCAAAGATACTGTTACAAACCCTGGAGTTAAGTAATCCTTAGGGATGATTTAGCTGCATTCAGGAAGTGTAAACACCGCTACTTCATCTGTTCCTTCAGCTTAGTGGAGGAAGTAGAGAGGTTCCTGTATGATTCCCTCAAGCGAGTAACTGCTCACCAGCAGTGATAAGTTCTGATTATAGTCACTAGAATCTGGACCGAAGAGAGGAGGGATGCACTATTGGATTCTAGTGCAAGGTCTCTAGTCCTGTAGTTGATAAACATTGTTCAGACAAAGGCATCTGCATTTAAATTCTATTACACAATGAATACAGAGTATGACAGCTACCACCCATCTAAGACCGGAGAAAAAAAACATTAAGGGTGGAGGATGCATGATTTTCCTTGCAAATAATAACCATAACATTTCTGAGTAACTTTGAGCAAACTTGACTTGTATTTAAGTTTAAATAATGTGAATTACTCAGACTTCATCCTGCTAGGAAAAGATAATCAATATTTAAGGGAAAATAATTCTTTTTTGATTTGGTGCATCTCAGAAACTCTTTTCCTTTGATTGTGATCTCTCCTTGTATGGACATTACAGTAAGATAGAGGAACTGTTGGCTAAACATTATCTATAAGTCAGTTTTGTTCTCAAATCTGTCATATCTGTAGAGATGTAAAGAAGTTAGTGTGCTTTTGAAAGTAAAAGGAAAAAAATATCTTCTAAAATTCTGTTATATGTGTTTGCAAGTGAAGGAAGTTGTAGGATGGGGAGGGTGAAAAGGAAAGAAATATGAGAGGTAGAAGAGTGGGGGACATGGTAGCGTCAGGACAGGACAGGCAGAAGTGGGTGCACAGTGAAGTAACAGGCGATAAGAATCAAGCAGGAAACTTGATCAAGAATGTGAGAGATGACATGTTTAGGAACAAGACCTGAAATGGTACAACAGGTTATTGGTCCTGAAGAAAACCAGAGTGCCTGTACTCCTCCCGGATTCCCTTCAGTTTCTGCCAATGGACTAATCCTAAAAATCTCCATATTTACCCTGGTGGAAACAAGAGGCAATTTGCTTCTCACGAGTAAAGCAGTAGTCCTCCTACTATGTGTCATATAGGCTCACTATTTTACCCTTTCAATACCTCTAATTTTAACAGGCTTGTAGAGTTGTGACCAAGAGTAGATTATGCACCTCAGACCTTTGACCAGGGGGGTTGTCTTGTTTCAAGTAGCCAGTAAATCTTTGTGTGCAGTTATGGGAAACATAAAATGACTTCATAAGCCAATCCTATTTTTTCCTTTGATGTCACATGGGTCACTTTGTCATAAAGAGTGAACTGATTACTCAGTACTCTTGAGGTAATTATGCCTGATTAACAGTAAGCTGCCCCGTGGCTTGACTCGGCCTGGCCAGCAATTTGTCATACATAGCTACTCTTTTTTCTTCTTCTTGAAAAGAAAGATGCAACAAATTTTTCCCTATTAGTAAGTACACAGTATGGAGCTGGAGCAAATTCTCTCAAGTATTTGTTGTCTCAGCTCTGCTTCAGAAGTTAGAGGTACCTTAAATACCTTTATATACCTCCTTCCCAGCACTGCCAGTGTGTGTATAACTAAACAGTTGATGATGAATGCTTGTTACTACAAGAGGTCAAATACGATAGCTGAAGAGGTGTTGGATCTATGCCTTGTCTGCATACCTGAATAGGTCAAGAATATACCAGAGGAAAAATGTTTTACCCTTCTTATTGGCTGGAAATAGCTGCTCCCCAACTAAAGGTTTTAATCTACAGCTTTTGGGCACTATTTTCTATATTGTGCAGAAAAAAAGTGGTTTAACGTCTCTTGGCATAATTTATTGCACAGGCTCTTTTTTTCTTCCAAGCTGGGCAGGTGCAAGGCTGTTAATCCTTACTTACATCATGATTTGCATTGTAGCAAACTGTCATATATCCCAAATACCGAAGCAGCTCTGCATTTTAAAGTATCAAAAACATTTAATCATATGGCAATTCAGTCATTGTGTGTATCACAAGCAGTTTTTGTACTAGTAACTCTAAAAAATTAATTTGAGAATAACAATGTTTAGAACTATTCAGTGTTCAGAATTTATTTACTGTCACAATAAATGAGTCAGGAAAGCCTGGAGGGAATAAAATATACTGAAGATACTCACTTTAGAAACATGAGTTAAGAGTCTATCCTCTTTCATGATAGAAGTAGGAATGAAAGAATCAGAATATTTTTCCTTACACAAACCAGCTGTTCTCTTCCAACTTAGTGCTTCTACATGGGTAGCAGTGTGTCTTTAAATGCTTGAGTGTCTCTATGTACTTTTTGGACCAAGTATTCTCAGTTTCTCCTGATTTCCTAGTTTTCAGTCTGAATATTCAAATGTTGATGGTTTTCTTCTAATTTGGAGAATTCACCGAGTATTGGCAAATATCCTAGTAAATAACATTTCCCCTTAATTGTTGGAGACTACTCGATGTTCCTAAAAGAATACCAATATTCATGGCACAGTTTTATTCAGTCTTCTTAATGGTCTCTTAGAACTATTAAGCAAAAGGGAGTGTTAAACATGTGTAGTGCAACAGGACATTTAACAGCATATTTAATTTATACTAAGAATACTTATTTCAATTAAATAACTGGGATAGAATAATATCTTAAAGGAAAACTTAAAACAGTGATTATCCAAATTGTCTTCTGTGGATCTGGTTTTAAATATCACATCTTAAAAATTGCAGGACATGGAACAGTATATAGAATTTTCCTATTTCTTTTTTTCTTCTTTTTGTGTGCAGATACCATCACTTACATCCTTGCTTTTCTCTAATCTCTTTAGAGATGGTTTCCTTGGTAACCTTCATTTTCTATGCATGCAGCCACTTAATATTTACATACAGATTGGGATACTGGAAAAAAGTTTAAAGATCATTGTACTTCAAGTTAGGATTATGAAGTATGAGAAATCTTTGCCTCCAATGTTGTGCATATCTCACATCTAGTTCTGGAAAGGATGGAATTTTACTTAGTGAAGACTTCTAATGAATGACTTTGAATATATTTATCTTTGTAAATATTAGTAAAAATAATAGTTCTTTTGTTGGTGAAAGGAATTTAATTGCTTTTATACTTCAATATAAAAGCACTCTAAGGGAAGTGGAATTTGAAACAAGAGACAGCCAGAATTACTGGTGGTAGGGAAGGAAATCTAGATTATTTTCTGGGCATATGGCAAATCTTAAATTCTACCCACATGTAGAGGCAACTGGGTAACAGTCAACAGAAAATATCGTGTTAGGACTTGAGACTGGGAAGACTTTCCCCTTCCCTTTCCCCTTCCCTTTCCCCTTCCCTTTCCCCTTCCCTTTCCCCTTCCCTTTCCCCTTCCCTTTCCCCTTCCCTTTCCCCTTCCCTTTCCCCTTCCCCGAGAAAGAAGTGTTCTTTTGCTTCTTTTCATCTCTGACTCTTTCAAAGTTCTCTCCCTGTGTCAGTGAGAACAAATTTTCAGCAAAGCCTGGAGGATGAAATCTATTTCCAGTTCTACTGAGCTTTGTAGTGAAGGTGAAGTGCAGGCTAGACTGCGTCATCTCTCCATAAGGGGTCTGAGGATCAGTGTCCTGCGGGGAGGAGGGAGAATTCTCACTAGCATGTGAGAATGGAAACACTGGCCAGAGAGGCAGGGTCCCCACCAGCCCCAGCTGTGGCAAGGAGAGACATGAACTCTCTCATGAAGTGAAGAACTTGGATGTGGAATACTTGATAATACTTATCTGATGAGATTTCTGCCATGGGCTTCTATCAAAAACGTATTGTGGATTTGGCAGGGGGGATTGGCTAAGGGAGTAGGGAGATCATTTTTCCGATGAATATTTTAGTTTTCTTACAGGCTACTCTAAAGGTTTCAAACTGCCTAGGAAGTGTGTAAGGAACATAGACACCTAACGGAGAGCTCTGGGCCTCTGGGGAAGGAAGAATTATCAGATACTTTAGATACACTTAGAAATCACAAACTGCCAAGAATGAATTGTGGCTAAATAGAAGCCCTTTTAGTTTATCAGTTTGACTGTCTTTTGACTTGAGTTACTTTGGAGAGATGTATGCTCTCTTGATTGCTAAAGGTGCTGTACTATGTGCATTTTGATCTTACAAATACAAAAAAACAATAAAAGTTGTAAAAGTTCTAAAAGTAAGTTGTTCTTAAGGGCAAATGAGTAAAATGCAGAAATAATGAGAACTGGGTGAATTAATGTATCCAGTTCATCCTATGCAGACTTCTCAAGGTTATCTGGGTGAACAAATAGATTGCTGTGTTAAAAAAACTAAGAACATTTTAAAATTTTTATACTCCCATGTTTGAATGAATATACAAGTCTAATCATTGACCTAATTAGTAATCTTTTCTGAATTTAGATACATAATAAAATATTAATAAAACAATAAAAGTTCAGTGATGAAACCTCAGTGTAGGGGATTTTTTACACTTCACTATAGAAAATGAGATATTTATCTTAAACATTCTTTTAAGAATTAACCTCAGCATGACTGCTTATATCTGCATTTGATTAGAGGGGTAAGAACTATCCAGTCAACAGGTTTTTTTCTTCTACCGAAGAGAGAAAAAAACCTATTTGATATTGGACAATTTGCTACATGGTTTTGACTCTGAAGGGCATGTTTCAAACTTCATATTGTGTAATGCTTTAGTAGTTCCTCTGAAAGTTAACCTTGGAACCAGTTTTTTTGGTTCTTCTGGAGTTTGTGGCTTCTGCGAGCCCTTTTCATATAGGTAGAGTATATTTCAGAACTTTGTAGAAAAATCATGACTTCCAAATCTGAAAGACAGTCAGTCTCTGAAACGATACACCTCTTCTGTATGTTAGGCATTCCCACAGTTGTATCTGATTAGCCCACCTATCTCTGCAGGAGTCCTCACAATATTTGGAAGAGGAAGAACCAGTACTAGTTTAGCCACCCTTACTGCAGCTTTTAGCTGTCTCCATATGACATCTGGTAAACAGGCTTCACATGCTGACTTGATTTCTGTGAATGTGGTTATAACAGAGGTTCTTTTAGGCCATAAGACATCTATTTTTATTAAGTGTATTTTAGTATTTTGGAATTCAAAATTCAAAATCTTGAGTTTTGAAATCAAAAAAGAGAAATTAAGAACTTCATTATTAGGATTAGAAGTGGGCTGCATTTACTACACTTATTTTTTCATTAGTTTATATTAAAAAGAGGTAGGGGGGAAGAAGTGAAGGTATTTAATTTTTTTTCCCCGCACCATGCTTTGAAGTGGATATATCTATTATTGTACCTATTTCTTAAGTTAATTCTTTTATCTAAAGTATGTGAGTCATTTTTCTTCTAGTAATCATTTGCCTTTTTAATTCCTCCTTTTTTTTTAACCTCAAATGTACAAAGGAAATAGAGTGCCTGTCAGCAATACTGTGGTGCTGAGTTATAATACTGACCACCTCTAAAATAGTGAACTATTAATTCTTAGTTTTTATTTAAGACTCCTGGAGGGCCATCATGTTGAAAGATAGTTTCCTGTTGAAGACTGAAAAATAGAGCCAAGTTCTGTAATACTGACTCATCCAAAATTCCTCAGTTATGTGAGATTTTTTTCGCTGTAGCTTTACTGGAATTTTTTTCCACATTGAATAGATTGTCTCAAGATCAAGTAAAGAACTGTTAAACTCTGTTATTTATCTTCTCTTCACTTAAAGACAGTAGCTTCAGGAATTGTATAAAATAATATGTCATGACAAGGACTTGGCAAAACCTCAGAATTTACACCCCTATGTGGTCAATAGTCCAGGTGATGAACCTCAGTATCTCACATAAATAAGAATGTAAGAATGGCTTGGTTAAAAATTCATCCTTCAAATTTTTGTTCATTTGTTTTAATGTCTATGGCATTAAGTCCATTATGATTCAGCTCAAGAAGTTATTCACATTAACAGCATGCTACAGGTATTAAAATTGCCAGCTTCTTGTTCAGGAACAAAACCACCTGAATCCTTCAACAACAGTATATAGTGAGAGTTGTACCTGCATTGAGAATAAATGGAGCACTTCAGTATAAAAAGTCATCATTGTGTCACCTCTTGCTGATACTGAATTTACTCCAAAAATACATCTTCAAGAAATAGAAAAGGAAAATTAGAATTTATTTTGGCCACTGGCCTTCCTCAGGCAAAGGAAAGTATAGATGCACCGAGTTCGTATGATGCAGCAGAAGAACTCTTTGGAGCTCTGTCTTTTGATGGAATACGCTTCTGTTTGAGTTTCTTGTCCTGGTTTTGGCTGGGATAGAATTAATTTTCTTCCTAGTAGCTGGCACAGTGCTGTGTTTTGGATTTAGGTTGAGAATAATGTTGATAACACACTGATGTTTTAGTTGTTGATAAGTAGTGCTTACACTAGTCAAGGACTTTTCAGCTTCTCATGCCCTGCCAGCGAGAAGCTGGGAGGGGGCACAACCAGGACAGCTGACCCAAACTGGCCAAAGGGATATTCCATACCATGTGATGTCATGCTCAGTATATAAACCGGGGAAGTTGGCCGGGGGGCGGTGACCACTGCTCGGGAACTGTCTGGGCATCAGTCAGCGGGTGGTGAGCAATTGCATTGTGCATCACTTGTTTTGTATATTCTTTTATCATTATTATTTTCCCTTCCTTTTCTGTCCTATTAAACTGTCTTTATCTCAACCCATGAATTTTACTTTTTTTTTTCCAATTCTCTCCCCCATCCCACTGAGGAGGGGGGAGGGAGCTAACAGCTGTGTGGTGTTTAGCTGCCTGCTGGGTTGAACCACAACACTTGTATTCATATATGTTACTTCAGTACGTAAATTTGCTTCCTAGTGTTCTTAAAATATTTAAAATACTAATCGCTAATGTACTTAAATGAGTATATGCAGTGATTAACTTCCTTTCAAGGTAAAGTGGGAGTTTTTCAAAATAAAGTATTCAAATATTATTTTTCCATCCTTTCTTCTTCTTCCGCTCCTTAATGCAGCTTTTCAGTTTACAGGTTCTAACACTTTCAATGTCCACATTATCTTTAGGTAAGCACACATGTATGAATTAATGCATTCTATAAGATTTGAATCTTTGTTTTAGTTATATTTTGGTTGCCTCTGTACATATGATCAGTTTGCAACACATCTAGATTACTAATCTCACTAACAATCTTCTTCTGGGAGAATGAAGTCCCGTATTTTCCATCATACTTTTTGTGGAATATGAAGACTTGAAAGCATGTGTGGTTTGTCTTGGAGTTTTTCACATCTTTCTCATTCCCCTTTCCCTATCTCGGAGGCAAAGGGTAAATGACCAGCACTGTCACAAACTGTAATTTTAATAAAATTAGTTTGGAATTTGAGAAAAAAGGTGTGTTTGGATAGCTTTGTTGAAATCAAGAAAAGAGGAGACCCTGAAATGGGAAAACAGCTTAAGAACTTATATTACCATCCAGTAGGACATAAATGCTGTGTAGAGACTCTAGTTTAATAGAAAGCAGAACTGAAAAAGGCGGTGTTGAGTGTCTCTTCTTAAAGTCATTTCTGAGGTTTTGTATATAACCTTCTCCTCTTAAAATCAGGAGATTGAACAGAAAACAATCAAGATCAGCCCTCAAACTTAGATTCACTTGTGAAAGCATCTTAAGCTTAACATTAAAAAAAGTTCAGTGTGTTATATGATTCAGTGTATTTTACTTTAGCTGCTCCTACAGGCATGGTGTTTGTTAGATAATCAATTAGACCGTTCGTTTCAGCTATTCTTCCATGAACTAGCATGGCTGATCAGGGATTGGCACTACTGGCATAGAAACTGTATGCATTGAATTTTGTTTTAGAATTGAACACACTCTTTTTTATGTCTGTTTTATCATCTTATGTTTGTCTGCCTGCTCCAGCCTACATTGCCAAATTATGGCCAGGGTCACAGGAGATGTCTCTGAGTCCACGGGACAGAAATGGCTGTGGACTCCCTTCTAGTTTAACATCATGCCCATTCTGTTTCCCCTTCTCTTCAAATGCATACTAACATATCTGACACAGTACCACAGTGAAGCACTTGAACAAATAAATTGTTTGGACATCTTGGGACTGATTGGAATTACTGAGTTTTCACGAAGTGGAATGCTGCTGCTTTCCATTGTTTGAGATGATAGAATTTGTGCTTTGTGGCATCCTAACACATTTATGAATCTTGAAGTCTTGGAAAACACTACTATCTCTGGCTTCCTAGCTTCTGAAAAGAGGGATCTTTCTGTCCTTGCAGTTTTTATAATTGCAGATAGAGTATCTTCAGTATTTCTCCTGGGTTTTGGAGATCTTTCTTTTTTCAGTTCTTAAATCAGTGAGTAGCTTATTTGTCTTGCATACATATAACTGTGCTAAAATGGATGCTGGAAATATACAGCAGATAGGTGTAGATGGGGTTATGCCTTTAGTGCAGTGACTGTTCTTTCCCTTTGCATGTTTTCATAAGTTAAGAAAGTTAGAACCTCCTTTCTATATCAAAGCTGCAGTAAGGATAACTACTTTTACATGAAGATGCATTTTCTAATAGAAATAAAAAATCAAATATTTGCGGCTATCTGAAAAAAAATGGGATTATAATATACATTTCTAAATTAACATCAGTAACTGCTAGCTTGAAACTATTCCATCAGCATTAATAATAGAGTCAGTAAAGGCACAGAAAGAAGTGAAAAATACATACATCTGCTGTTTCCCAACTATAAATAATCTCGCAGTCAAGTCTCTTACTTTTAAAAATTATGTTTCTTTGTAACAAGTTGACTTCACTAAAATATTTAGTGATCTAGAGTTGAAGGTAAATGACACAAGTGTGTGCACAAGTGTGGCTTCCATTTAATAGATGAGTAAAACATTTCTCTAAGGTACAAGTACAAAAATCAGGACTTATTTTAATTGTTGCAATTATTTACAGTATACTTCTAAACTTGCCAGTTCCCATCCAGTAGATAAATAATATTCTGAGTGACACTTCTTTCCTGGAAGTCTTCCTTATAGTAAGCATAAAAAGTTTATTGGTGCTTCCACCTAAGGCTGCTGTTGTACTAATTAATTTAGGGTATTTTTAGATTTTATATTTATGTCTCTTGTTTGGTTTTCTGAGCCTGTTTTGCTCTGGAACATATCCATAACACCAGATATAAGCAACGTTCAGATGAGCTCGTAAAGCTGACAATAAGATATGACTTCCAATTCATTAGCAGAATTCTCATTTGAAAGGCGGGGGATCTCTTTTTACTCCTCAATGTTATGACAAGACTGATTAAAAAAATTATATATAATTATACACATGCACACGCACATGTGTGTTTGTGTATGTATACATTTCATAGAAAGCAAATTCTGTGTATAATCCTACAAGCATTTACTAATGTGTATAATGCTTCCTGTCATGAACTTGATTTTACTGTAATGTGATTTGCAGAATCTAAGCCTCACCTAGCTGTACGTGTTTTATTATACCAATTTTAAAATCTTTGTAGGCTTTGTAAGTTTATCTGCTTAAAATGTAGATCACTTTTTTATGTAAGTCATATTTCAGTCTTATATACATACTTTTTTCCCCAAGACTTCAGAGTGGGTAACTGGAAGTTGCTTTTACCAAAAGTAATTTTTTAAATTAGAAAACAAAAAAAAACCCTCTTGAAGCTTCAGTAAGATATAGTTAGATGAGAATATTTCAAATGATTTCTACTGAAGCACCTTTTTTGCTATTTAAAAGTAATTACTAAGTTACTGCTATAATAACTGCTGAAAGTATCATGCCCCATTTGCAGGGTAAGCAAGTGTGGGTCATACAAATGATACGGATGTTCTTGGACTTAATTTGAAAAAGCTGTTAAAACACCCATTTCACTGAACCTTGGCATTATAAACATTGTTCTGTATATTTTGGAGCTATTAAAGCTTAATCCACTACGTTTGTAATGGATGGTTAATCATTGCTCTTTACTAATTTTAAATGAAAACATTTCAATACCAACACTTGCTGCAGTAAAATAACTTTAGTTATACTAATAAAGCATTAACTTGATGAGGTTGTGAAGTATCCACTCATAATCAACAGGATCATTATAAAATTTCTGAATACTTTCTTTCCAAATCTTTCCTTTTAGATAATGCCCTACTTTAAAAATTACTTCAGTTTTGTAGCAGTACAGGCTGCTGCTATATGCAGCTTTCACTTACGAAACACTTAAAATACCTTTATTAAGCAAGCTTAATACAAACTTGATTAGGTCATTCCTGGTAATCATTTCATTCAGATTTGTGTTAGGAAAAAACATGGTAAGAGTGGCAAGAAGAGCTATAACAATTCTTCAAGTACTGAAGTATTTGCCTAATGCATAGTGTAATCTCTTGAAATGTAATTTGCTGGGCATAATACAACATTGGCCTATAAGATGTAAGCGACTGCTTACACAGGTGCTTTGCATCCATGGAAATGAAGCAAATGAATGATTCATCCTTCTAAGCAGTGGGAGGTAATTTTATTTATTTTGTAGGTCACCATACTTTTCTTTCCCAAGAGATGACAGATGATGAGGTGAGATATGATTTCATAATTGAAAGTCCCAGCAGGCTCAAGGGAACAACAATGCAGTATTTAAAGGAAAAAAAAATTCTAATGCACCCTACTACTGTTCAGTTCTTTTTTCCTTTACATTCAGATGCATAACTGTGTAGTTCACAGTTAAAAACAAATAAATAAAATTACTAGCTGAACTTTGAAATAACATTTTCCATTTAGGAAAAGGTACTAACAATATTTACAATCATTGTAGCACAACTGTTATGTAAATGCTATTTTTAAGTTCAGATTTTGCATTAAATTATACTTCTGCTCTGATTGTAGAGGACATCAATTCCTGCTAGTATAACAGTGGGCAGGGTGCATACGGTTCTGCTCATCAACACAGAAAGTTGATGGGTGGGTACAGCTATTCCCACTCCCTTAGTTTTGCAGTAATGCCTTTAAAGGGCTTGAAAGTGGCAGATTGTTAAACGCTTCATGAGGATGCAACTTGTTTTTTTTTCCTCCTTCCGATCCTAGTCAGAATTTCCTAGACTGAGAAACTAAAATTTTGAAATGGGATGGGGAAAACCAAGGAGTTATATTGAGTGACTTTTCAGAATAAACTGTCTTTGAATAGTGTGGGACTTTCTCTGTTCCTTTTGCTTTCTGTTTCTTGACATTTTTCTTGAAATTAGCTTAACAGACTTTAGGTTGGCAGCTAAAGTACACTTCTAAATTTAAAAAGAGAACTAAAGGAAAAAGAAAAACCACTGATTAATTTAAGTACCATTGTAACTTTCTGAGCAAGGGCAGGAAGGTTTCTATCTGATTAGTACAATCACATTGGCTTTTATGTTATTTAAGAGTAAATTTCTTTTTCAGTGGAAGCATCATTTCAATTACACTCCAAATACACAACCTGAGTCTACGACTGAATAAAACTTCTGATCTTACATATCGCTGCAATATACCTGTATGTCACACTACCATGTGTTCTAAAATTTGCTGTGACCAACATGAGGGATATGGTTGATCAGGGTAGTAATTAGGGGTTTTTGCATGTTAGCTTTTGGTCTCCTAAGATTTCCATTTTAAAGATTAAAGAGACCCAAAAAATGTGTATGCAGAGGTGTAGGCCCATCAAGAAAATACTTATTATTAGCATCTAAAACTCTGTTCTTCGCTAGACTTTAAATTAAATTTCATACGTTACAATAGTTAAAAACAATATTGGAACCTGGGGATGGGAAGGAGTTGTTTGTGAAATATGGATGAGTTTTTAGCATTATTCTTTAAAAAAAAATTCTGTAGATGGGTTGTTATCAAACACACATCTTTTGTCTAGCTGGTCCAAGAGTCGTCTTTGCTTTCCACTGAATAGGGATTTACCTGTCATCTAGCAACATCTATTGACAATGTCACCATCTTTCTTGGTATAAAACTAGGAAATTCAGCTTTTCCCACTTAAATCAAAACAAGATACTTGCAGATATTGGCGATATAGTTTTCTTTAGGTTCATTTGAACTTACATCTCAAATTAGGATGGTCTGTTTCTTCTGTGGTTTCTTGGTTTCTTTACTTGGTACTCTTGTCTTTCATGTCCCCAACTTTAAATCCACTCTTCTGAGTATACTAACCGCAATGCCAGAAATTTAGGCTCTTTCCTGTCAGTGTATGAAACAGAAGAGAAATTGTCTTTGAAAATGTGATTATATGCTGATTATGAAACTGATTATAAAAATAGGCTACATAGCCAAAATATAATTAATTCTGAAGTGTTTTCTCTTTGAGTTTGTTTAAGAAAAGGAAGGATATCCTGATGAGAAGAATCAGTAACTTTTTTCTTCATAGGCAAGATACCAGCCCTCACTGCTGAACTTATTTCTCTTCCTTCATGTTCCAACACTTAAATTTAACAGAAAAAGAGTGAACAGTAGCAGCGTATAGATTTTCTTAATTGCTGAAGCCCCTGACAGTGTCCTAAACACAAATGCATGGTTTAAAAATACTGTCCTAAAAATGTATTAGAAAGTTCCATTTAATAAAAGACAAAAACTCTTGCCTTAGTTCCTGAATTCTTACTGAATCCAAAAATGTTTGGCAATAAGTGCGTACAATATCTGACTTGGAAAGTGCAAAGCTAGCCAAGGCTTCTGTAAAGGTAATAGCAGTTCCTTGAGAGTTAGAGTTATCATCAGGATAGCTTTCTATTTTGTATACTTTCTCTCTTCTAATATAGAAAAAAAATATGGTTTAAGAAAAAGTAAGCATAATATAAGGTGTATTTATTCAATACTCTAAGCAAGGCAGTTGAATATGAAATTAAAACAAAACAAACACACCTTCCAAGTATTTGCAAAGCAAAGGAGTTAATGAGAGACTGCATTTTACTGCCAGGATTCATAACTTATTTGTCACGTTACATATAACTTTCCTCTTTTCAATGTGATCAAAGCCCAGTCTCCAAATTAGCTAAAGTCTGCCTGGTGTTTCAGTGTTTATAAAGCATACCAACTGTGGTGTCTCACAGTGTTGATTTAATCTCCTGTCACTTTATATTTAGCAGGTATCAAGTATCATAGACTGTCGAGATATAAATTTGCACCTAAAAAGAATACAAGCATTTATCATTTCCTATTCAGTACAACATGTTGGAATATACCAGGGAAGGGAGGAGAATAGAACCTAATCAGCCACGCCTAGCCTGGCCCTGTTTTTTAACTCATTCACATTTGCATTTAAAATCTGTTGATAATTTGTGGAAGCCCTGGGAACAGGGGTGGGAAACAGTAGTCCGTTCTTCTGGCTGTTCTAATTGCAGCACTAGAAAGTTGGATGCTTTCCTCTCTGAGTATTTAGTGCTGTTTTCTACAAATCTAAAGCAGCAATGATAGAGATTGTCTATCATTGCAGAGTGCTTAGAAACAGTCTACAAAAAGAGCTAGAGGAAACTGGTATGGCTAAATATAGTCCAAATGTAGAAAATTAAAGACAATAAATTCTGAAACTCTGGCAGGCTGAACATAAAAACATAAGGCAGGTCAAAAAGGCTTTGAAGAAAAACTAGCAAAATGTGCCTAATCTAATGACATGTTTTTCTTCTGTATTTCAAGGGCAGGATGTCAGTGAGCAGGTCCATAAGGTTGATGGATAAAGGTAAAAAAGGAGTAATGGAGAAGCCAGGGCCATTACAGAGAAACTGAAATCGGTCTTTACATCTTTACGCTCCTTATTCTGTCTTCACTTACAAGAAACTGAGGAAGCATTTAGGCTGGATCCCTTCTTTGAGTGTGAGTCTTCAAGAGATCCTTTTGGAAAATAAAATACATCAATGATAGTGGAAAAAAATGAGAAAATGAACATTAGAAATTTTCTGTCTTCAATGCCAAGTCAGTTTTAAGCAAGACATTACTGTGATTCCAGAAAAGGTTTTAGGACAGCTCCAGGAAATTACAAGCCATAAGACTGATGTCTTGCTGTATCAGGTAAGGTAATATAAATAATATTTAAGAATAGAATTGGTGAATATGCACCTAAATATGACCTAGTTAAGAACAGTCAACATGTTTGGGTTTTTTTAAAGAGAAATTGTACCCTAGAACCTATTGGAAGGCTTGGAAGACTTAGCTGTCATGGATAAGGGATTGACAGAAGCTTCCTAAATTTCCAAAAGGCTGCTGCTGAGTCCCATAAAACAGACTTTTAAGGAAACTGAGTAGCTAAAGAGTAGGAAACAGTAAAACAGTAAATGTTTGTTGCAGCTGGAGATCAGTAGTGAAATTCTACAAGCTGGTAAGTTCTTTAATGCCCTGGAAATGGAATAATTAGTGCAATGAAAAACAGTTCACTGAAGAAATCAAATGAGTCAGTTGAAGAACTGTAGAAGAAAGAGCCTTATGACACTGTGGGACTGTGTTATGAAATGGCATAATGAAATTCAGCATATGTCTTAAATGGTGCACAGGCACAGAGGGAAGATAAAAAAAATCCTGACTCAGTTTACAGTGACAGACTAAGGAGCAGTATTTGGGGTTCATGCCTGATGTTTGTATGAAAATGTCAGCTCAGTGCTGAGTAATCATAAAAAAATTCCCAAAACAAGTGTTAGGATTTATTAAGAAAATAAATGGGGAATTCTATAGCATTATAGATACAGCATAGATGTTTATATCTTGAATACTGTGTGCAGTTTTAGTCTTCCTATCTCTTTTTAAAGAGCTATAATAGAATTGGAAACTATCAGAGAAGAATATTCAAGTTATTAGTGTGAAAGCCATCAAAGCCACATCTGAACTGAAGAATAACAGGAGACTAGCAGAGAGACTCATATGTTTGATCTGTTCTTGCCTTTCTACAGTCATTCATTTTAAATACTTCTGGAGAACAGGGACTTCTGATATCAGACAATAAGGCTGTTGTCACATTTCCTATGAGAGAATTCGGAATTCCATCCTCATTCTGACAGAATTCTTGATTGGTTGTCATAAACTGGTGTTAAACAAAAGACCAAGAACAAACCATTTTTGGCTCGTCTGTCTTAGTGCAATTCAATAGTTGATTTATTTTACCTTGAAATGCCAACATAGTCTGGCGCTTTTACAGTAACATAAATTTTTTTATAGTTTTGCTTCGACTTTAAAGAAGACTTTCAAACTGTTAATCTTTATTTCTAATACTTAGTCACTTCCTTTAAGATCCTTGCAACACTGCTCTGAACAATTGGCTATATTATCCTTCTCGATCCCTCCCCTACCTTTTTTTTTTTCATGTGTAGTGCAAAGAAGCCATAAAATCAGTTGAATTGTATTCCTAGGGACAATTTCTGAAATTAGGATTTTCAGGGAAGGGTATATGGCTTCTTTGTCTCACACATTGATTTCTGCTCTCTCGCAGCCCATGGAGTAGAAGTTTCCAGGCTAGAGGTATAATGCGTTGCAAGAACTTGGAACAAGTATTCCAGGAGACTTGCTTTTAACCAACACGACTATAAAGAAACTGAAAAGTGTGTCATGAAACCTGGGACTTACTTTAACTTCTTTTTCTAAAAATTTGGTCTTGCTAGAGAAACAGAGCTTAAAATTTTGGCTTCCTCATGACAGTAAGAATGCAATAATTGTTCCAAGTCCTGACAGTTGTTGAAATACAGTTAATGCCAAAAAAGCTCACATTGTCTTTCTCTGCAGAAAATCCTATAGAATAGGTTTGTCTAGCAGAAGAGGAATACACAGAGTTAACTAATGGGCTAATGAAGCAATTGTACCACATGGAAATTTTCAGTGCAAGTTTGGTCAGTTAAAGTCACAAATTAAATATGCCAATTAAGCATTTCTTTAAAATAAGCAACAAGATATAATTATCAGTGTTGGGTTGGAAAGTTAGAGTAGCTACGCCGGTTTAATGATTTGTTCTGAAATTGTACTTGACAATTGAGGTGAGTAAACCTTGTTACATAAATCATTATGAGCATTTTGAACTCCCTCAGGCTGGTTAGAGAACTATAGATGAAAAAGGCCTATTCAGTCCAACATGAATCTGTTCTTCAAGGTTTGGGGATTTCTACCAAAATCACTTTGGAAAATGAGGAACAAACATACCTCTTAAAAGGTGGGGGTTTTATTAATTTCTTCATTTACTATTAAGTGAGAGGGGAGGCTTCTTCTGCCACGTTTTGCTTTTAACATCACCTAAAATAATATGCAGTTCCTTAGGCTACAATATTTAGACAGAGATTGGAAGTGTATGCCTACATTCATAGTTAGGAATGTGACCGATACAAGTGTCCACACCTAAAACAGAGTCTTGTGTTCCCAGTCTTCCAGGATTTTTCTGTGTATTTTGTATTGAAAAGCTACTGACTTCCAGTTTGCCCTTTGTGCTTATTTCATAATGTGTTTCTGCTTGTCACCAGACTATAGTGCCAAGCTCTTTACTCTTTCTTTGTAAGCTTTTAAACTGCTTTGCTCTTGGAAATTTTTTTGTTTGCTTACTTGACGACAGAGTCCATTAATTGCATATTCTGGGTTACAACAGTTTCACATCTTTCATAGGATGGGTGGGATGTATCCTTATAATCTAATCATCGACAGGCAGAAGACATAGATTTCAGTACTTTTAGGTTGTAAATGGCCTAAAATTCAGGGATTCTAATTAGCTGAATGCATGGGCAATTGAAGCCAAGACATCTGCAGAGTAATGACTGTTTCACCCCCCAAATAGATATGAATGTGAAAGTGCTCAGCATACCAATAGTTCTAGGCCCAGTTACTAGACACAGTAACAGAATATGATTACTAAATCTCTCGGGTTGAGGAAAAGGTATCAGTAGTTTGTCATATTGGCTTTGTGTACGCTGGGGAAAAGTGTAGTAAACCCTAATCATCTTGTTCATCACTATGCCATATTTCTTGAGGCACCATTAAAGTTTGTTCTCTATCAGAAAGGTACAGATTAACATGAATTTGGCTTAAATTCAATGTTACATTGAAATAACACTAAGTAAAAATAGGTTATTTTGCTCAACATAGAAATGCTGGTTTAGGCTTTGAAAATATGGGACTTTTATAAGCATTGAATACCTGCTATATAGACTTACGTTTGAAGAAGAAATTCTCATTTTTTTGCTAGGGATCATTGACAGCTTCTTAAGAACCTCTGTGTTGGTATGCAATACAGTTTTGTTCTGTATTTGTCATATCTTTAATGTTTCATGAATGCTTGGACTCTTAAAAACTTTTCTGAATAAGGGTGTCTTTTGTTTGTCTTTATTCATGGCAAAAAATATTACTAATAAATATCTATAAAATATATATAAAAATACATATATAAATTATAAATAAATATAAACTAGAACTATGTGGGAAAGCTAACAGTGTCGTAGCATAAAACATGAAGATGCTTCCATAACCCCAAGAAAGGCTTCAGTGATAGCTCTTGTCCTGATCCAGAAAGCATTGTATTAACATGGAAACTGCTACCTATGAAAACCTATTTCACAAAAAAACCTAAAACCTACTGCAGTTATGTGATCTTTCCCGCTGTGTGTCCATGCAGCCTTTACAATGTCCAGCAGGGAGCAGTAGAGGGAAGGTGGAAAATGCAGAGAAGGAAACGGAGTTTAAACAGGAATCTAGATGAAGAAGAGAATAAGAAAGCTGGATCATGGAACAAAGCGCAGAAACAAGAGCTGTCTTTGTGGTGAAAGGAAATGCAGGGATTGAAAGACAGAAAATAGATGGATGAGGGATGGAATGGGGACAGGGAAGCAGGGGCTTGTAGTGGAGTGCTGGGTTGGGAATACTCCTGAGTTGCAATAATCATGGGAAATGGCAGGAGAGCAAAGACCTGTTTGAACAGGAAGCAGGAAAGACAAGGTAGGCGGTCCAAACAGGACCTTCTGGACAGCATGGCTCTTGTGATATATTTTTCCTTTTTTTTCATATAACTGTGTGTTAAATTTTTCTTTTGCCTATGATCATGGCCAGATTAACTTTTACTTAATAGAACCAATGCTAAATGTGTGGACTTGTATGGACTCGTAAATTTAAGGAATAATATTATTTATGAGGTTGTACAATCTATTTATAGCACTTTTTAGTGTCTTTCCCTGAATTTTCTTCAAAAATGTAATGTCTGCTGGAGTCTACTGATAGCTTGGAACAATAAGTAGAGTATGGTCTTCTCTGAAGTATAAATAGAGCACTCATTCCATGACATTTTCTGGGGAGAATCTATTAACATGCCTATCATTTTGCCAGGAGGGAGAGCAAGTACTGTTCTACTGGTATTAAATAGGTGGTGAGCAAGAGGCTGAGGATGGGGACAGAGTCCCAATGTAGGAGCGAATGTGGACAGTGATTTTTTTTTCCTAGACTGGGGAAAAGAGACTTCCACCACGCCATGAGGCAAAATCAGGACACAGTAAACCTAGAGATGCTGTTGCTTTAGCTGATGCAGGACTTTGTTATCTTTTTATGTGAAGTAGAATTATGGCTGGATAACCAAGGACAGACTACTTGAAAGCATAGTTGTATAATGCTTGGTCTTATAATATCTGAGTCTCTCTGGAACTAGATTTTTAATTATGTAAGGGCTATGAATTTTTACATCCTCTAAGGCTTATGTAATTTAAAATTTAGAGGCTATGTTTGACAGCAAAATCTCTGTGTACTCTCTATTGAGTCCCTTGGAAAAAATCTTACTGTCACCACTAAAGTACAGCTATGTCCCTGCTCCCTGCATTTCTCAGATACCTCTCATTCTCTGTTACTGTTACAAACTCCTTGTTTGCAGTATCCCTTGCTCTGTTTATCCTAATGGAGTAGGTTTGCTCTTGAGGAAGAACCATTCTCCTCCTTCCTCAGCCTGCAGTATTTCTGCTCACCAGTAGTGCAGTAGCGAGGCAAAAGCATTTCCTCTTTGCTGCCGAGAGTCATCCTTCTAAAGGCAAACTGTGTACAAACAAAAAAGAGAAAGCCTCTGTCATCACTAAGTTAATCTCTACATTTCAAAGAGTCTGTCCTTGAGCACAGTAAACTTTGGTTAAACTCTTTTGGAGGTGGAGAGGGAAGGGAGAGAAAGTGAATGTCAGGAAAATAGGATAAATGTTCACTGACTTAAATGAAAAGAGCTATTCATGTAAGCAATCACTGAGGAAAATACTGCAAAATACAGGACCTAGAACTTAAGGTACTCTGGGGATCTTACAAAGTGAAAAGTATGAGAAATTGGATAGTGTTTTGACTTGCAACAAGATATGTGTTGAACCAATATATTTTCTCAAGAGGATGTCTTCAGTGGTATGTATCCCTGAAGTCAGTGAGAAGTAGTAAGTGCTTTATATCAGCTCACAAACTTATTAATTAAATCTAGTGAGTGTGTGGGTTTGGGGGGCAGATAGGGTGGAGGTAAAGTGATAAGGAAGGAGAAGGTAGTCTGTGCTTCTTAGACTCCCCTTTGTCACTGATTTACTCTGTTTCTATCCCTTCTCTCTGTTTTGTTTTTTTTTTTTAACTGAACATCTCTTTGCCCTCTGCTACAACTGTTTGATCAAAAGTTAATCAATTTATTCACAGTATGGTATGTCTTAAAATCCCATCATTTCTGATACTGATGAAACGATGCCCCTATTGCAAATAAACAAGTGATTCTCCTTCAGGACTCAGCTGAATTGGCTTTTACATTGAAGTACGTTTTAGCACCAGAACATGAGTGAATGCCATCCTTTTCTCTGTGTGATAATGCTTCGAAAGGTAACTGTTTGTAAAATACCAAAAAAACCTATTGTCCCCCAAGACTGAAATGTTATGGTCAACAACTTCAAAAAAAAAAAAAAAAAAAAAAGCCTTGCCACATATTGAGATTTTTGTAAGAGGCACAGCAGTTGATTTCAGAGCTATGAAATATTGACATCTGTCCTCTAACCTTGAGATCCAGCAGAAAGTACGTTCGTATTTTGCTTTGTTAATATCCATTGACTTCATGGAAAGTCAGTGGATATAATAGTAGAACTTGATCAGAGAATATTTGTATATATACTCAGATTCTGTTTGTACTAGTATATGGGTGTATAAAGGATAAACTGTCATTTGTGCAAACATCCAGACAATCAAAAAATCCACTCATATGCATGCTGATTGGAAAAAGCATAGTGACTGCACCTGAACAGAGCTGTTAACAATTCAATTAATTTTTAAATAATATTTTGAGTGCTACTTGTGTAATGTTCAATTTGAATAGCAACAATAGGATTGCTTGAAAGTGGTCAGCCAACCAGTCGCCCATACCTATTTTACACTGACCAGTGATACAAGGTTTTTTGTTTGTTCGTTTGTTTTGCATTTCAATTGTTTACATATTTCCAAGGAGATTTAGTTATTCATGTTTCAAAATCACTGGCTGAAATATGGTATATGAATGAGAAAGAATTAAGAAGGTATCAGTCTTAGCTGACAAATTATATTGTTTGACAAACACAGTAAAATTCTATAAAGAAGAACATGGAGTTGCAAGGGCTTTTTTGTTGTTTATGACTTTTTAACTTGACCTAATTTGCAGGCAGCATCCACTTTTTAATAGAAACCAAAGAACACAAAAAAACCTTTAATATATGCTGACTTCATTTTTACTTCATTTTTTACAGGGAAAAAAAATTACAGGAAACAAACTTTCCTTCTTATAGCTGTAATATCACATTCTCTGAACCCTGTTATTTGTTGGTTGCTCTTAAAGCAGAAATTGTAATTGCAAGCAGTAGTGTTCTTTCCCTCCTTTCACAATAGCAGAATTAATTAGAAAAGGAATACTCAGGCAAATCTGGTTCTTACTATTCTTTTAATCTATATGAGGTGATATTCACCGCTCTAGTAGATCTCAGTATCTTTATAATGTAAACGGGCATCAACTAATATGTGATAATTTATGGCATGTGATATGAAAAGTATTTTCAAACGTAAGTAAACTTGCTAGTATGCCTGTGTAAGAATGCTTTGTAGATTCAAACTTCTGAAAATTGAACCATTCTGTATTTTAGTAATTGCATAGTGGTTTTTTTTAAAAAGTGGGTTTATTTATTTCCAACAGTATTAGCAAAGGAATACAAGTTGAAATGTGTTTAGGAGAATTTTTCAAACTTTTAAAAATCTACTTCATATAAGGCATGTAGCAACTCTGTTAATCCGAGTGATAGATTTCAGTTTGCCATTCTTTTTTGCAGAGTACATCCTACCTTTTTTTAAAATATATTTTAAAGCTTAATGTATTGGAGAACAGTCATGCTATTCCTTAGGCACAGAAAGAGGTGAGGTGAACAGGGAAGTTTAGATTTGTGCCTTTGATTCTTTCTGGAAAGTTAGACACAGTTGCGTGTAGGCAGTGGACATAATGTCGCATACTGCTCTGAATATTCTGTATTTCCATGTTGCACTCAGCTAGCTTACACTTCCTACAGTAAAGAAAAGTATTCATAGAGAAAGGTGTGTCATAATGATGTTAAGCAGCATCTGAAATACTGCAATTGCAGTAGCTCAATCAACAATTTTCTGGTTGCAAAGATACACAGTAGAAACTGAGATGATGTACACAAATTGTTAAAATTTCTTATGCCCCTCTCCTGTGGCAGAGAGGAGACCGTTATTCTGACTGTAAATATAGAATATTTATTCAGGATTTAACCAGTCAACTAATGAGGCACCCATCTCAGAGGATAAGTTGTCTAAGCATCTGTTGGATATGATGCACAAGACTTTCATAAACTATATTAATACAGGCTGCTAAGCTCTGCTGATTTTGTAAGTGAGGGGAGTGTATTACGTGTAGCCAGAGTGGAACACATGGTTTTAAAACCTGTGGTTACAGCTCAAAAGACACAATAATTATGTGCAATAAATAGTGGAACAATCAGTCTGCATTGTATTTGAGTTCCGGGATCAAGTTCTCACATATCCAGGAATGTTTCAGAAGAAGTGAAATTTCTGGAAATCCTTCTTCTTTGAAAAGGGGATAAAGCTGTGAGAAGTAAACTCAGAACTATACAAGTAATTTGAAATTAAGACTTGAAGTTGAGGGGTTTTTTGCTAAAAATGGTGTGAAATTACAGAGGGAGCCAGGGCTGTGTAAATGAGGCTGGCTGTGTTTCAAAGAGAGAGGTAGCTAGAATAGTCAGGAGGAAGTTGGAATACGAGGTTGTGGGAAAGCCAAAACTAGCACAAACTTAGGCAGAAGTAGTGCTGCCAAAGGGCTTAATGTGCTGGTGCATGTGAAGTAGGAACAGGGGAATTAAATTATCGTTAGAGCCTGTAACAGGAAAATATGGGGGACTGGCTGGCTGGGGAGCAGCTCTGTTGAGTAGAGCCTGGGGGGCTGCAAGCTGATCATAAGCCAGCAGTGTGCACAGGTGTGGTGGGGGTATGTTTCCCTTGTTTTTGTGCTGTCACTCTCATGACCGTGCTCCCGCAAATCCTGATGGTGTCATTATGGTGGGTTCTCATGGGAAGGAAATGCCAGTGGCATGCAAATCACCTCTTCTTCCCCCCTTTTCCTACCTATCGGTTGTATCTTTTGGTTTACATTAGGGAACCCAATAAAATCCACGCACAAATCTTAACCAGTTAGCATGCAGCACCTGTCCATGACCAAAGCATGTTCCAGTCAATGCTAATAGCATCATAAGCGTGAACTACCTATAGGGAGTTTGAGCAGGTCCTGATGAAAACTGCATGGCTATCGTGGTAAAGCTTATGCACCAGAGAGGATGCCCAGGTGTCCTGGTTTCGGCTGGGATAGAGTTAATTTTCTTCCTAGTAGCTGGTACAGTGCTGTGTTTTGGATTTAGGATGAGAACAAAGTTGATAACACACCGATGTTTTAGTTGTTGCTAGGTAATGCTTACACTAGTCAAGGACCTTTCAACTTCCCATGCTCTACGGACTGAGGAGGCTGGAGGTGCACAAGAAGCTGGGAGGGGGCACAGCCAAACTGGCGAAAGGAACATTCCATACCATGTGACGTCATGCTCAGTACATAAACTGGGGGAAGCTGGCCAGGGGGGGCTGCTGCTCGGGGACTGGCTGGGCATCGGTCTGCAGGTGGTGAGCAATTGCACTGTGCATCACTTGCTTTGTGTATTATTATTATTATTACTACTATTATTATTATCTTATTTTATTTCAATTATTAAACTGTTCTTATCTCAACCCACGAGTTTTCTCACTTTTACTCTTCCAATTCTCTCCCCCATCCCACCGGGGGAGGGAGGGAGTGAGCGAGCGGCTGTGTGGTGTTCAGTTGCCGACTGAGGTTAAACCATAACACCAGGGAAGGATGCTCATCTGGGCATGTGCTAAGTCTGCAGACTTGGAGGTAAAATTTTCAGACATGTACCTAATGTAGTGGACTCTGTCCATCACTGTGCGGATTCCAAGTACTTCTGCAGTGTTTGTTTTTCCCACCCTTTGGAACTGTGGCTTCTCAGTGCAGTGTTGGTTATATGACCGTATTGCTTCAGCTTGCAGAGTACACAGGTACTATTTCACGAAAATTACTGCAATACAAGTGCAATATTTCTTTCAAAGAAAGACCAGTGACTGCAACTTCTTAATTGCACAAGTCAGGAAAAATGGTTGATTTGTTAATTTTTTTTTTTCTCTGTACCATTGTTCAAAGGCATTTGATAAACTTTATGCTTCAAGGTAGCAGCTGCAAGTGCATTTTTAAAAAAAAAAAGTGAATATACTTTTTCTGTGGGCTCAGGACAGTTAATTAAACAGAAAGCACTGTTGAATCACTTTGTTCAACCATGAACTTAATGTTTGTTTTTCATCTTCCCAAAGACAATTTTTAATATTTACTGTAACAAATCCTAGGATGCAGAACAATACAGGTTGACTTAAAAAATGAAAAATTGTGGAAATGATAAGAAACTAGTGCATTTGCTGCTAGTTTGCCTTGATTGGCCAAGATAGATTTAAGATAACACCTCTTTTTTTTCTGTTGGAAAATGGTGAATGCCTTATTAACCTTTCTCATGTCACCCATAGCTTTCTAGACCTTTCTCATACTATTCTTCCATCCTTCCTACTCTATGTAGTAGGAAGGCGATCGTCCTTCTTTGTTATTTTTCCAGTTCTACACTGACAGTCTATGAGATGGGGGATCAAACCACTCAGTATTCATAGTATGGGGACATCACCAGTACATGAGCTCAATGAGATCTTTCCTGTTTCCTGGTCTTTATGTTCTTAGTGTCTAACATCACTTCACGCTTATCTACGTTGACTTTCATTTACCATTTTATTGCTCTGTAAGTTAATATTGCAAAACCCTTCTACGTTATTTCCGGTTCAGTTGGTGTAACAAGCATCAGCTCAGAAACTTAAGCCATCGTGACCTGCTAGAACTAAGGGGGAAATGTAGCTCTGTGGTTCAAGAGAGTTATTTCAGCTTTTAGCTGGAAGGTTGAAGAGCCACAGTGGACGTCTGATCTTAAAACCATAATAAAGTGGAAGTGCATGTTTATTCTTTTGTCAGGGCAGCTTTTACTGCACTGTATAAATTATTATTCACTGAAGGAGTAAGTTTAGCAACTGTTTTATGCTGGATGTCTCACTGTTTATGATCAAATTTCTCCTTAACCATTGTTCCTATTATAAATCTAGGTAAAATGTACGTGTGCACATGTGTACACAAATGAATTTTTTTGTTCTTGCCTCCAGAGGGATAGGATATAATTCATGGATGTCGGCATTATGCAGTTTATCAGCCACTCTGTCAGGATCAGGCTCTTCTCAGCCTAGATTTCTGATCCTTTGCTCTCATGATCAAACTGTTATTTTCAGTTACTCTATTCATCATTGCCAGGTCTTCACTAGAGGTAGGAGAGGCATGAGATGTTTTACTTTGAGCAAAACAATGTCACATGAAGAGTGGGATTTAAATCTAAGCTCTCAGAATACAAAAAAAGGCAGAGTCATTATTGATGCAGGTATTTATACATACAGTTGTAATTAAAAGCAGCCTTTATACAGGATAACAAATTGCAATTAGGGCAACTGACTTCTTGCTCTGAAAGATAAAACCAGAAAAAACATTTGTCTCTCCTTGCCTCCTTCTGCCGCCCCCCCCCCCCCCCATCAACACGCCCCCCCCCCCCCCCCAAAAAAATTCCAAAAGAAAAGGTTCAAACCAGAACACAAGTGAGACTTTGTGAAGCTGTGGAAGGGAATGGTAGCATTTCTAGCTTCTTTAAAAAAGAGAGAAATACAGCTAGTGTTGAACCATGTCTAGCCACTAGAAGATAGCAGGAACATACTAAATCACAGCTGTGTTGTGGGTTTTTTAAGCATGTCCTCCAGTCATGAATCAGTCTTACCATCCTTAAAAGTGTTTCAAAGTAGGCCCTTTCAGATTTGGTCCCCTTCTCATTACTGCTCTTTTTTAGATTGATCAAAAGCCTATAGTAGATTTCTTTTTGTACCAGGGACTTAGCAGCACTGAGCACTGCTGCGGTGTGTGGCTAGTCCTCATCACACTGCAGAAAAGTAATGATTCCTCTTCCTCTGCTTTCTTGGGTACAGTCAGTTTTGCATTCACAGCTTAGCATGTACCAGTAAGATTTGATTCCTCACTACTGTTGGCTAGTCTCTTTCTGGTTCTGGGCGAGAACTTCAAGCTTCTGAAGTTATTCTCAGTTCACAAAGATGAAAATCTGCTTTCATAAACTCTGAGCAAATGTATGAAAAGCAGGTAGCAGCTACAGTACCACCGGCACTGCCCTTATTGAAAAGAAAAACAAAATTCCTGCCAAGTATGTTGAGAAAGACCCTGACCCCTTTCTTCAGGAAGGGATCTAGCAGATGGAGTCCACCTTCAGCAGCAATAAATCAAAAGTACCTGTATATTCTGGTCATCCTACCAATTATCTCTTAACAAAATTTTCTGAACATATTTTTGTGTCTGACCTCACATGAGCTTTGTGGAATGAACCTAAGTGCAAACACAGACCTTTGACTGTTCAAGGACTAGATCCAATAAAGCATTTAATACTGGTAAAGCGGCACCATTCACTGTATAAACACCTTAGAATATCAATCTATTTAACATGCAAGAAGCACGCGGGGAAAATTTTCATAAGTGTGATGAGAGAGAGCCGGGAGACAATGATGATTAGAGAGGAACTGAAAGAAAAGAACAAATGTCTGACATATCATTAGAAGAGGGAAAGGGAAGGCAAAGTTTGATCAATAGGAATGTTTTTAAAAGATGTGTTAGTAAAAGAGATGAGCAGTCAATCACAGTAAAAAGTAAAGACAGAGCTATAAGCAAGGTACATAACTTCTTTTTCGTGATGCTTGGCTTATAGACAGTTTTATACCCTCTTGTGACAATAAAATGTGTTTCCTTCTTTGTTTTAGGAGAGGAAAGCACTCTCAGAATGTGGTGGTTATTAATAAATGGCCATTACTTTTTAGACTTCCTAATGCACACATGTAGCTTAAAAAAAAACCCCAAACCACCCTTCTAAAACTCTCTATAATGGTTTCTGTTATTTGGAAATTCTGAAAATATAGTGACTGGCAACTTGTATCTACTAAAGGCTTTCTGTTTTAATTATATGATCCAGATAGCTGCTTATATGAGAAATAGCACCATGTTCAGAATATAGACTTTGTCATTGCTAGTTCCTACAGTCTACTGGCCTCGAATGGCTGTAGCTTTTCCAGTCTACTGCAGCTGCAAAATCATTTCAGGTAGCCACAAAAAGCAACCTGACTGCTGTATCAGCCTTTTCATCAACAATTTCTGATTAACTGTTGTATCAGCCATATTCTTGGGGTGGGGGATAAGTAATGGAACAAAACTGGACCTACAGAAGCTACATCTAAAACTGCAACAGAAACTCGTGTTTCCAATATGAATCTGCAGTAAGGGCAAGGAAAGCATGCTACAAAGTAGCTGATGATATGAATAAAAAAGTTATAAATATAGTTTGGAACCAGAGAGTGCTCAGTCTAAGGGAGATGACTGGCAAACTGGGGTTTCTTCATACAGGTAGTCCTGGTAAAAGCCCCATCAGTACAGCCGTATGCAGCTAGCTGCTTCTGTGCTCTCACAAGGCCTTATAGTTCTCTTGTGTTTTATTATATCATTTGAAACAATATTAAGTAGGGAGTAAGCAAATAGTTCTTCAGTATCTGATCTCAGTGCGTTGTGTTGAAGGGTTTTAAAACCAGCACCTTTTCTGTCAGTTACTACAAATTCTATTTTGAAGTTGTGTTACCAAGAACTATTTTTCTCTACAGATTAAAACATCAGTGTTTTAATCTATTAAAAATACCTGAGTTAAGGGTAACATGCTGAAAGCAAAAATGAATCAAAATGGCTTTCTAGTGTTCAGTCTCGGACCACTGCTTCGTGGTTTAGACAACATGAGACAGGAGATGAACTTTGCACTGATCCTCCTCAATGGCAGCTATGATTCTTCAGCTGGTTGACTTGGGGCATTCATAAAGCATTCACCTGCAAAGAGTAAAAACCTGAAAGGTAAACATTGTCAAATGGTTAGTTGTTTACATCCTTTTGTGAATGTGGTCCTTTGCAACAACCCAGAAGGTTAATAAAGGGAGTCTAAGCAACAAAATAAATTCTAAGGAATACTTCTGTACAACCCTGAGAAGCTTGTCAGGCTATATGAAACGTGTATCTTGATGCATAACAAAAACTAATCATAGACATAAAGTCTTGAGTAGAACAAATGACTGGCACTGAATCCTTTTCAGTCATCAGCAGCAACCTGTATTGGGAACAGGACTGGAGAAAATCCTCTCTAGACTAAGACTAACTGTATGAGCTCCCAGAGGTCTGTATCTATATATATCTGCCAAAAAACTCCAGTGAAATCACTACAGCCTGATGAAATAGAAAATTGTGCTGGTTTGGATCCTTCTGTATTGTTCTGGTAAATGAGATAAATACTCAATTCTCTGTAAAACAGAATGGCAGCCTCTCTGTCTCTTACTGAAGAGTTAACTCCTGGTCTCATCAAAATGACACCAAAATTTACAGCAGTTCTAGGTTTGATATTTCATGGTACTGAGGTTGTATTACCTTGTATCGCTTGCTCTTGCTCTTGCTTTTAAGTGCTGTCACCTGAGTCACTAGCAGTGAAGCTGGAGGGATTTAAGTCTACAGCTATGGACATGCTAATGTGATCTCTGTATTCTAACTCTAACATCTCTAACCTGTCTTTGATCAATTTGAAGTTTCATTATAAGATACACTGAAACCAAGGCAGTGTCCAAAACCTGGCAGGATCATGTAAAACTAAGGTTACGCAGAAATAGGTGGTTGTGTCTTTCAGCCTAGCATGCATTTCTGAATATTAACATCTTTGGATTCATGTGTTACCTTTCTGAGATTCATACACACACACACACAAATTCTTTCTTATAAGATGATTGGAAAACTTATTTTGAAAAAAATTAAATACACAATGTATTTTCAGAAGGGAGAAAACAGGCTGAAATGGGACATATTAAGTAAATGTGAAGACAAAATCCTAGTCAAAACTCTCACAAAAAGGAAAAGAGAGGAAAAGATATAATATTATCCCTTGCTGAAACTCATAGTAATGTTACTGCATAAATACAGAAGAAAAAAGCTTTCATAAACCAGAATAAATCACACTGGAAGACTGGGCTGGCACAAGAAGGAGTGCACCCTCAGTAAGTTTGCAGACAACACTAAGTTGGTGGGAGAGTTGATCTGCTTGAGGAAGGCTCTACAGAGTGATCTGGACAGGCTGGATCGATGGGCCAAGGGCAATTTATGAGGTTCAACAAGGCCAAGTGCCGGGTCCTGCACTTTGGCCACAACAACCCCATGCAACGTTACAGGCTTGGGGAAGAGTGGCTGGAAAGCTGCCTGGCGGAAAAGGACCTGGGGGTTGACAGCCAGCTGAATATGAGCCTGCAGTATGCCCAAGTGGCCAGGAAGCCCAATAGTGTCCTGGCTTGTATCAGAACTAGTGTGGCCAGCAGGAGTAGGGAAGTGATCGTGCCCCTGTACTTGGCACTGGTGAGGCCGCACCTCGACTACTGTGTTCAGTTTTGGGCCCCTCACTACAAGAAGGACGTTGAGATGTTGGAACGTGTCCAGAGAAGGGCAACGAAGCTGGTGAGGGGTCTGGAGAACAAGTCTTATGAGGAGCGGCTGAGGGAGCTGGGGTTGTTTAGCCTGGAGAAACGGAGGGTCAGGGGAGACCTCATCGCTCTCTACAACTACCTGAAAGGAGGTTGTAGCCAGGTGGGTGTCGGTCTCTTCTCCCAAGTAACTGGCGATAGGATGAGAGGAAACGGCCTCAAGTTGTGCCTGGGGAGGTTGAGATTGGATATTAGGAAAAATTTCTTCACCAAAAGGGTTGTCAAGCATTGGAAGAGGCTGCCCAGGGAAGTGGTTGAGTCACCATCCCTGGAGATATTTAAAAGACATGTAGACGTGGTGCTTAGGGACATGGTTTAGTGGTGGACTTGGCAGTGCTAGGTTAATGGTTGGACTCGATGACCTTAAAGGTCTTTTCCAACCTAAACAATTCTGTGATTCTATAAAATGGAAGAAAAGTCTCTGCATGTGTTGGAAGCCTTTTCTTACCCCTTCTCTCACCTGAACCTTAAGAGAATTTCAGCTTAATTAGAGATAAACATACAGAAACATCCAAGGAAGCTCTTCATACTTAATCTGGGTGCATTTTTTAAACCTTCTGTTCCATTTTCTCTGTAAATAGTGTCTATTGATAATCCTTATTCACTTGTTATCTTCATCTTGCGTGCAAGTTTATTTAACTGTGGGGAAATCCTTAGAAGTAAGGTTTTGGCATTCCCCAGCAATTGCCCTTCACCATCATGGTGCATACCTGCAGGGGCTGTGTTTTGCTAGTTTTAGAGCTTGTATTGTAGGGGTCAATCTTCCAGTGGTCGAAGATAACTAGAAGAGCTCATTGGCATCAGGAAATACTGTAGAGACAATGCCTGTTCCTCAAAACTTGAAAAGGCCTATATGAAAACCAGCGTTTCATCAATGCTATCTCTTGAGTTGAGAGAAGTTTGGCGCTCATTGTAGGCCTTGCTGTCGCTGTTGCCATTGAGTTATGAGCAGTGGGATAAAGGGATTATGTCAAATATTGAACAATGAAAATTTTAGTGAAAAATTTAATTGAAAAGGTCCAGTTTTGTCTTACATGTATTAGCCTTTCTACAGTCATGCTAGAGATCGAAATTCTTTGATGGGGTTTCAGTGCCACTCAGTGATGTGTGATCTGATTTCAGACTAAACAGATTCAAGTTTCCAGCTGTAGCTGGTTCTAGCCAGAGGAGGTTAGGCAGGTCTCACCACCAACCTGCAAAGGTGGCTAATGCAGTTCAGAAGCCAGACCAGCCCACAACTCAACCAATGCTGTGTTTGAGCTCAGGTCAGGTGGCCTGCTCATCCACCTACAAACTGCATATCCATCCTTCAATGAAAAAATTGATTGTATGTTGTCTCCATATTGTTTCCATGTAATCTCAATTTCTGAATCTCCACCTAAGTGTTTTTTATTAAAATGTTTGTGTGTAATAGCAAAGAACATTTTCCAAATAGGAGCAGAAATCCTTAATTCTTTCAGGGATTTTTAGACAGTTATTTTAAAATATGTCCACTATTGTACATATTGTAAAAGCTATTTCACTTTATAACAGAAAGTGGAAAATGAAATGCTAAACTCTAATTTCTTTAGAAAAGTTGAAAGTTGAAAAGTACCAGAGCTGTCAAGATTTGTGAATCCTTTATGGTATTGTTGCATAAGAAAGACATCAAATAATTACGAATGAAATCTGAGCATAAATTATGTACATTCGATATAAGAGAAATCAAGAAGATCTATAAAAATTATAACTTTGAAGATCTTTATCATTAGTAATTTATCAAATACCCATTTTACAGCATGCTAATTAATTTTCTATACTCTGAGTACATTTATATTTCCTTTTGAAATCCAGCCTATTGTTACTAAATCATTGTTGCTATTCAAACCTCTCCCAGATCTTAGTACTCTTAAAAGTTCTACTAGTCTGCTAAAAGTATTATCTCCTCCAACTCACATTGAAATCTTAGTCATCTGATAAGTAGTTAAAGGGTGTTTTCTGTTTTTTGTTGTTCTGTTGATTTGCTTGCTATAGTTTTGTCTTTTCTGTTTTTAATTTGGAGAGGTCAAGAATGTCTCTTAAGCATAGAGTACTGTTAGAACATCCTGCTCTCCCTCTGGTCTGTGTGAAGAATCGTTCCCTTCAGACTGCTGGGGAAGATACTGTGTCCTCAGGTACTTACTGGTGGTTTCAAGCTTGATTGGCAATACCAGTAGGATAGCCAGGGCAGAATTTCTATAATACCTTTCTCCTTAAAGGTAAATGGGGCTGATTTTATCTAAAAAAATATTCTTAGGAAAAAGTTGTTTCCTTTTTTTTATACACCCATATTTTTGGATTTAGGACATATCAAGAAGTAGATATTTTATAATTTGTACTATGGTCTCAAGCTGAACCAGGGGAGGTTTAGATTAGATATTAAGAAAAATTTCTTCACCAAAAGGGTTGTCAAGCATTGGAACAGGCTGCCCAAGGAAGTGGTGGAGTCACCATCCCTGGAGATATTTAAAAGACATGTAGACGTGGTGCTTAGGGACATGGCTTAGTGGTGGACTAGGCAGTGCTAAATTAATGGTTGGACTTGATGATCTTAAAGGTCTTTTCCAGCCAAAACGATTCTGTGATTCTGTGATTCTATGTGCATCAAAATGGAGGCTGAGCTTGTTGCTAAGAGTGGTTTACTTCAAGTTGTTTGTCTTCATTGAGAATTAATAATGGTCATTCAGAGTCCCAAAGAGTCCAGTGAGGAAAAATTGCTCCAGTGTAATGAGGGATCAAGTCTGAACTCTGAGGCACTTCAGAAAGACAGGAGGTTTTTACTTACTCTGAAGAATTGTTCTATGTGTTGAAAAGCTTTTTAGAAAGGCATTGTCCTTTACCTACGATGCCTCTAGTCAGAGGTTACCTTTACACAATTTATGACAAGGTAGCTCTCAAAAGTATGAAAATGGTTGCAATAACTAAATAGTCTTCAGTTCCGCATTCCTCATGTTTTCCTCTTTTCAGTTCTTTGTTGAGTGGAATCTGTATTTTAGGGAGTTGATTTTTTTTTTCTTCTATTTGTTGAATTTGTAGTAAATCATTAATGAATTGACATAGAACTGAAATGTACATAGAGTAATTTTTAATTAGGTCAGGAAAAAAATTCTAAACTCCACTGGAAGAAGATTAACTGAAATGGAATAATTATTTGATATTTCACATTTTATGGGGAGATATATTTATGCTTGACGTCTATCTTGTGGTTCTTTTGTTCAACCTCGAAGTTTGAACATACCCAGTAACTTTATCCATGTGCTAGAATGGTTTTACATATATAAAAAATAGTTTCTTGGCTTGGATAGAATAAACAAATTTGTACTGAGAAACAGTGATTTCACTTGATTGTATACCTTTAACTCGACAAGCAAAATAAGAAGTTAGTATGATAGTTAAAATAGTCTTTGGACTTTCTACAGAACTGGGAGGATTTTTAGAATAATACTGTCAAGAAAGTCCCTAAAAACACCCACGGTAAACAGGAAAAATTGGGAAAAAAAAATTCATGGGTTAATATTGTCCTGGTTTCAGCAGAGATAGAGTTAATTTCCTTCCTAGTAGCTGGTACAGTGCTGTGGTTTGGATTTAGGTTAAGAATAATGTTGATCACACACCAATGTTTTAGTTGTTGCTAGGCAGTGCTTACACTAGTCAAAGACTTTTCAGCTCTCTTTCCCATGCTCTACCGACTGAGGAGGCTGGAGGTGCACAAGAAGCTGGGAGGGGGCACAGCCA